>NW_022060068.1:978482-1333048 GCF_007399415.2 Gopherus evgoodei | reverse complement strand
GCATCGCTCCCTCTGGGGGTGGGGACATTGGGGGTGGGGAGAAGGGCTGTTGCACTGACGGGGGTCCCCCGGGGACGGGATGGAGCCGAGAGAGCCTGAGTCCAGGACGGGGGTGACGACAGGGACAGGAGGTTCGGCCACGGCTCTCGGGACGTCACAGGAAGCAGTCGGGGCTCTCACCTGGACTCTGACCAAGGAGGCTGCACAGACAGACGGACGGAGCCGGACCCGAAGGTTCCCCACAGCCGGGCTGGGCTCGGGGCTGGCCAGGACGGATCCTGCTTCACCCTTCACTGCCCCGGGCTGCCCGACGGGCCCCTAGGCTGGGCGCCAGCTAACGAGTGAACCCGGCTGTGCCCGCGCTGGGAGTGGCCCTGCTGGGGCTGGGCGAGGGGCCCTGATCCCTGCGAGCGGCCGAGTCTCCCTCAGGGGCTGTCTTGGGGGACTCGCTGCCCGGAGCTCACGGGGGTAAGGGGCAGCACCAGGGGAGCGGCACCAGGGGAGCGGCACCAGGGGGCCAACTCCCCACTGAGAACCCAGCACCCCACTGAGAGCCCACAGCCCCAGCCCCCCACGGCCGGCTCGCGGCGTCCCACTGACAGCTCCCAGCCCCAGAGACCCCCAGGCCCAGCTCACAGCGCCCCACTGAGAGCTCATGGCCCCAGCCCCCCACGGCCCCACTCGCAGCGCCCCACTGAGAGCTCCCAGCCCCAGCGCCCCACGGCCCCGTTCACAGCGCCCCACTGAGAGCTCCCAGCCCCAAAGACCCCCAGGCCCAGCTCACAGCGCCCCACTGAGAGCTCCCAGCCCCAGAGACCCCCAGGCCCAGCTCACAGCGCCCCACTGAGAGCTCCCAGCCCCAGAGACCCCCAGGCCCAGCTCACAGCGCCCCACTGAGAGCTCCCAGCCCCAGAGACCCCCAGGCCCAGCTCACAGCGCCCCACTGAGAGCTCCCAGCCCCAGAGACCCCCAGGCCCAGCTCACAGGACCCCACTGAGAGCTCATGGCCCCAGCGCCCCACAGCCACACTCCCAGTGCCCCACTGAGAGCTCATGGCCCCAGCGCCCCACGGCCCCACTCCCAGTGCCCCACTGAGAGCTCATGGCCCCAGCCCCCCACGGCCCCGTTCACAGCGCCCCACTGAGAGCTCCCAGCCCCAAAGACCCCCAGGCCCAGCTCACAGCGCCCCACTGAGAGCTCACAGCCCCAGAGACCCCCAGGCCCAGCTCACAGGACCCCACTGAGAGCTCATGGCCCCAGCGCCCCACAGCCCCACTCCCAGTGCCCCACTGAGAGCTCATGGCCCCAGCCCCCCACGGCCCCACTCCCAGTGCCCCACTGAGAGCTCCCAGCCCCAGCGCCCCACGGCCCCGTTCACAGTGCCCCACTGAGAGCTCCCAGCCCCAGCGCCCCACGGCCCCACTCGCAGTGCCCCACTGAGAGCTCCCAGCCCCAGCGCCCCACGGCCCCGTTCACAGCGCCCCACTGAGAGCTCCCAGCCCCAGCGCCCCACGGCCCCACTCGCAGTGCCCCACTGAGAGCTCATGGCCCCCCACGGCCCCACTCACAGTGCCCCACTGAGAGCTCCCAGCCCCAGTGACACCACAGAGCTGTAAGGATAAGGCCTTTTCCTGTAGCCACAGTTTAAGGTCTGAGGCCTTTGTCTGCAGCCATATCCGGAGAGCAGCAGCCGTCAGCCAAGAAGCGGAAAGTCACATCCCCACATTCCACCTAAAGTACATTAAAAGAAGGTAACATCGGGCTATTAAGAAGGCTCCAGTCCTAGTAGCACCCACCATCATCAGATACAGAAACAGAGCTTAAAATGGTTAAAGAAAACTTTGTTTCATGGCATCTGTCCGGCAAGAAATCACTTCTCAACAGCTGTGGCTGTGAAATCCCTACTTTATTATCATTTTGTCTTTATGGTCCCCATTTCTCTACGGTTTATCTGTCTGGTCTCTGTCTGGTTTGTGAGTGTGTCTGTTACATAACTAATTTTGCTAGGTGTAAATCAATGAAGGTGCTGCGTATGATTGGCTAATGGATTGTTTGACAATATGTCAGGACTGGTTACAGAATTGGTCAGGAATCATTTAGGGAAATGGCTGGTTAAGGGGCAGCTAAGCAGGACTCAAGTGTCACTGTATCAGCTGGGGTCCAAGGAGGAGACTAGCGGAAGGAACAGAAAGGTAAGAAGGAAAGGTCTGGAAAGGTCTGGAAGTCGAAGAAGAACTCACCCCTAAGTCACAGCCTAAGATCAAAGCTGCTAAGAATCCTCTGCCCGGCCGTGACATGCAGCACCCAGAATCCGGACGAGACGGACCTTGCAGGGAAAGTCCGCCTGCCTGATCAGCACAGGTGAGCATGGCGCTGTGCGCTTAGCGTGTGTATTCTGCTTGATAACTGTTAATAAATAGAGGATAAGGATATTACTGTGCAAGGCTCTTTCACTGGGAAAAGTCCCTGAAAGCCCTGTTATAGTCCTAGCCTTCACAACCTCCTCAGGTAAGGAGTTCCACAAGTTGACTGTGCGCTGTGTGAAAAGACGGTTACTCACCTTTGTAACTGTTGTTCTTCGAGATGTGTTGCTCACATCCATTCCAGGTAGGTGTGCGCGCCGCGCGTGCACGTTCGTCGGAAACTTTTTTACCCTAGCAACTCCAGTGGGCCGGCAGGTCGCCCCCTAGAGTGGCGCCGCCATGGCGCCCAATATATACCCCTGCCGGCCCGCCCGCTCCTCAGTTCCTTCTTGCCGGCTACTCCGACAGTGGGGAAGGAGGGCGGGTGTGGAATGGATGTGAGCAACACATCTCGAAGAACAACAGTTACAAAGGTGAGTAACCGTCTTTTCTTCTTCGAGTGATTGCTCACATCCATTCCAGGTAGGTGACTCCCAAGCCATACCTAGGCGGTGGGGTCGGAGTGAGAAGTCGCGGCACGGAGCACTGCAGTTCCGAAGGCCGCATCCTCCCTCGACTGCTGGACCAGGGCGTAGTGGGAAGCAAAGGTGTGGACCGATGACCAGGTCGCTGCCCGACAGATTTCCTGGATGGGCACACGGGCGAGGAAAGCCAGCGACGACGCCTGCGCCCTGGTAGAATGCGCAGTCACACGGCCCGTAGGGACATGGGCCAAGTCATAACAAGTCCTGATACAGGACGTAACCCAAGAGGATACCCTCTGGGAGGAGATAGGAAGACCTTTCATACGATCTGCTACCGCCACGAAAAGTTGGGGGGATTTTCGGAAGGGCTTAGTCCTCTCTATGTAGAACGCGAGAGCCCTACGGACATCCAGCGAGTGGAGCTGCTGCTCCCTGCCTGAGGAGTGAGGTTTTGGGAAAAAAACCGGAAGGAAAATCTCTTGGTTGACGTGAAAGGCTGAGACCACCTTGGGCAGAAAAGCAGGGTGTGGCCTCAGCTGCACCTTATCTCTGTGGAAGACCGTATATGGGGGGTCTACCACAAGAGCTCGGAGCTCCGACACCCGTCTAGCTGAGGTGATAGCCACTAGAAAGGCAGTTTTCCAAGAGAGGTAGAGCAGGGAGCAAGTAGCTAACGGCTCAAAGGGGGGCCCCATGAGCCGGGACAACACCAGGTTAAGATCCCAGGTTGGAGCAGGGGGACGGACGTTAGGGAATAAACGTTCCAGCCCTTTAAGGAATCTCGACACCGTCGGGTGAGAAAAAACGGAGCGACCGTCCGCACCCGGGTGAAAGGTGGAGATAGCTGCTAGGTGGACTCGCAATGACGATAAGGCCAGACCTTGCCCTTTGAGGGACAAAACGTAGTCTAAGATTTCGGATACCGAAACTTCCATAGGGCGGAGATTTCTCTCTACGCACCAACAGGAGAAGCGCTTCCATTTCGCTGAATATGTGGCTCTTGTGGACGGTTTCCTGCTGCTCAAGAGCACCTCTCTCACAGGCGTAGAGCAGCGCAGCTCGGAACCAGTCAGCCACGCAGGAGCCACGCCGCTAGGTGCAGCGACTGCAGGTCTGGGTGACAGAGGGTCCCGTGGTCCTGGGTAATCAGGTCCAGATGAAGGGGCAGGGGAACTGGGTCGGCTATGGCCAAGTCCAGCAGCATGGTGTACCAGTGCTGCCTGGGCCACGCCGGGGCTACCATGATCACGAGCGCCTTGTCCCTGCGCACCTTCAGGAGGACCTTGTGGACTAGAGGGAACGGGGGAAATGCATAGTACAGGTGGGTCGACCACCGGATGAGGAAGGCAGTCCGCTATCGACCCCGGCTTCCCTGCCCTGAAAGGAGCAGAATGCTGGGCACTTCCTGTTCCCCTTGGACGCAAAGAGGTCCACCCGGGGATAACCCTACCTCCGGAAAATGGAGAGAGCGACATCCGGGCGAAGGGACCATTCGTGCTGACAGGAAGGATCTGCTCAAGTCGATCTGCCAGAGTGTTCCGTACTCCAGGGAGGAAGGAAGCCCTGAGGTGAACGGAGTGGGCTACGCAAAAGTCCCAGAGACGTATCGCCTCGTGGCACAGGGAGGAGGACCTGGTGCCGCCCTGCTTGTTGATATAGTACCTCGTCGTCGTGTTGTCCGTAACACGGCGACACCACGACCCTGAAGCTGATGACAAAACGCTTGACAAGCAAGGCGGACCGCTCTCAACTCCCGCTATGTTGATGTGGAGCCCCACCTCCTCCTGGGACCACAGGCCCTGTGTCCGCAGGGTCCCCTAGGTGGGCCCCCCAGCCCAGATCTGAGGCATCCGTTGTCAGGGATACCGATGGCTGAGAGGGGTGAAAGGGAAGACCCGCACATAATACGGACTGGTCTAACCACCAGCCGAGAGAATCTAAGACCTTCTGGGGGATTGTGACTAACATGTCTAAAGGTTGCCTTGCCGGTCTGTAATGACTGATAAGCCACAGCTGGAGAGGCCTCATGTGGAGCCGAGCGTAGTCGGTCACAAAAGTGCACGCCGCCATGTGGCCTAACAGGGTTAGACATGTCCTCACTGACGTCAATGGGGCTGACCGCAAACGTTGAACGATCGCCGCCATGGTCTGAAACCGTTGCAGAGGCAGCGAGGCCCTGCCCACAGTGGCATCCAGGACGGCCCCGATAAATTCCACCTTCTGCGTGGGCCTCAGAGTGGACTTGTCTGTGTTTATCAAGAGGCCCAGACTTGCAAACATGCCGGTGATCATGCGGACATGGCTGTTGACCTGCTGTTCCGACGTGCCCCGAATCAACCAGTCGTCCAGATAAGGGAACACGTGGACACGGTTGCGCCGAAGATGCGCCACGACAACTGCCATGCATTTTGTAAACACCCTCGGGGCCGTGGACAGGCCGAAATGGGAGGACTGCAAACTGATAATGAAGAGCCCCCACAACGAAGCGGAGAAAGCGTCTGTGGCGCGGCCAAATGGCAATATGACAATACGCGTCCTGCATGTCGAGGGCGGCGTACCAGTCTCCCGGATCCAGGGATGGAATAATGGTCCCCAGGGATACCATGCGGAACTTCAACTTCACGAGGTATTTGTTGAGTTCTCGCAGGTCGAGGATAGGCCTGAGGCCCCCCTTGGCCTTGGGGATCAGAAAGTAGCGGGAATAAAACCCCTTGCCTTTCTCGTTTTCCGGAACCGCCTCTATAGCTCCTTTGCTGAGGAGCGTCTGCACCTCCTGCCGAAGGAATTGCTCGTGAGAGGGGTCCCTGAAGAGGGACGAGGAAGGAGGGCGGGAAGGAGGAAACGAAACAAACTGCAGGCGGTATCCCAGTCTGCACCATGCTTAAGACCCAGCGGTCCGATGTTATTTGGGACCACGCCGGGAGGAAAAACGAAAGGCGGTTTGAAAACGGGGGGAAAGGATCCATAGGGGAAACTGCTACAGCGCCCTCGGGCGCACCTTCAAAATGAAGGCTTAGGACCAGGCGGGGGTTTCGAGGAGCCTTGGTTCTGCCCCCCTTGGTTCCCAGACTGCCTGCGCCTGCCGTTCCTGCCGCGGCGCCTGTAAGGGTCCTGCCGCTGGCGGAACTGGGAAAACGGCCTACGGTACGGCTGCTGCTGTGGCCTAAAGGGTCTACGCTGCGTCACGGGGGTGTGCATCCCGAGGGACCGCGCAATGACCCGGTTGTCCTTCAGACTCTTGAGTCTGGGGTCTGTCTTTTCCGGAAAACAGGCCCTGGCCTTCGAAAGGAAGGTCCTGTATCGTGTGCTGGAGCTCTGGCGGAAGGCCGGAAACCTGCAGCCAGGAGATGCGACGCATCGTAACTCCCGACGCGAGGGTACGGGCAGCCGAGTCCGCAGCGTCCAAGGATGCTTGTAAGGCCGTGCGCGCGACCTTTTTGCCCTCGTCCAGGATGGCCGTAAACTCCTGGCGAGCATCCTGTGGCAGCAGCTCTTTAAATTTGTCCACTGCCACCCAGGAGTTAAAGCGTACCTGCTCAGCAGGGCCTGCTGATTAGAGACCCTGAGCTGCAGGGCCCCAGCCGAATATACCTTACGGCCAAGGAGGTCCATCCGCCTGGCCTCTCTGGATTTGGGGGCCGGAGCCTCCTGGCCGTGACGCTCCCTATCGTTCACCGATTGCACTACCAGTGAACCGGGAGTCGGGTGAACGTGCAAGTATTCATACCCCTTGGAAGGGGCCATGTACTTTCTCTCGACTCCTTTCGCTGTCGGAGGGATGGAGGCCGGGGACTGCCAGATAGTATTGGCATTGGCCTGAATGGTCCGTACAAAGGGCAGGGCGACCCTGGTGGGAGCATCCGAAGAGAGGATGGTAACAATCGGGTCCTCTATCTCCGAGACCTCCTCTGCCTGCAGACTCAGGTTTTGGGCCAACCGCCTGAGGAGGTCCTGGTGCGCCCTGAGATCCAGCGGGGGGGGACTGTTGGAGGAGGTACCCGCCACCGCCTCATCCGGGGAGGAGGATGAGGAGACCCCAGGCACGATAGTGTCCAACTGAGGGTCTTCCTCAGCCCTCGCCTCTACCTCCGGAGCCACAGCGGAGTCCTGCTGCTTGGACCCTTCCTCCGCCTCCGGGGAGGGAGGGGGGCGAGACAAGGAGGCTTCAGGGGCCCTACGCTCCGCATTCGCCGGTGTGGGAGGGAGCTGCTGGGGGCCCTGGGCCTGATGGTATGCCCAGGGTGTCCAGAATCCCCACTGTGGTGGGCCTTGGTCTTCCCGCGGCGGATCCCCGAAGAGCGCCGCCTGCCGGTCGGTGCCGAACGCATACGCACTGTCCGCCTGTGAAGATACGGACGGCTGTCTCGAGGGCCACGGCGGGGCCGACCCCGGATGGTACGGGCCGGCGCGGGCCGGCACGGAGGATCGTCTCGGTGCCGGGGACCGGTGCCGGGAGTCGTATCGGTGCCGGGATCGGGACCGGGACCTGGATCTGTCACGGTGCCGGGATCCTGATCGGTACCGGGTGTCGCTTCGGTAGCGGGACCTGCCACCGGCTCGGTGCCGGGAGGTCGACCGGGACCTACCACCGGCTCGGCGCCGGGAGGTCGACCGAGACCGGGACCTGCCACCATCTCGGTGCCGGGAGGTCGACCGGGACCTACCACCGGCTCGGCGCCGGGAGGTCGACCGAGACCGGGACCTGCCACCAGCTCGGTGCCGGGAGGTCGACCGGTGCGGGCGAGTAGCGATGGGACCTGCTCCTGGAGTCGCGGTGCCGGTGACGCCGACTGGAGCTTGACCGCGACCGTCCGGAGGTCGACCGTTGCCGCGAGTGCGACCGGTGCCGCTGAGGGGAGCGGTGCCGGGACTGCGAGCGGCGTCGGGATCTGGAGCGCCCAAGACGTCGGGACCTAGATGGCGAAGGACTGTCTCTGGGCGGCGCCGACATCATGGGCTTGCCCCTGGACACGACCCGCACCGGAGGTACCGGGGGTGGCAGCCGAGTGGGCTCCGTCAGGGCAATAAGGTCCCGAGCCGAGGCGAAGGTCTCCGGTGTTGACGGGACCACTATCTCAACCCCAGATCTCATGGGGGAGCTCGGCGGCACCGGACTCAACGGACCCGCCAGGCCCGGAGTCAACGGTGCTGACGGTGCCGGCGGTGCCGCGGCCGATGTCGAGGCCGGGCGCTCAAGCCGGGTCTGCCTGGCCGGAGTAGCAGACTTCGACGGCCTAGGCTGTGATTCCGGTGCCGGAGAAGGTCGGTGCCGAGGAGTCTTCTCGGTGCCGGAGCGATCCGGTGCCGGTGCCGAGACCACGGTCCGCGAAGTCGACGGGTCAAGTGCCGCCTCCATTAGGAGAGTTCGGAGCCTCTGATCTCTCTCCTTTTTTGTCCTCGGCTTGAAAGCCTTACAGATGCGGCACTTGTCAGACCTGTGCGATTCCCCGAGGCACTTCAGGCACGCTTCGTGGGGATCGCTGGTGGGCATGGGCTTCTTGCAGGCCGCACACTGCTTGAAGCCCGGCGAAACAGGCATGAGCCTGGCGCCGGGTGCCGGGAAGGGCTAAGCCCCCGGCCAAGAACTATTTAACAACTATTGACTAAACTATTTACTTAACAACACTAATTAACACTATATAGAACTAGAGATAAGCAATTGAAAACTAGGAGAGCTAGGGACGTGGAGGACAGCTAAGCCGCGCTCCACAGTTCCAACGACCGACACGGCGGTAAGAAGGAACTGAGGAGCGGGCGGGCCGGCAGGGGTATATATAGAGCGCCATGGCGGCGCCACTCTAGGGGGCGACCTGCCGGCCCACTGGAGTTGCTAGGGTAAAAAGTTTCCGACGAACGTGCACGCGCGGCGCGCACACCTAACTGGAATGGATGTGAGCAATCACTCGAAGAAGAACCCACCGACCGGGATGCAGCAATCCGAGCGCTAGTACTGGGACGTGGATCCCACTGACCGGGACGCGGATCCCACCAGCTGGGATGGGACAATCCCAGTACTAGTGTTGGGGAGCGGATTCCCTCAACTGGGGCGCAGCAATCCCAGCGCTGGTGCCGGGGCGCGGATCCCACCGACCAGGGCACGGATCCCAATGACTGGGGTGCAGATCTCCCTGATCGGGGCACGGATCCTACTGACCAGGGCGTGGATCCCACCGACCAGGGCACAGATCCCAACGACTGGGGTGTGGATCCTACTGACTGGGGAGCGGATCTCACCGACCAGGGCACGGATCCCAATGACTAGGGCGCGGATCCCCCTGATCGGGGCACGGATCCTACTGACCGGGGCGCGGATCCCAACGACCAGGGCACAGATCCCCCTGATCGGGGCGCAGCAATCCCGGCACTAGAGCCGGGGTGCAGATCCCACCGACCAAGGCGGGGCAATCCCAGCGCTAGTGCTGGAGCACAGATCCCCCCGCCCGGGGCGCAAATCTCACAGCACTCTCACAGGGCAATCCCAGCACTAGCGCCGGGGCGCAGATCCCACTGACCGGGATGCAGCAATCCCAGCGCTAGTACTGGGACGTTGATCCCACCAACTGGGACGGGGCAATCCCAGTACTAGTGCTGGGGAGCGGATTCCCTCGACCGGAGCGCAGCAATCCCAGCGCTGGTGCCAGGGCGCAGATCCCGGCGACCAGGGCACGGATCCCAACAACTGGGGTGCGGGTCCCCCTGATCGGGGCGCGGATCCTACTGACCGGGGCGCGGATCCCAATGACCAGGGCACAGATCCCCCTGATCGGGGCGCAGCAATCCCAGCACTAGTGCCGGGGCGCAGATCCCACTGACTGGGGCAGGGTAATCCCAGTACTAGTGCTGGGGCACAGATCCCCCCGCCCGGGGCGCAAATCTCACCAACCAGGGCACGAATCCCACCAACCGGGACAGGGCAATCCCAGCGCTAGCGCCGGGGCGCAGATCCCACCGACCGGGACACAGCAATCCCAGTGCTAGTACTGGGATGCAGATCCAACCAACTGGGACGGGGCAATCCCAGTACTGGTGTTGGGGAGCAGATTCCCTCAACCGGGGCGCAGCAATCCCAGCGCTGGTGCCAGGGCGCGGATCCCACCGACCAGGGCATGGATCCCAACGACTGGAGCGTGGATCCCCCTGATCGGGGTGCAGATCCTACTGACCGGGGAGCGGATCCCACCGACTGGGACAGGGCAATCCCAGCGCTGGTGCCAGGGCGCGGATCCCACCGACCAGGGCATGGATCCCAACGACTGGGGCACGGATCCCCCTGATCAGGGTGCAGATCCTACTGACCGGGGCGCGGATCCCACCGACCGGGACAGGGCAATCCCAGCACTAGTGCCGGGGTGCAGATCCCACTGACCAGGGCGTGGCAATCTGGATCCGGACTGTTTATACGGGGCTGTTGCCCCCCAGAGCTCAGATGTGCTCCCCCGGGATGGGCTCAGCCGCGAGGGCCCCAGGTCCCAGCACGGCTACAGCTTGGGGTAGCCCAGCTGGTGACGGGGAATCCTGACTCCCGGGCAGCAGCGCTCTGGTTCCACAGAGTCTGGGCTTGGGGCTCAGCCCAGTGTGCTGGGGCCTGGCGTCTGCAGCACGCAGCTCCAAAGCCGCTGACGAAGGGACTGCTCCGAGCTGCGCTTGGCAGGAAAAGGCAGCGGGTGGCTCCCCCGCCAGCCAAGCGCCGCGTGCTACAGCCAAAACACACGACGCTGCCGGGTGGTATGTGACAGTGCTGCTGGCGCTGCAGGGCCGTGCGTCACAGGACAGGCCCCCGCCGAGCACACTGCGGCTCAGAGCATGGGGCCGGGAGAGCCAGGTGAGCCCAGAGCCAGGGGCTCCACGCCAGAGAGAATGGGCAACAGGGGACACGGTCCTTTCCCCTCTGCAGCCAGTGGGGCTGGCACAAGGGGGGTGGGAGGGCTGGCCTGAAGACCCAGGACGCGGATTCCATCGTCCGCCTGGCGCTGGCTCTGGCTCCGGCTCCGGCTCCGGCCCAATTCCATGTGGAGCACAGGCTGGCGGCTCTCGGGCAGCCGTGTGGCCACCGAGCTCTGAGCCCCCGAAGCCCGGAGCCAGGCGCGCTGAGCAGGGAAGGGGGCGTGCTGGGGACGAGCTACCCCACAGTGGCAGGGCTGCAGACACCCCTCTCCCTCCCAGTATTAGAGGGGAAGCCGGGTTCAGACTATCCAGACTAAGACGGCTACCCCTCTGATACTTGACACCAGGTTAGTCTGGATCTGTAAAAGCAGCAGAGCCCTGTGGCACCTTATAGACTAACAGGTTTTGGAGCATGAGCTTTCGTGGGTGAATACCCACTTCGTGGGATGCACCCCTCCAAGGTGGCCAGAAGCTGCAGTGCTCACATCACGAGCGGAGCTGGGCCCCATCTCCTGCAGACCCACACACAACACCCCCTAGACCAGCAGCACTAGAGAAGCCCCAACCAGAGCGCGACACCCCCCTGCCCAGGCCCAGGGCACCAGTCCAGCAGCTCAGGCAGAGCCCCAGAGCAGCGAGGACGGCACCAGCTCCCTGCCCAAAGCACCCCCAGACACAGAGCCCTCCCCCAGGGACACGTGCAGAGTCACGGCTGGGGTGGAGCTGGGCACAGACCCCAGGCAGGGCTGCAGCCAGAGAGCCAAGAGAGCAGGGGTCAGAGCCCTCCTCTGGCCAGCGCCAGCACCAGCCCCACGAGCCGCTCGCCCAGCGGAGGGGGTGAGGACACAGCACAAAGCCCACCAGGCTCCCGCGCCCCAGAGCAGAACCGCAACATGCCGCTGTGGGGCACGGCCTGGCACCCCCCGCACTGCAGCACCAGCTCGGGCCTGCAGCCTGCCCGCCAGCACAACCCGGGCAGCTGCGCCAGGCCTAGCCCTCCGCTGCCTGGGGGGCTCGTCTCTCTGGGGGGGGCCGTCTCAGCTCCCTCCAGCATTGCCACGGGGGCCAGCTCCGACTGTGGGGAGAGCGCCCCTGCCGAGCCCATAGCCTGCTGCACCGTGCCCCCCGCTGAGCCCCAGCCCCCTTCCCATGGCCTAGCGCCCCCCGCCGAGCCCCCGCCCCCTTCCCACGGCCTAGCGCCCCCCGCCGAGCCCATAGCCTGCTGCATCGCGCCCCCCGCCGAGCCCCAGCCCCCTTTCCACGGCCTAGCACTCCCCGCTGAGCCCATAGCCTGCTGCACCGCGCCCCCCGCCGAGCCCCAGCCCCCTTCCCACGGCCTAGCGCTCCCCATCGAGCCCATAGCCTGCTGCACCGCGCCCCCCGCCGAGCCCCTGCCCCCTTCCCACGGCCTAGCGCCCCCTGCTGAGCCCATTGCCTGCTGCACCGTGCCCCTCAATGAGCCCCTGCCCCCTTCCCGCAACCTAGCGCCCCCCGCCGAGCCCATTGCCTGCTGCACCGCGCCCCCCGCTGAGCCCCTGCCAAGCCCATAGCCTGCTGCACCGCGCCCCCTGCCGAGCCCCTGCCCCCTTTCCGCGGCCTAGCGCCCCCTGCTGAGCCCATAGCCTGCTGCACCGCGCCCCCCGCCGAGCCCCCGCCCCCTTCCCACGGCCTAGCACCCCTGCCGAGCCCATAGCCTGCTGCACCGCGCCCCCTGCCGAGCCCCTGCCCCCTTTCCGCGGCCTAGCGCCCCCTGCTGAGCCCATAGCCTGCTGCACCGCGCCCCCTGCCGAGCCCCAGCCCCCTTTCCGCGGCCTAGCGCCCCCTGCCGAGCCCATAGCCTGCTGCACCGTGCCCCTCAATGAGCCCCTGCCCCCTTCCCACGGCCTAGCGCCCCTGCCGAGCCCATAGCCTGCTGCACCGCGCCCCCTGCCGAGCCCCAGCCCCCTTCCCACGGCCTAGCGCCCCTGCCGAGCCCATAGCCTGCTGCACCGCGCCCCCTGCCGAGCCCCCGCCTTCTGTCCCCCGGCCATGGGCGCTGGGGCCTCCACCAGAGCCGTTCGGGCCTGGCTCCCGCAGCCAGGGAAGGGTTAAGCATGTGCGGCTCCATTTATCACACACTAAATGCAGCTCTGGCTGGCACGGCTATAAATATCCAGGGGGAAAGGAGTGTCCAGGCGATGCTGCCACTGCAGCATAACCACCCCCGCCCCCTGCATGGGCACTGTGCCCCGCAGAGGGGCTAGGACCCACCAGAGCCAGCCAAACAGTGGGGGCAGGGGAAACAGGTCAGGCCGGGACCTTGGGGCTCAGAAGATGGCAGGTGCCATTCACCTGCGCCAGAGGCCGAGGAGCTGGGAGACAGGCCCTGAGCGAGGAGACAAAGGTGCCAGCACTGAGAGGGGATGGAGATGAGTGACACGCAGTGAGGGGGATGTGGGGCCTGAGCCAGGTGACACGTGGGGGGGGATGTGGGGTGGTAACGAAGTGGGAATGTTCTGTAACACGTTTATGAAGTTGGTGTGCCAGCGGGGCCAGGGCTCTGCGCTCGCAGGACAGGGCAGGGCAGGGAACACATGGGGAGGGGGATGTGGGGCCTGAGGCCTGGTCTACACTACACGTTTAAACCAAATTTAGCAGCGTTAAACCAATTTAACGCTGTACCCGTCCACACAACGAGGCCCTTTATATCGATATAAAGGGCTCTTTAAACCGGTTTCTGTACTCCTCCCCGACAAGAGGAGTAGCGCTGAAATCGGTATTACCATATCGGATTAGAGTTAGTGTGGCCGCAAATCGACGGTATTGGCCTCCGGGCGGTATCTCACAGTGCACCATTGTGACCGCTCTGGACAGCAATCTGAACTCGGATGCTCTGGCCAGGTAAACAGGAAAAGCCCCGCGAAATTTTGATTTTCATTTCCTGTTTGCCCAGCGTGGGGCTCTGATCAGCACGGGTGGCAATGCAGTCCCAAATCCAAAAAGAGCTCCAGCATGGACCGTCCGGGAGATACTGGATCTGATCGCTGTATGGGGAGACAAATCTGTTCTATCAGAGCTCCGGTACAGAAGACGAAATGCCAAAGCATTTGAAAAAATCTCCAGGCTATGATACAGAGTCCACAGCACAGTGCTGTGTGACAAGTGTAACGGGAAGCCAGAGACTCAAATGGACGCTCATGGAGGGAGGGAGGGGGTACCGAGGACTCCAGCTATCCCACAGTCCCGCAGTCTCCGAAAAGCATTTGCATTCTTGGCTGAGCTCCCAATGCCTGTAGGGTCAAACACATTGTCCGGGGTGCTTCAGGGTATATGTCATCAGTGTACCCCCCCTTCCCTCTCGTGAAAGAAAAGGGAAAAAAAATAGTTTCTTGACTTTTTTATATGTCACCCTATGTCTACTGCATGTAGATGCGGTGCTGCGGCAATGAATAGCAGCATCCTCTCCCCTCCCCTCCCCAGTGGCAGACGGTACCGTACAAAAGGACTGATAGCTGTCCTCGTCATCCTGTGAGTGCTCCTGGCTGGCCTCAGGTGAGGTCGGCCGGGGGCGCCTGGGTAAAAACAGGAATGACTCCCGGTCATTCCTAGCAGATGGTACAGAACGGCTGGTAACCGTCCTCATCATAGCAACTGGGGGCTGAGTTCCATCAGCCCCCCCCCCCCATTTCATGTCTAAAGAAAAGATTCTGTACTGCCTGGACTATCATAGCAGCTGGAGGCTGCCTCCCCCTCATTTTATCTCACTAAAAACTCCGTGTTTCTTATTCCTGCGTTCTTTATTACTTCATCACACATATGGGGGGACACTGCCACGGCAGCCCAGAAAGCTTGGGGGAGAAGGCAATTAATGGGTGGAGTTGTTGCATGAACACCCCCTAGAATGGCATGCAGCTCATCATTTCTGTGGGATCTAACACGGAGCGGCTGTGCTCTCTGGTTCTCTGATACACTGGTTCTCTAGTACACTTGCCCCATATTCTAGGCAGGACTGACTCTATTTTTAGATACAACATAAAAAATGTTGTATCTAAAAATTTTTGTCTTTGAGCCCCCGGCCGACCTCAGCAAAGGTCAGCCAGGAGCACCCATGACAGCAGCAGACGGTACAGAACCACTGATAACCATCATCTCATTGCCAATTTACAATGGCACAACAGACGGTACAGAACGACTGATAACTGTCATCTCATTGCCAATTTACAATGGCACAGCAGACGGTACAGAACGACTGGTAACCGTCTCTGCTACCTTGCAAAGGCAAATGAATGCTGCTGTGTAGCGCTGCAGTACCGCCTCTGTCAGCGGCATCCAGGACACATACAGTGACAGCGACAAAAGGCAAAACGGGCTCCATGGTTGCTGTGCTATGGCATCTGCCAGGGCAATCCAGGGAAAAAGGGCGCGAAATGATTGTCTGCCGTTGCTTTCACGGAGGAAGGAATGAGTGACGACATTTACCCAGAACCACCCACGACACTGTTTTTGCACCATCATGCATTGGGATCTCAACCCAGAATTCCAATGGGCAGGGGCGACTGCGGGAACTCTGGGATAGCTACAGGATAGCTACCCACAGTGCAACGCTCCGGAAATCGACGCTAGCCTTGGAACATCGATGCACACCGCCGAATTAATGTGCTTTGTGTGGCCGCGTGCACTCATAGACTCATAGACTCCAGGACTGGAAGGGACCTCGAGAGGTCATCGAGTCCAGTCCCCTGCCCTCATGGCAGGACCAAATACTGTCTAGACCATCCCTGATAGACATTTATCTAACCTACTCTTAAATATCTCCAGAGATGGAGATTCCACAACTTCCCTAGGCAATCTATTCCAGTGTTTAACTACCCTGACAGTTAGGAACTTTTTCCTAATGTCCAACCTAAATCTCCCTTGCTGCAGTTTAAGCCCATTGCTTCTTGTTCTACCATTGGAGGCCAAGGTGAACAAGTTTTCTCCCTCCTCCTGATGACACCCTTTTAGATACCTGAAAACTGCTATCAGGTCCCCTCTCAGTCTTCTCTTTTCCAAACTAAACAAACCCAATTCCTTCAGCCTTCCTTCATAGGTCATGTTCTCAAGACCTTTAATCATTCTTGTTGCTCTTCTCTGGACCCTCTCCAATTTCTCCACATCTTTCTTGAAATGCGGTGCCCAGAACTGGACACAATACTCCAGTTGAGGCCTAACCAGCGCAGAGTAAAGCGGAAGAATGACTTCTCGTGTCTTGTTTACAACACACCTGTTAATGCATCCCAGAATCATGTTTGCTTTTTTTGCAACAGTATCACACTGTTCGCTCATATTAAGCTTGTGGTCCACTATGACCCCTAGATCTCTTTCTGCCATACTCCTTCCTAGACAGTCTCTTCCCATTCTGTATGTGTGAAGCTGATTGTTCCTTCCTAAGTGGAGCACTTTGCATTTGTCTTTATTGAACTTCATCCTGTTTACCTCAGACCATTTCTCCAATTTGTCCAGATCATTTTGAATTTTGACCCTGTCCTCCAAAGCAGTTGCAATCCCTCCCACTCGACTTTATACAATCTGTTTTATAAAACCAGTTTATGTAAAATTGGAATAATCCTGTAGTGTAGATGTGGGATGTGGCGCCTGAGCCAGGTTACACACAGGGAGGGGGGGGGGGGATGTGGGGTGGTAACGAAGTGGGAATGTTCTGTAACACGTATATGAAGTTGGTGTGCCAGCGGGGCCAGGGCTGTGCGCTCGCAGAGCAGGGCAGGGCAGGTGACACATGGGAAGGGGGAGGGATGTGGGGCCTGAGCCAGGTGACACGTGGGGGGGGATGTGGGGTGGTAACGAAGTGGGAATGTTCTGTAACACGTTTATGAAGTTGGTGTGCCAGCGGGGCCAGGGCTGGGCGCTTGCAGAGCAGGGCAGGGCAGGTGACACATGGGACGGGGGAGGGATGTGGGGCCTGAGCCAGATGACCTGGGGGGAAGGGGATGTGGGGTGCTAACGAAGTGGGAATGTTCTGTAACACGTTTATGAAGTTGGCGTGCCAGCGGGGCCAGGGTTGTGCGCTCGCAGGGCAGGGCACGGCAGGTCTACTCTGGAAAAGCTGCAGTGGTGCAGCTGTTGTGCTCCAGTGCGGATGCCCCAAGGCCGACCGGAGAGCACAGTCGCTGCAGCAGGGGGAGGAACTGTCCCCCCAACAGCGTCGCCGACACGGGCGTTCGGTGGGTGTCAGTGTAGAGCCCACGAGGCTGCGGCTTCCCATCCCGAACGACAGAGCTGGCGCGACATACGTGTGCGATGTCCAGCTGGCCGAAGACCCGGGTGTGAATGGCACGTAGCTGTCTGCGCTTTGCTCGACACCCGAGACCTATAGCGGGGTAACTACACCATGCAGGTGTATGAAAATCCCCCCGCCATGCTGTTACCCCAACCCGACCCCCACATAAACAGTGCTACATCGCGGCCACTGCCCCTGGGGAGCTGGGTGACACTGCAGGGGATTTTCTTGGGTTCTCAATGGTTTGCATGCAGAAGGGGTGGAGAGGGAGTTTGGTGTTGCAGAGGACAATGGCCTGGAGAATGGGGACCCCAGCGACGGGTGACCTGGTGAGGTTACGAGGAGGCCCAGCTCGGGAGGGGAGCAGCTGGTTCCGGTCGGAGGGGGACAAAGGGCCGAGGCGAGAGGGGCCGGTGACCTGAGCAGCCGGTTCCGGCCGGAGGGGGACAAAGGATGGAAGGGAGAGGTCCAGGCAGCCTGTTTACCTGGGACGGAAGACAAAGGACGGGGGAGAAGCTGTTGGGGGAGAGGATATCGGATGATTGGCTGGAAGGAGGGGGCTGTTGTACTGGACACAGAGAGCAGCCAGAGCCCCCCTGGATGTACTGGGCTGAGGCATGCTAGGCCCCCCCAGCCCGAGACCGATGTGCTGGGCTGGAGAGGGGGAGCAGGCAGAGCCCCCCTGGATGTACTGGGCTGAGGCATGCTAGGCCCCCCCAGCCCGAGACCGATGTGCTGGGCTGGAGAGGGGGAGCAGGCAGAGCCCCCCTGGAGGCAGAAGAGACCTAGATGTGCTGGGCTGAGGGAGGCCAGGCCTGAGGCCGGAGAGTTTCCTGTGCTGGGTTCAGACACTCAATAAACCTCCTGTGTTACGCTGGCTGAGAGTCACTCCGGGCTAGAGAACAGGGGGCATCAACCCCTCTGGGGGTGAGGAGATCGGGGGGGGCATCGCTTCCTCTGGGGGTGGGGAGATCAGGAGGGGGCATCGCTCCCTCTGGGGGTGGGGACATTGGGGGTGGGGAGAAGGGCTGTTGCACTGACGGGGGTCCCCCGGGGACGGGATGGAGCCGAGAGAGCCTGAGTCCAGGACGGGGGTGACGACAGGGACAGGAGGTTCGGCCACGGCTCTCGGGACGTCACAGGAAGCAGTCGGGGCTCTCACCTGGACTCTGACCAAGGAGGCTGCACAGACAGACGGACGGAGCCGGACCCGAAGGTTCCCCACAGCCGGGCTGGGCTCGGGGCTGGCCAGGACGGATCCTGCTTCACCCTTCACTGCCCCGGGCTGCCCGACGGGCCCCTAGGCTGGGCGCCAGCTAACGAGTGAACCCGGCTGTGCCCGCGCTGGGAGTGGCCCTGCTGGGGCTGGGCGAGGGGCCCTGATCCCTGCGAGCGGCCGAGTCTCCCTCAGGGGCTGTCTTGGGGGACTCGCTGCCCGGAGCTCACGGGGGTAAGGGGCAGCACCAGGGGAGCGGCACCAGGGGAGCGGCACCAGGGGGCCAACTCCCCACTGAGAACCCAGCACCCCACTGAGAGCCCACAGCCCCAGCCCCCCACGGCCGGCTCGCGGCGTCCCACTGACAGCTCCCAGCCCCAGAGACCCCCAGGCCCAGCTCACAGCGCCCCACTGAGAGCTCCCAGCCCCAGAGACCCCCAGGCCCAGCTCACAGCGCCCCACTGAGAGCTCCCAGCCCCAGAGACCCCCCAGGCCCAGCTCACAGCGCCCCACTGAGAGCTCCCAGCCCCAGAGACCCCCAGGCCCAGCTCACAGCGCCCCACTGAGAGCTCCCAGCCCCAGAGCCCCCAGGCCCAGCTCACAGGACCCCACTGAGAGCTCATGGCCCAGCGCCCCACAGCCCACTCCCAGTGCCCACTGAGAGCTCATGGCCCCAGCGCCCCACGGCCCCACTCCCAGTGCCCCACTGAGAGCTCATGGCCCCAGCCCCCCACGGCCCCGTTCACAGCGCCCCACTGAGAGCTCCCAGCCCCAAAGACCCCAGGCCCAGCTCACAGCGCCCCACTGAGAGCTCACAGCCCCAGCGCCCCACAGCCCTGCTCACAGCACCCCACTGAGAGCTCACAGCCCCAGCGCCCCACAGCCCCGCTCGCAGCGCCCCACTGAGAGCTCATGGCCCCAGCGCCCCACGGCCCCGCTCACAGTGCCCCACTGAGAGCTCCCAGCCCCAGCGCCCCACGGCCCCGTTCACAGTGCCCCACTGAGAGCTCCCAGCCCCAGCGCCCCACAGCCCCACTCGCAGTGCCCCACTGAGAGCTCCCAGCCCCAGCGCCCCACGGCCCCGTTCACAGTGCCCCACTGAGAGCTCCCAGCCCCAGCGCCTCACGGCCCCACTCGCAGTGCCCCACTGAGAGCTCATGACCCCAGCGCCCCATGGCCCCGTTCACAGTGCCCCACTGAGAGCTCCCAGCCCCAGTGACACCACAGAGCTGTAAGGATAAGGCCTTTTCCTGTAGCCACAGTTTAAGGTCTGAGGCCTTTGTCTGCAGCCATATGCGGAGAGCAGCAGCCATCAGCCAAGAAGCGGAAAGTCACATCCCCACATTCCACCTAAAGTACATTAAAAGAAGGTAACATCGGGCTATTAAGAAGGCTCCAGTCCTAGTAGCACCCACCATCACCAGATACAGAAACGGAGCTTAAAATGGTTAAAGAAAACTTTGTTTCATGGCATCTGTCCGGCAAGAAATCACTTCTCAACAGCTGTGGCTGTGAAATCCCTACTTTATTATTGTTTTGTCTTTATGGTCCCCATTTCTCTATGGTTTATCCGTCTGGTCTCTGTCTGGTTTGTGAGTGTGTCTGTTACATAACTAATTTTGCTAGGTGTAAATCAATGAAGATGCTGCGTATGATTGGCTAATGGATTGTTTGACAATATGTCAGGACTGGTTACAGAATTGGTCAGGAATCATTTAGGGAAATGGCTGGTTAAGGGGCAGCTAAGCAGGACTCAAGTGTCACTGTATCAGCTGGGGTCCAAGGAGGAGACTAGCGGAAGGAACAGAAAGGTAAGAAGGAAAGGTCTGGAAAGGTCTGGAAGTCGAAGAAGAACTCACCCCTAAGTCACAGCCTAAGATCAAAGCTGCTAAGAATCCTCTGCCCGGCCGTGACATGCAGCACCCAGAATCCGGACGAGACGGACCTTGCAGGGAAAGTCCACCTGCCTGATCAGCACAGGTGAGCATGGCGCTGTGCGCTTAGCGTGTGTATTCTGCTTGATAACTGTTAATAAATAGAGGATAAGGATATTACTGTGCAAGGCTCTTTCACTGGGAAAAGTCCCTGAAAGCCCTGTTATAGTCCCAGCCTTCACCACCTCCTCAGGTAAGGAGTTCCACAAGCTGACTGTGCGCTGTGTGAAGAAGAACTTCCTTTTATTTGTTTTAAACCTGCTGCCCATTAATTTCATTTGGTGACCCCTAGTTCTTGTATTATGGGAACAAGTAAATAACTTTTCCTTATCCACTTTCTCCACATCACTCATGATTTTATATACCTCTGTCATATCCCCCCTTAGTCTCCCCTTTTCCAAGCTGAAAAGTCCTAACCTCTTTAATCTCTCCTCATATGGGACCCTCTCCAAACCCCTAATCACTTTAGTTGCCCTTTTCTGAACCTTCTAGTGCTAGAATATCTTTTTTGAGGTGAGGAGACCACATCTGTACACAGTTTTCGAGATGTGGGTGTACCATGGATTTATATAAGGGCATTAAGATATTCTCTGTCTTATCTCTATCCCCTTTTTAATGATTCCTAACATCCTGTTTGCTTTTTTGACCGCCTCTGAGCACTGTGTGGACATCTTCAGAGAACTATCCACGATGATGCCAAGATCTTTTTCCTGACTCGTTGTAGCTAAATTAGCCCCCATCATATTGTATGTATAGTTGGGGTTATTTTTTCCAATGTGCATTACTTTACATTTATCCACATTACATTTCATTTGCCATTTTGTTGCCCAATCACTTAGTTTTGCGAGATCTTTTTGAAGTTCTTCACAGTCTGCTTTGGTCTTAACTATCTTGAGCACTTTAGTATCATCTGCAGACTCGGCCACCTCACTTTTTACCCCTTTCTCCAGATCATTTATGAGTAAGTTGAATAGGATTGGTCCTAGGACTGACCCTTGGGGAACACCACTAGTCGCCCCTTTCCATTCTGAGAATTTACCATTAAATCCTACTCTTTGTTCCCTGTCTTTTAACCAGTTCTCAATCCATGAAAGGATCTTCCCTTTTATCCCATGACAGCTTAATTTACGTAAGAGCCCTTCGTGAGAGACCTTGTCAGAGGCTTTCTGGAAATCTAAGTACACTACACGTGCACTGGATCCCCCTTGTCCACATGTTTGTTGACCCCTTCAAAGAACTCTAATAGATTAGTATCAGAGGGGGAGCTGTGTTAGTCTGGATCTGTAAACAGCAGCAAAGAATCCTGTAGCACCTTGTAGACTAACAAATATATTGGAGCATGAGCTTTCGTGGGTGAATCCCAACTTCATCGGATGAAAGCTCATGCTCCAATACATCTCTTAGTCTATAAGGTGCCACAGGACTGTCGCTTTCTAATGGATTAGTAAGACACGATTTCCCTTTAAAGAAACCATGTTGACTTTTGCCCAACAAGTCACGTTCTTCTATGTGTCTGACTGTCACGGAGTGTGGGGGAGCCCAGTCCTGCACCCCTCTTCCTGGGACCCACAGTGACTCTCAGCCAGCCAGTAAAACAGAAGGTTTATTGGACAACAGGAACGCAGGTTACAGCACAGCTTGCAGGCACAGTCAGGACCCCTCCACCGAGTCCTTCTGGGGTTTCAGGGTGCTTGGATCCTAGCTAGGATACCCTGAATTCTGCCCATCCAGCCCCAAGCCCAAACTCAAACTGCTTCCCTCTTGCCACTCCCTTCCTTTGTCTCCTTCCCGGGCAAAGGTGTTGACCTTTCCCCTCCCTTACCAAGCTCAGATTACAGGCCCTGGCATCGTCCATCCCCTAAAGTCCTCCCCTACTCTCCCACTCCCCACACAGACAGTCCCTACTCCATCACATCTCTCCCCCCTTCAAGACTGAACTGAGCGGGGTCACTCTGCCCAGTGACCTGGGGAAGTTCAGGGCCCCCTCTCCGGGACAACACGACCTCTATCAGGTTGGCATTTCCCTTCACATGGACCACGTCCATGTCATAGTCCTGCAGGAGCAGGCTCCACCTCAGGAGCTTGGTGTTGGCTCCTTTCATCTGGTGCAGCCAGGTCAGGGGAGAGTGGTCGGTGTACATGGTGAAGTGTCACCCAAAGAGATATGGCTCTAGCTTCTTAAGGGCCCACACCACGGCCAGGCATTCCTTCTCGATGGCCGCGTAGCTTTGTTCCCGGGGTAGCAGCTTCTTACTCAGGTACACGATGGGGTGTCTGTCCCCCTTTTCATCCTCCTGCATTAACACTGCCCCCAGTCCCGTGTCTGAGGCATCGGTGAACACCATAAAGGGTTTGTCAAAATCTGGGTTTGCCAGAACTGGGCCACTAACCAGAGCCTCCTTCAGCGCCCGGAAAGCCTCCTGGCACTGCTCAGTCCAGATCACCTTGTCTGGCTTCCCCTTTTTGCACAGTTCAGTGATGGGGCCGGCTATGGCACTAAAGTGGGGCACGAACCTTCGATAGTACCCCGCCATCCCAATAAAGGCCTGGACCTGCTTTTTGATTTGAGGAGCGGGACAGTCTCTGATCACCTCCACCTTGGCTGGTTCCGGCTTCAGGCAGCCGCTCCCCACCCGACAGCCCAGGTAAGATACTTCAGCCATCCCCACCTTGCACTTTTCAGCCTTTACTGTTAACCCAGCCTTTCAGAGTCGGTTCAGGACTTGTTTAACCTGGGCATGTGGTCCTTCCAGGTCTGGCTGAAGACGCAGATGTCGTCAATATACGCCACGGCAAAACTCTCCATCCCCCTCAGTAGCTGATCCACCAGGCGCTGGAAGGTGGCCGGTGCTCCCTTGAGGCCGAAGGGCAGGGTCAGAAACTCATAGAGCCCCAGAGGGGTGATAAAGGCCGATTTCAGCCTGGCATCTGCGTCCAGCGGCACTTGCCAGTAGCCTTTGGTAAGATCCATAGTGGTGAGGTACCGAGCACCTCCCAGCTTGTCTAGGAGCTCGTCAGGCCTGGGCATAGGGTAGGCATCAGATACGGTGATGGCATTGAGCTTTCGATAGTCCACACAGAACCGGATTGACCCATCCTTCTTGGGGATCAGCGCCACTGGCGAGGCCCAAGGGCTGGAAGACGGCTGGATCACTCCCAAAGCCAGCATGTCCCTGACCTCTCTTTCAAGATCCTGGGCAGTTTTACCAGTGACCCGAAAAGGGGAGCATCTTATAGGGGGATGTGACCCGGTCTCCACCCGGTGGACAGTCAAATTAGTGCATCCAGGCTGGTTGGAAAACAGCTGTCGGTATAGATGCAGCACCCCCCTGATCTCAGCGTGCTGGCCCAGGGTCAGTTGATCAGAGAGGGGAATCGCCTCCAGGGGGGAACCAGCCTTTGTCCCAGGGAATAGATCTACTAAGGGGTCATTTCCCTGCCCCTCCCAATGTCCACACACGGCCAACACCACATTCCCCCTGTCATAGTATGGTTTTATCATGTTCACATGGTACACCCGATGGTGATGTACCCGGTTTGACAGCTCCACCACATAGTTTACCTCATTCAGTTGCTTGATAACCTTGAAGGGCCCTTCCCAGGCGGCCTGGAGTTTGTTTCTCCTCACGGGGATGAGAACCATCACCTGATCACCGGTGGCGAAGGCACAGGCCAGTGCCGTGCGGTCATACCAGACCTTCTGCCTCCTCTGGGCTCGGGCCAGATTCTCCCTGGTCAGGCCCATGAGCTTGGCCAGTCTTTTCCGGAAGGTCAGGACATACTCCACCACTGACTCTCCCTCAGGAGCGGCCTTCCCCTCCCATTCGTCCCTCATCAGGTCTAGGGGCCCCCTTACCTGCCTTCCATACAACAGTTCGAAAGGTGAAAACCCGGTAGATTCCTGGGGTATCTCCCTGTACGCAAACAGCAAGTGAGGTAAGTACTTGTCCCAGTCCTGCGGGTGCTGGTTCATAAATGTTTTTAGCATCCTCTTCAGCGTCCCGTTGAACCTTTCTACCAGCCCGTTGGACTGGGGGTGATACGCTGAGACCCAGTTGTGCTGGACCCCACATTTCTGCCATAAGGACCAGAGCAGGGCCGACATGAAGTTGGACCCCTGGTCCGTTAAGACCTCCTTGGGGAACCCCACCCGGCTGAAAATTGTCAGCAGCGCATCTGCCACTGTGTCTGCTTCGATAGAGGACAAGGCCACCGCGTCGCGGTAGCAAGTGGCGAAAATCCACCACCACCAGGATGTATTTCTTCCCTGACCGGGTCGTCTTGCTGAGGGGTCCCACTATGTCCAAGGCCACCTTCTGGAAAGGTTCTTCTATAATGGGTAAAGACCTCAAAGCCGCTTTCCCCTTGTCCCGGGCCTTCCCCACCCTCTGGCAGGGGTCACAGGATTGGCAGTACTGTCGGACATGGGTAAAGACCCCAGGCCAGTAAAAGTTCTGTAGCAGCCTCTGCCTGGTGCGCTGGATTCCCTGGTGCCCTGCGAGAGGGATGTCATGGGCCAGGTACAGCAGCTTGTGACGGAACTTCTGGGGAACCACCAGCTGCCTCCTGATCCCCCATGACTCTACTTCCCCTGGGGGAGCCCATTCTCGGTACAGGAACCCCTTCTCCCACAGGAACCTCTCCTTGCAACCTCTCCTCATGGTCTGTACCGCACTAAGGTCAGCCCGGTCCCGGTGCTTCCGCAAGGAGGGATCTTTCTGCAACTCGGCCTGGAACTCAGCAGCTGGGACAGGGATAGGGACTGGCTCTCTCTTGCTGGCTGGGTCTGAGGCCGCAGCCTCTCTGAACCGTGCCCCTGGGCGTTCCCCGCTCCCTGGGTTAGGGTCCTGCACCTCGGGTCGAGTACCTTCCCCGTTGTCGGGGTGCAGTGCCCTTTGCCGACTCTGACTACGAGTCACGACCAGGGCACTCTGGGTGTTACTAGGCCAGTCCTGGAGGTCCCCTCCCATTAACACGTCAGTGAACAAATATCGGTGTACCCCCACATCCTTGGGGCCCTCCTTGGCCCCCCATTTCAGGTGTACCCTTGCCACGGGCACCTTGAATGGGGTCCCACCCATGCCCATCAGGGTCAGGTAGGTGTCAGGCACCATCCGATCTGAGGCCACTACCTCGGGTCGGGCCAGCGTCACTTCTGCACCCGTGTCCCAGTACCCAGTGACCTTCCTCCCATCTACCTCCAGGGAAACAATGCACTCCTTCCGGAGGGGCAGCCCCGCGCCCACCTGGTAAACCAAAAACCCAGAGCCTGGAGCATCCACAGGTGGTATTTTGCCAGCCCCCCTTTCCTGGGAATGTAGCCCCTCCTCCGATTGGGTTTTTACCCAGTCCACCCTCTGCGGGTTGGGTCTGCTCGGTCTGTCCCTGAGCTTGGGGCACTGGGCCCGTATGTGACCTCGTTGGCCACAGCAATAGCAGCCCATGTCTCGTGGGTCCCCTTGAGTGGGTCGGAGAGACCTGACGCTGGATGTTCCCCTTTTGGGGGGGTTCTCCATAGGCCCCCTTTGGGAGGTCCCATGATGACTCTCTCTCTGCGTTGAGGCAGGCCTGCTCCTTCGAGACTCCTCCCTGCCATCCCCTGCCCGACTGTCCACAAATTGGTCGGCCAGCTGGCCTGCATGCTGCGGGTTCTCCGGCTTCTGGTCCATCAACCACAGCCTCAGGTCGGACGGGCACTGCTCGTACAGGTGCTTCAGTATGAATAGGTCAAGCAGGTCCTCTTTAGTTTGGGCCCCAGCTGTCCACTTGCGGGCATACCCCTGCGCCCGGTTGACCAGTTGTAGGTATGTGACCTCACGGGTTTTACGCTGGCTCAGGAACCTTTCCCGGTACATCTCCGGAGTCAGCCCAAACTCGCGGAGCAGGGCCTGTTTGAACAGTTCGTAGTCCCCTGCCTCCGCCCCTTTCAGTCGGCTGTACACCTCCATGGCTGTGGAGTCCAGTAAGGGGGTGAGAAATGAGATCCTGTCTGCAAGGTCAACCCGGTGCAGCTCGCAGGCATTCTCAAAGGCCGTCAGGGAGGTATCTATGTCCTCCCCCTTCTTACGCCGGGGCATCAAGTGCTTATCAAAGCTCTTTGTAGGCTTGGGTCCCCCCGCGCTCACCGCAGCCGGGGCCTCACTTCTCCTCAGCTGGGCCAGGTCCAGCTCATGTTTACGCTGTTTCTCCTCCTCCTCCCGCTCATGTTCACGCTGGTTCGCCTTCTCCTCTAGCTCTTGCCTCTTTAACTCAAGCTCCTCCCATTTCAGCTCCCTTTCATATTCCAGCCGCATCCGCTCCACGGATGCCGAGCGTTGCCGAGAGGATCCCCTGCTGGGGGGTGGGCTTTGCCGGGAGGATCTCCTGCTGGCCGAGGGGGTCACGGTGCCCTCGGTATACACTGGGCTCCTCCCTGCCCTTCCCCTAGGCCTAGGAAGGGGGGGTCTCGGGAAGCCTTCGTCCGCCGGCTGACCACTCCCAGCGGGGACAGACACTGGTGCCTGCGCTGCATCTGCCCAGCTGCTTCCCTCAGAGACAGGGCTCCGTTCATTCATACGGTCTCCCTGCTCCAGCTGGGCAATCAGCTGGTCCTTGGTGCGTCTCCCTGGGTGCAGCCCCCTCTGCTTGCACAGCTCCAGCAGGTCGCACTTGCGCCGCTTGGCATACATCTTCCTGCTGGCCACTCACAGGCCGGGGTGCTCGCCGCTCCCCACGGTTTCCAGGGGGTCCCCTAGTGCACCAGCCCTTCTTGAGGTCACCACCTCTCTGCCAGGGTCGAGCTGCAGACTCCTCCGCCCCTGGGACCGCTCGCTGCAATCCCCCGGGGGACCCTGTTACTGCAAAGTCCTTCTCACTGGGCACACACTCCCAGGGGTTAATCACCCCTTCGTTTTACTGCTCCCCAGTCACTTACTACAGGAAGCGCCGTCCACGGGGTGCAGTATATCCCACCGCTCCCACCAGTTGTCACGGAGTGTGGGAAGCCCAGTCCTGCACCCCTCTTCCTGGGACCCACAGTGACTCTCAGCCAGCCAGTAAAACAGAAGGTTTATTGGACAACAGGAACGCAGGTTACAGCAGGGCTTGCAGGCACAGTCAGGACCCCTCCATCGAGTTCTTCTGGGCTTTCAGGGTGCTTGAATCCTAGCTAGGATACCCTAAATTCTGCCCATCCAGCCCCAAGCCCAAACTCAAATTGCTTCCCTCTTGCCACTCCCTTCCTTTGTCCCCTTCCCGGGCAAAGGTGTTGACCTTTCCCCTCCCTTACCTAGCTCAGGTTACAGGCCCTGGCATCGTCCATCCCCTAAAGTCCTCCCCTGCTCTCCCACTCCCCACACAGACAGTCCCTACTGCATCACACTGACAATTTTATTCTTTACGACTGTTTCAACTAATTTGCCGGATACCGATGTTAGACTTACTGGTCTGTAATTGCCGGGATCACCCCTAGAGCCCTTTTTAAGGTTATGCTTATGCCTTGCGCCCACACAGCAGTAAAGTGGCTGCCCTAGAGTGAGCGAGTAACGGATAAGTTTGTGCAGGTAACAGCTTTGGTGGAGAATGCAGGCAGCAGAAGGTCATTTGGACCGAACTGATCTAACCTAACACAGCAATAGCAGTGACAGTTTGTCGGAAAGGGTTGCTATCTGCCTGGCAGAATGTTCACCCTGAAGCAACAGGAGGGAAAGGAAACAAAGCAAAGGGACCGGGAGGTGGGGGGAAGTTAGCTGAAGACCCACCCCTGCCCTTGCTAAACAGGCAGCAGAACGAGGAACATGCTCATGAGGACAAGATTCCTTCCAGGGGAGAGATGCCCTTGAGTCCGCCTGGAAGGGGACTGAAGCATTCTGTGAGAGCATGAAACCCAAGCCAAAGGCTGCGGTTATCAAAGCACAGCTGGGTGGGCACTGTGCAAAGCTGTCACTAATCTCTCCAGCCTGGGAGTGCTCCAGGAAAGGCAACTGGAGGATTACAGACTCCATTTGGATGTAGTTAAGGAGAATTTGGCACAGTATAAGGCACCTCAGTGGGCCAGTGCAGCTTCAGCACTACAGAATACAACAGCTTTAACCGAGAAAACAAGAGAGCGTGAGCACCTGAAACTGGCAGTAAAAAACCTGAATGGTGAGGGATCTGCACTGCAGCTGAAGGTGGAGGATGCTCAGGCAGCTGCGGGGAACTCTGAGCCCTTTAAATCCTGCCTGCAGCTCCGGCAGCCGGGCCGGGACCAGGATTTAAAGGGTTGGGAGCTCCCCACAACCGTGGAGAGCCCAGAGCCCTTTAAATCCTGCCTGCAGCTCTGGAGGCCGGGCCGGGACCAGGATTTAAAGGGTTGGGAGCTCCCCACAACCGTGGAGAGCCCAGAGCCCTTTAAATCCTGCCTGCAGCTAAGGCGGCCGGGCCGGGACCAGGATTTAAAGGGCTCAGAGCTACCCGCAACCGTGGAGAGCCCAGAGCCCTTTAAATCCTGCCTGCAGCTCCGGCAGCCAGGCCGGGACCAGTATTTAAAGGGCTTGGAGCTCGCCGTCGCCGCAGGGAGCCCAGAGCCCTTTAAATCCTGCCTGCAGCTCCGGCAGACGGGCTCGGACCAGGATTTAAAGGGCTCAGAGCTCCCCGCAACCGTGGAGAGCCCAGAGCCCTTTAAATCCTGCCTGCAGCTCCGGCAGCCGGGCCGGGACCAGGATTTAAAGGGCTCGGAGCTCACCGTCACCGCAGGGAGCCCAGAGCCCTTTAAATTCCAGCCCCAGCCTGGCAAGGCTCAGGGCTCCCGCGGCTGCCTTTAAATCCCAGTCGGAGCTGCGGTGTGGATTTAAAGGGCCCGGAGCTCCATGGTTGCCAGACTCCCAGGCCCTTTAATTTGTCTGTGAACCCCAGGGACTCCCAGTCACCTTCGCAGCTGGGAGCCCCGGGTTGATTTAAAGGCCCCTGCGGCTCCCAGCCACAGCCCCAGGGCCTTTAAATCTTGAGAGGCCCCGCCTCTTCTGATTAAGGCCACGCCTCCCTCCGGACTCCGGCAGTACTGGTAAGTCCTGGAAGTTACTTTCACCCGAGCCCAGGCCTATACTGGTGCTTCTGACTGGGCAGTAATACGCAGTGCTGAGGGGCGGCCAGGTGCGAGCCCCGGATGGGACTGGGCGAAGGAAGTAATGAAGGCAGGGGCATCCGCCCAACAACTGGGGAAATTGGTCTATGGCACAGAACAGGGCCCTGTAACTCCCCGGAATTGTATGTTACTACAAAGGAGATACTGGCCATGGCAGCCGGGGTTGTGCCAGTAGGAACTGGAACCCCACCAGATTTCAATACTTTAACAATGCAGTCTTCAAAGCTAGACAGTTTGAATTCAAGAAGAAAGGTAATTTTAGGACCCAGAGATCCAGCTAAAGGATACCTGGAGTTGAAACAGGAGATTTTTTGAGCAGCTGTAGTTTTTGGAGACACGCAGGTACACGCGGGATAAGGAAATAGGGACAGGAGAATGGAACCCATCCAGGCGGTAACTTTTGCCAACAAGGGGCCCCCAGATCTCCAAGAGGAACGGGGGAAAGGGCCAGATGCACAGTGGCATGTTAGGGGGAGAGGCCGGGGAGGTGCCAGGGACAGCACAGGAGGAAATGGATCTGGGTATCAGAGGCAGACCAGAGGACGTCTGGCTGAAGTGGGAAAGGTACATTGAGAGGGGAGGCATGGAGGGAGCTCAGGATGGCCGGGGAACCAGAAGAGAAATGGGACGGGAAGCTCACAAGTGAGTTCTGCAAAGGGCTGCCCAGTTAAGAGAGGCAAGAGGGTTCCTGCAACTCTCAGAACAGACCCCGAACCATTGGTGCCACCCCAATAGTGATGCCCACCTCCCCGGACTCCCCCTGAGGTAGTGGCCCAACTACAGTATGACAAATGGGGGCATCCCATTGCAGGGGCAATGATGGGGAGATTAGGGGGACAAACACACTCCACTATGCTAACTGGTGTGACTGGGGAGCAGTGGCTTCCCGGGGATGCTGTAGAAACAGAAAATTCAGCACAGCTAATATCATAGACAGGGGAGACAATGAAAGCGTTTATCACGAGACTGATGCTGACCCGTGGAGGGAACTGGGAGTGATGTGTTCAGAAGCAGGATCCAACTAGGAATGGAGGAGGATGGAATATTGGGAACGTTTTACCTTTACAAGGGTAGACTCGCTGTGGATTTAGCCAACGGGTTCCTCTGGGCAAACTGTGAAGGGCTAGCAGAACACCCCCTGCCCCTCCATTAATGCTGTACACAGGTGTGGGCTGTAAGGGCCCCGGAAGGAGGGAAAGTCAAAGACGTGACCCAGCGTATGGGCTGAAAATAAACTGGAGTGTGGGAAAATTGATGCTGAGGTTTTAATCTGAGGGCCTGACCCCCTCCACAGCGTCAGTATCCTCAGGAGGCAGAGGAAGGAGTAAAATCTACCATGGAAAGGTGTTTGGAACAGGTGGTACTGGGCACATGGCGAGTACCAACTGTCACGGAGTCCCCGGGCGATGCTCTGGAACTGCTCCCCACAAAGCCAGGCAGGACTGTGGGGAGCCTCCTCTCCCTCGGAGCAGACTGTCTGCAGGGCAAGAAGCTCACAAGGCTTCACCTCCTGGGTCTCTCCTTGGAGCATTCAGCATCCTCTGCCCCTCCATGCGCTTCCCACAGTGAGCCCACCCCAGCGGGGTCCTGGGGAAGCCACAGGGTCCTGCCCCCCCACTTTGCAGTCAGACGTGACTCTCAGCCAGCCAGTAACACAGAGGTTTATTCAATGACAGGAACAGGGTCTAAAACAGAGCTTGTAGGTACCGCGAGCTGGACCCCTCGGCCGGATCCATTCTAGGGGGCAGTGAGCCAGACCCCCACGTCTGCACTTCACTCCTCGACCCCAGCCAGCTCCAGACTGACACCCCCCCAGCCCCTCCTCTCTGCTCAGCCCCTTTCCCGGGCCAGGAGGTCACCTGACCCCTTTCTCTCCAACACCTTCAGCTGGCACCTTTGCAGAGGAGGGGCCCAGGCCATCAGTTGCTAGGAGACCGAGTGCCAGGCATTTAGGTGCACTGGCCCTTGGCTCTGCCAGACACTTAAGAACTGCCATGGGGACACTGAGGCACCAACGCAGTATTCAGAGAAAACATTAAGAACATTCCTAGTTCATCACACCAACACCGCCCCAACTGGCCTGTACTGAAAGGGGGTGGGAAGACCTGGAGAAGTACAGCAGATTTTAGAGAATAAAACGCAGTAACCCTGCCCCTGCCCCTGCCATGGCCAAGTACCAAGTAGTCACTGCACCAGCAGCAGGAGCACAGTGGTTCTCAGTCTCTGCAATCTCCTTGCACCCTGAGTCCTGGTACAAATTTGGGTTCACTTACAGGGGCCAACAGTTGTGTTTCACAGGGGTCTTCCATGTGACCAAGTGGGGGAGTTTCTTGTTTTTCCATGTTTTTCAGTGGGTCGCATGCACAGGGGGTGGGACTCAGTGTCCCCGGGTGTTACTGGTTAACGAGGGGAGGGGAGAGGAGTTTGTTGGTACACAGGACCAGAGAGGGGATTTGGAACCCCGGCCAATGGCCTGCAGGATGGAGACCCCAGTGACTGGTGACCTGGTGACCCAGAGACCCGGCTCAGGAGTCGCAGCCGGTTCTGGCCAGTGGAAGGACAATGGGCTGTGGGGAGAGGGCCCCGGTGACCTGACCAGCCGGTTCCAGCCAGAGGGGCCAGAGGACAGAAGAGGGGAGAGGAGGCCCAGGCGACCCAGTTACCTGGAGAGAAGACAATGGACAGAGGGGGCTTGGGGCTGGGGATACCGGAGGCCCCGCTGGGAAGTAGGGGGGCTCTGGGCTGGAGAGGGGGAGCCGGCAGAGCCCACCTGGCTGCAGGGGGACAGGGATGTGCTGGGCTGAGGGAGCCAGACCTGAGGCCGGAGAGTTTCCTGTGCTGGGTTCAGACGCTCAATAAACCCTCCTGTGTTACGCTGGCTGAGAGTCACTCCGGGCTAGAGAACAGGGGGCATCAACCCCTTCGGGGGTGAGGAGGCCCGGGGGGTCCAGAGCGTGTGGACTCCCTGAGGGGCCCACGGCACAGACAGACGTGCTAAGGCTCAGAGAGGTGCAGCTCCAGGAGGTGGAGGGGCCGAACCCCGAGAGAGGGTGGACCCCCGAGAAGGGCTGTTGCACTTAAAGGGGCACCCCCCATGGATCGCACGGGGCCACGAGTGGGCACGACCCGTAAGTCCGTGACACCCTGGGGTTTCCATAACACACCTGCAATTTGTCCCTCCCATGTGGTTAAAATGTGGGGAAAATTGACACCTGAAACCCTGAAAGGAGTAAATTCTTCCACTGATGATACACGGGTGCCTGGGGACCATAGGGAGGAGGTTGGTAGGATCACCGAGCAGATGTTACAGCTCGTCCAAGATCCCGGATCCCAGGCTAGCAGAGCCAAAGCCCAGCGGGTACAGCTAGAGATAAAATACTTAGGGGTCATATTGGGAAACGAAGGACGAACCCCAGACGCACAACGGGTGGAAGGGACTGGAAAACTTCCTGCCGCGACTGATGTGGCATCTTTCCGAGCCCGTCTGGGAACCCTGAACCTCTCGAGATGTCACTGACATGTCACCCACGGGGCTCTCTCCCCAAGAAAGGGCGGCAGTGGGGGGGGGAGGCCGGAGCAGGCAAAGGCATCACAGACCTGAAACAGGATTTGACTCCGGCCCCGGCCCCACATAAACAAAGGGGGAAGAAGCATCCATCCCGCAGCTGCTGAGTACTGACGTAGCACTGGGAGCAGCACCCCACAGACAGCCCCCAGCCCCAGCGCCCCACAGACAGCTCCCAGCCCCCCACGGCCCCGCTCATAGTGCCCCATTGAGAGCTCCCAGCCCCAGCGCCCCACAGCCCGGGTCACAGCACCCCATGGAGAGCTCCCAGCCCCAGCGCCCCATGGCCCCCCTCACAGCGCCTCACTGAGAGCTCCCAGCCCCAGCGCCCCACAGCCCCGCTCATAGTGCCCCATTGAGAGCTCCCAGCCCCAGCGCCCCACAGCCCGGGTCACAGCACCCCACGGAGAGCTCCCAGCCCCAGCGCCCCACAGCCCCGCTCACAGTGCCCCATTGAGAGCTCCCAGCGCCCCACAGCCCGGGTCGCAGCACCCCACGGAGAGCTCGCAGCCCCAGCGCCTCACAGCCCCGCTCATAGTGCCCAATGAGAGCTCCCCGCGCCCCACAGCCCCGGTCGCAGCACCCCATGGAGAGCTCCCAGCCCCAGCGCCTCACAGCCCCGGTCGCAGCACCCCATGGAGAGCTTCCAGCCCCAGCGCCCCATGGCCCCCCTCACAGCGCCCAACTGAGAGCTCCCAGCCCCAGAGACCCCCCGTCCCTGCTAACAGCGCCCCACTGAGAGCCCACAGCCCCAGCGCCCCACACCTCACAGTGCCCCACTGAGAGCCCACAGCCCCAGCGCCCCCCAGCCCCGCATACAGCGCCCCACTGAGAGCTCCCAGCCCCTGACGGCTGCGCTCGCAGTGCCCCACTGAGAGCCCCCAGCCCCAGCGCCTCACAGCGCCCCACTGAGAGCCCCCAGCCCCAGCGCCCCACATCCCCACTTACAGCGCCCCACTGAGAGCCCCCAGCCCCAGCGCCCCACATCCCCGCTTACAGTGCCCCACTGAGAGCCCCCAGCCTCAGCGCCTCACAGCGCCCCACTGAGAGCCCCCAGCCCCAGTGCCCCACATCCCCGCTTACAGCGCCCCACTGAGAGCCCCCAGCCCCAGTGCCCCACATCCCCGCTTACAGCGCCCCACTGAGAGCCCCCAGCCCCAGCGCCCCATGGCCCAGCTTGCAGCGCCCAACAGAGCTGCCAGCCCTAGCGCCCCACGGCCTCCCTCACAGCACCCCACTGAGAGCTCCCAGCCTTAGCGCCCCACGGCCCCGCTCACAGCACCCCACTGATATCCCAGCCCCAGCGCCCCACGGCCCCGCTCACAGCACCCCATTGCGAGCTCACAGCCCCAGCGCCCCACGGCCCTGCTCACAGCGCCCCATTGCGAGCTCACAGCCCCAGCACCCCACGGCCCCGCTCACAGCGTCCCATTGAGAGCTCACAGCCCCAGCGCCCCACGGCCCCGCTCACAGAGCCCCATTGCGAGCTCACTGTCCCAGCGCCCCACGGCCCCGCTCGCAGCACCCCACTGAGAGCTCACAGCCCCAGCGCCCCACAGCCCCACTCACAGCACCCCACTGAGAGCTCCCAGCCCCAGCACCCCACGGCCCAGCTCGCAGCACCCCACTGAGAGCTCACAGCCCCAGCGCCCCATGGCCCCCCTCACAGCGCCCCATTGCGAGCTCACAGCCCCAGCGCCCCACGGCCCCGCTCACAGCACCCCATTGCGAGCTCACAGCCCCAGCGCCCCACGGCCCCGCTCACAGCACCCCACTGAGAGCTCCCAGCCCCAGCACCCCACGGCCCCGCTCGCAACACCCCACTGAGAGCTCAGAGCGCCCCACTGAGAGCTCCCAGCCCCAGCGCCCCACGGCCCCGCTCACAGCACCCCACTGAGAGCTCCCAGCCCCAGCGCCCCACAGCCCCGCTCACAGCACCCCACTGAGAGCTCCCAGCCCCAGCACCCCACGGCCCCGCTCGCAGCACCCCACTGAGAGCTCAGAGCGCCCCACTGAGAGCTCCCAGCCCCAGCACCCCACGGCCCAGCTCGCAGCACCCCACTGAGAGCTCCCAGCTCCAGCGCCCCACGGCCCCGCTCGCAGCACCCCACTGAGAGCTCCCAGCCCCAGCACCCCACGGCCCCGCTCACAGCGCCCCCACTGACAGCTCCCAGCCCCAGCGCCCCACAGCCCTGCTTACAGAGCCAGTGCTCCACAGCTGGCTCGCAGCACCCGTGACCAACAGGGCACTTGCGGTGATGTTTCAATGAATGCTGTGAGCTGAGCAGTGGGCAGCAAAGGGGCCGGTGCTCCTGGGGAGGAGCAGGATGCTGAGATGCCTGGGTCACCTACTGACTGGGGCCGTGAAGGAGCTCAGCTGACTGGGACTGGGGGAACCCCCAGGACTGGACATCTGACCCACACAGCAGGAAGCTCCAGCCAGCGAGCAGGGAGCTCAGCAGGGCTCTGCCGAAGTGTCAGGTGTCTGAGCTGTGACACAGGCTGTCCCCAGAGAGTGACAGACACAGGCACTCAGGGCAGGCTGTAACCTCTGAGCGACACAGTCCCACCGACCTAACCCCCATGTTGGGGGACCATACACCTCTTTGGGCCAGGACAGTCCCTTTGTTAAGCCCTATCCCGGTTGTCCCGACTTTTTTCCCCCAAAAAAGTGCCCACTGTTGTCGAATCAACGGGGCGTGGGGGAACGTGCAGCCTAAACCCAAAACAATCTGCTTTACTCGGTATAAAGCTCATCAATTGCTCCCCCTCTGTACCAGCTCTTGTCCAGCTCAGGTGGGAGCCAGGGGATTATTCAGGAGGGTTCCTCTCCCTCTTTGTTCTGTTCCACCCCTTTGCATATCTTTTGCAGAAGGCGGGAATCCTTTGTCCCTCTCTGAGTTCCCACCCCTCCTTCTCCATGGAAAGACACCGGGTTAAAGATGGATTCCAGTTCAGGTGATGTGGTCACGTCACTGCAAGACTCCATCGCCCGCTTGCCAGCACACACGGATACAGGAAGATTACAGAGCCACCTGCGGACAAGTGTCCTGGGTGACGGGAGCCATCAAGATTCCAACCCACCGTTAATGGCCTACACTTTGCATAATTACAATAGGCCCTCAGAGTTATAGTTCATATTTCTAGTCCCAGATCCAGGAGTGGTACATTTATACAAATAGGATGACCACACTCAGTAGATTATAAGCTCTGTAATACCACTTTATAAGAGACCTCTTGCATGAAGCCTATTGCAGTTACATCACAGTCACTCATTGACAAGCAGTGATGCCAGCCGCCCCGGGGGGAGGCAGCGTTCCTGCATGGGGGGCGGGGGCAGCAGGATCCCAGCGATGGGCAAGAACCTGCGGGGGGCACTCAGGCGAGCGGCTGGGAGGGTCCCTACCCCATGCAGACAGCGCTATGGTGAGAGAGCTTCCCCAGGGAGGTGGATTAACGACACCTTCCCGTCAGCAGACAGCATCTTCGGTAGAGCGCTGCAGGGGTGCAGCCACGGCCAGCGCTACCGTTTAGGCAGGCTAGGCAATAGCCTAGGGCACCAGCATTATTAGGGGGGTGGCATTTTGCCAGGGGGGCAGCAGGCGGTTCTGGTGGAGCTGCCACAGTCGTGTCTGCGGACGGTCGGCTGCTCACGCGGCTCCGGTGGACCTCCCACAGGCATGGCTGCGGCAGCTCCACCGGAGCCACGGAACAACGGACCCTCCGCAGGCACCACTGCGGCAGCTCCACCAGAGCCGCGGGATCAGCGCGGGGCGCGGTGAAATGGCCGTGCGCCTAGGGCGCGAGAAACCCTAGCGCTGGTCCTGGGTGCAGCTATGCCCAGAGGAAACCAAGAGGGATGCTGCAGCTCCTGGCCGCATGCGGGGAGAGCTGGCCTGGGCAGTCCGGACTAGGCCAGAGCCGCTGCCTCTCTGGGCTTCCCTGCGGTGGGTCCAGTTGACTGACAAACCTGCTCTGGGGGATGGGCTGCCTGGTGTCGCTGCAGGTCCTGGCTGAGCACATCAGGCCCCGTGGAGTCCACAAGGCTACCCCAGGAGCCCAGCTCCGTGGGATTTGCAGGTTGAAGCAGGAGGGCTGGAGCCCGGAGGCTCCGTCTCAGAGGTGGGGAGGCCATGGGCCCTGCCCTGGAGGGGGAGGGGGATCCCTGGGGTTCCTACCAGGGACTGTTTGAAAGCAGAGGTGCAGCCCTGACCCTACAGACTTCTGAGAGCCCCCAGGACCCCGTGCAGCTCCTCCCTGACATGCAGCATTAGGGGAGCAAACGTGAGCTCACAGGCCCAGCACTGCAGAGCCCAGGCTGCCAGGCCAGCCCCTCAGTCAGCAGCCCGCAGGGGGCTGGGCAGAGCCAATGGTGCCCAGCAGCAAGGCAGATGGCACCTGCTCCCTCCCCGGCCCAGCCCTCGCTGCAGGGATATGGGCCGAGCACAGAGCTCACCACTCAAGGGGACCAGGCAGGAACGAGGCACAGAGCCCAGTCCAGCGCAGGGCAGAGTGACGAGCCAGCATGTAGCTGCCCAGAGGATTCAGGGAACCTAATGTCTTCGGCGGCGGGGCGTCCTTCCGCTCCGGGACCCGCCGCCGAAGTGCCCCAAAGACCTGCGGCAGCCCCCCAGGTGCCAAATTACTGCCGAAGACCCAGCACTTTGATGGTGGGACCGGAGTGGGAGAAGCTCCGGGGTCCTGGGCCCCGCTAAAGTTTTCCGAGGCCCCCAGAGCGAGTGAAGGACCCCGCTCCAGGGGCCCCGAAAAACTCTCGTGGGGGCCCTTCCGGGGCCCGGGGCAAATTGCCCCACTTGCCCCCCCCCAGGTGGCCCTGGCATGTAGGACAGAGGCACTGCCCATCCAGTGCCCAGGCAGGAGGAAGTGGGTGCGATTCCCTTGCCCTGTCAGGGACCCCCCCACTCGCAGCCAGGAAGCCAAGGGGAACCCGACCCCGGGAGGGGAAGATCGAGAGGGCAGGGCACTGCAGGCAGGAACGGGCAGTACTGGAGCCCCAGACAGAACCCCCCAGAGGCTGGCCCCACTCTGCAGGCCCAGGCCGTCCCACAGGCCCACTCCATTCCCTGTGGGGCCAGAGGGGGCGCTGGCAGCCGAGATCAGGGCAGAGCACAGCCCCCCCCCCCCCCCCCCCGCTGTCCCAGTGCCTCATTCCTCAGCCGGTCTGGATGGGCTCAATGACACTGGCCAGAGCCGCAGCGGCCCGGAGTCACAAGCATACACAGCTGTCAGCAGGTCGCCCTGCTGCCAAAGGGTGGGGAGGGGGAGCCCAGCTGGCCAGCAGGGAGCAGCACACGAGGGCCCAGCCTCCTCCGGTCAGGGCCAGCCGCTCGACCAGTGACCCTGGAAGGAAAGGCCCCGTTCCCCACACCGGACAATCCTCCCCCTGCATGGGGGCCTGCTGCCAGCCAAACCTGCAGGCCACAAATCGCCACCTCAAAGTGGCTTCAGTGGCGCAGCCCTGCAAGAGACAGAGGTCAGGGCCCCACTCGAGTCCCCATCGCCCAGCGCAGCACCAGGACAGAGGGATCCGGGGGACGGGAGCCCCCGACACTGACTCCTGGGCACCCCTCTGCACAGTGGAGAGGGCAGCTCCTTGGCCCTGGCCAGGAAGCTGCAGTGCTGCTCCCGGATGGATAAAAACCAATGACTTTTTTTGAAAAAATGGGAGTATTTTATTGAAAGCAGATTTCTGATTTGGTTGCTCAAATCAGAACTTTTTCTTTTTAAAAATCTGCTTAAAATGAAACTGGAGTTTAATACAAAATATGTTAAGGACTAAACTTCTCAATCTTTTCCAACAGTGAAGTAAACCAACCTGCTGAATCCATGAGCCCCCAGCAAACCCATTGCTAAGGGCGGCTGTCCTACAGAAAACCACCATCAGGGGAACCAGCCACCTGCTGAGCTCGAGCTTTACCAGTCTGGCACAACAAGTCACAGGCTGCATCAACAGCGCTGTCTGGGGGGGGTCCGGCCCCGCTACGGGGGGCAGGCGACTGACACAGTAACCACAGGCCTCGTGAGGCCCTGGCCTTTGACTCCAGGAGCCACCACCACGTGTCTCAGCCAGACCATCCCCAGTGCCCCCCGAGGGGGTCTCACTCTCCCATGCACGACTGCATGTGGGGGTCACTGTCTGTGGGGGTGCACCCGGCCACGCACTCCCCTTGCTAGCCCAGGACAGACAGCGCCCAGCCCCCGTGCTCTCCGGGGCTCCTGCACAGGTATGGGGCCAGCCAAGCTCCGTCACCAAGCCCTGTTACTAGTAAGCCTGGAGACGCAGGGCCCTGGAGCCAGCTTGGGATGTCTCCCCCCACACACACACACAGGGCTGAGCCACCGCTCAAGCCAGGGGACAATCTAAGGGCATCTTGCCAAGCTAGGGCCCGAGGGAGCCAGGGATCAGGTGCCAGGTGCTGCTGGCTCAGCTCGGGTCCCATCAGTCTGAGGCTCGGCCCCAGGAGCAGCCCCCCTGCCCTGCCCTGCCCTGCGGAGGTGTGGCAGGGCCAGCATGCAGGAAGGGGGCAGGAGGGCGAGGGACCCGCAGGCTGCAGCTTGGCTCCTTGGTCAGCTGGGCGATGCCAGCCTCCAGGCCAGTTAACCAAAAACAGCAGCGCCCGGCCGGAGACACCTGCCACGAGCGCCAGCGCCTAGCAGCAAGCGGGCCTCCTGCAGCACCTCAGGGCAAACCGGGCCAGCACCCAGCAGCCCCCTCACCAGGGTGAGCCTGTGTCATGGGAGTGACGGGCCCAGAGCACGCTGGGTAAGTGACCCGCACTCCAGCACCGCCCCCCACCAGCTGCAAACCCCGAGGGTGACCAGATGTCCCGATTTTGGGGCTTTTTCTTATATCGGCTCCTATTACCTCCCACCCCCTGTCCTGATTTTTCACATTTGCTGTCTGGTCACCCTACAAACCCCGGGGCTTCCCCTTGCTGCTCAGCCACCCCCCTCCCAGCTTTACAGCCCCTCCCCCTGGGCCCAGAGTCCACCCCCCTCCCAGCTTTACAGCCCCGCCCCCAGCCCAGAGTCCCATCCCCCACCCGGCTTTACAGCCCTGCCCCCAGCCCAGAGTCCCAGCCCCCTGCCCGGCTTTACAGACCCCTCCCCCGGCCCAGAGTCTCAGCCCCCGCCCAGCTTTACAGCCCGCCCCGCACCCAGAGTCCCATCCCCAATTGGCTTTACAGCCCCTCCCCCGGGCCCAGAGTCCCAGACCCCCCCCCCCCAGCTGAATCAGTCCCGCCCCCGGCCCAGAGGTCCCACCCCCCACCTCCGGTTTTGACAAGTCCCCTCCAACTCCAGCCCAGAGCCCAGCCCCCCACAGCGTTACAGACCCCTTCCCCTAGCCCAGAGTCGCAGTCCCGCGCGCCCAGCTTTACAGAGCCACTCCCCCTGGCCCAGAGTCCCAGCCCCCACCAGCTTGACAGCGCCTCTCCTCCCCTGGCCTAAGAGTCCCAGCCCCCTGCCCGGCTTTACAGACCCCTTCCCCGGCCCAGAGTCTCAGCCCCCGCCCAGCTTTACAGCCCCGCCCCCAGCCCAGAGTCACATCCCCCACCCGGCTTTACAGCCCCTCCCCCTGGCCCAGAGTCCCAGACACCCCCCCCCGCTTTACAGTCCCGCCCCCGGCCCAGAGTCCCACCCCCCACCCGGTTTTACAGCCCCTCCACCAGCCCAGAGTCTCAGCCCCCCCCAGCTTTACAGACCCCTCCCCTAGCCCAGAATCTCAGCCCCCGCCCAGCTTTACAGCCCCTCCCCCTGGCCCAGAGTCCCAGCCCCCACCCAGCTTTACAGCCCCTCCCCCTGGCCTAGAGTCCCAGCCCCCACCCGGCTTTACAGACCCCTCCCCCACTCCCAGCTTTACAGCCCCTCCCCCAGCCCAGAGTCCCAGCCCCCACCCAGCTTTACAGCCCCTCCCCCTGGCCCAGAGTCCCAGCCCCCACCCAACTTTACAGCCCCTCCCCCTGGCCCAGAGTCCCAGCCCCTGCCCGGCTTTACAGACCCCTCCCCCACACCCAGCTTTACATCCCCCTCCCCCTGCCCCAGAGTCCCACCCCCTACCCAGCTCTACAGCCCCCTCCTCATGCCCCCAGTCCCCCGTCCAGCAGTAGATCCCACCCCCACCTTCCAGCTCCTTGCTCCCTCAGGCCCGGGAGAGCAGCTCCTGTGGCACCGGGCTCACAGCGGGACCCCCTTGACTTACGGGGAGAGGAGCCCAGGAGTGAGACTGTCAGGCCAGCCCCTGACACAGCTCATCACCCCCGACACTCCCCCCGCAAGCTGCCCCCCAGCCCCCGTTGTCCTTAGGTCCCCGCTGTGGGTGCAGAGCCAAGAGGGGCCAGCAGCTGGGAACCAGATCTGTTTACGCTGCTGGCCGGAACCGGGGAAGGCTCCTGAGAGCCGGAGGCAGCTGCCTGGGTGCGAGCAGAAACACCTGGTGTGGGAGGGCCGGCTCCCCCACAGGGACGTGCTCCAGGCCCTGCAGCCACCCCCCAGCGCTCACATGGGGCCTGCAGGAGGATGGCTCCTAGCACCAAGCAAAGGGCCAGACCCCTAGACCACAGCACCCACTTAGCCCCACACTGCAGGGCCCACGTGTGCATCTCTGCTCCCGCCTGCTGAGCCTGGCCAGCAATACCCCGCAGCCCCCCACAGCGAGACCTGGGCCCTGGCTTAGGGCCCAGCCACATTCTCCTGCACAGCTGGTGGCAGCCCTCCTCCCCAGAGCTAGCTGCACATCACACTCCAAGCAGCTGTCAGCTGCTCCCATGCCGCAGTCTGGCCTCGCTGGGCACCCGCCCACCAGCAGGACAGTGGCACTAGAGCAGGCAGTGGGTGAGGACTGGTGGCAGCAAGGGTAGCGACGGGCTGGGGCAAACAGCAAAGCAGCCAGCCTGCCACCAGTCCACTGTGTGGGAGCACTCAGCCTCCCTGGGCAGCCCACAGGATGCGGGGCACCAGCACACACTGGGTGCCTGTGGGCACTGGCTCATGGCAGGCTGGCCAGTGCCACAGGCTACAGCAAGGCTCAGTGCTCTGTGCCACCAGCTGGAGCAGGGCCGGCACATCAGCCCCGGGTTCCAGCCGGGGAGGGACTTGCCCAGGGTCCCCCATCCAGCCATGAGTGGAAGAGCAACGCCCCACAGGAAGGGACAGGGTGACTGGCTCTCCTTTCCCTGCCCCGCCCCACCCCACTGCCAGACCAGAGCTTACTGGGCAGGAGGCTGAGACCCTGGTGGGTGCCTGGCTCGGCTGCTATTTCCCAGCCGGCGAGGGCAGTGCCCCAGGGCAGGCCCCAGACACACTGCGTGCTACATAGGACCAGGTGGGGACCATGGTTCTCGCCCCCTGAGTGCTGGAAGGTGCTGGGGAGCGCAGGCACTGTGTGCACGTCGGGACAAGGACGCCACCCACCCTGCAGCAAGCCTCAGCACCGCTGATTGATGGCCATGCCACGCCACGCCGCCTGGCCTCGGCAGGCCGTTAACTCAAGGGTCTGTCTGCCCGTGACGGACGGCGGCTTTCACACGCACACAAATAATCATAAATCACCACCAGGCAGCTCCGTGGGGGAGCCTGCAAGAGCACAGAGGGACAGGCATGGGGACCCCACAGCCCGGCTGGGATGAAGTGGGACTGTATTTAATGGTTCCTCTGAATAATATGCGGGTGCCTCAGTTTCCCCTATGCAGTTCTTAAGTCTCCAGTGTGCATAAATGGCTGACACTTTGTATCCTAGCAACAAATGGCCAGGGCGCTTCTGCCCCGCCCCACTCCCCCCCCCCCCCCAAGAGGATGCTAAAGGTGGGAGAGAACAAAGAGGTCAGATGACCTCCTGGCAGGAAAGGAGCTGAGCAGAGGAGAAGGGGCTGGGGGGGGGTTCAGTTTGGGGCTGGCTGGAGATGAGAAGTGAAGTGTAGACGGGGGGAGGGTCTGGCTCACTGCCCCCCAGAATGGACCCGGCTGAGGGGTCCGGTTCGCTGTACCTAGAAGCTCTGTGTTAGACCCTGTTCCTGTCATCGAATAAACCTCTGTGTTACTGGCTGGCTGAGAGTCACGTCTGTGAAGTGGGGGTGCAGGACCCTGTGGCTTCCCCAGGACCCCGCCTGGGTGAGCTCGCTGTGGAAGCGCACGGAGGGGCAGAGGATGCTGAATGCTCCAAGGAGAGACCCAGGAGGTGAAGCCGTGTGAGCTTCTTGCCCTGAACAAGTCTGCTCCAAGGGAGAGGAGGCTCCCCAAAGTCCTGACTGGCTTTGTGGGGGGCAGTTCCAGAGCATCGCCCGGCGACTCCGTGACACCTGCCCCCATGGCACCTGGGCTCTCTCCTCCTGCTTGGAAAGTGGTCATGGGAGGGGACTGGCTGGCACTGGAAGGCAGGACAGGATGTGGGGGCACCACCTCCAATCGGGCCCCAGGGCGGGGGACCAGCTGTTCGGGACCTGGGGCCATTCCCCTGCAGACGAATGGCCAGCCCAGTGTTGTGGGTTTGCCACAGAACATGGGACCCCACAGCCCAATGCCCTGCTCCAATAGGCACCCCAGGACGCTGGGCCCCGGGGGCAGGACACAATGGCTGATGCCTGCCATTCCATGGCTCTCCTGCCCCCCGGCCGCCACCCTTCATGGGAGCGATCATGCCCTCCACCCAGCACAGGCCCTGCCACCCCACAGAGACGGCGCACGCCGGGGGGCAGGAAGGGGCCAGCTCCGAACACCTCCCGCCCAGCCCTGGCACCAGACCGTCATCTCAGTGCTGAGGCAGAAGGCTGCCACCTCCTCCCTTCCCCCGTCACATCTACAAGTGGGGCTGCATCCCCACCCCCCACCCAAGGTGCCACGTCCATGCCCAGCCCCCCCCGCCCAGCCAGGCCCTCCACACCCAGTATGGTGCAGCGTCCCCCCACACTCACAAGGAGAGCCACGTTCCAGCACCCAGCCCCCCACCCCCACACAGCACTGTGTCCCCTCAGTCCCCAGCCCCGTGAGGGGTGCTGCGTGGCCGCACCCAGCCCCCCACTCCAGCATAGCGCTGTTTCTCCCTGTCCATCCCAGCCCCCCACCCCGGCGCCGCATGCCCATGCCCGTCCCCCCACCATAGCACCACATGCCCAGGCCTGGCCCGGTCCCCCACCCCCTGGCACAGCACTGTGTGCCCACGCCCGGCCCCCCACCATAGCACCATGTGCCCACGCCCTGGCACAGCACTGCGTGCCTATGCCCGACCCCACAGCATAGCACTGCATGCCCACACCCAGCCCTCCACCCCCTGGCACAGCGCCACGTGCCCACAGCCAGACCCTCACCCCGCGGCACGGCGCCACGTGCCCACGCCCGGACCCCCGGCACGGCACCACTTGCCCACACCCGGACCCCCACCCTGCGGCACGGCGCCACGTGCCCATGCCTCGACCCCCACCCCATGGCACGGCACCACGTGCCCATGCCCGGACCCCCGGCACGGCACCACTTGCCCACACCCGGACCCCCCCCCAGCGGCACGGCGCCACGTGCCCATGCCACGACCCCCACCCCATGGCACGGCGCCACGTGCCCATGCCTCGACCCCCACCCCATGGCACGGCACCACGTGCCCATGCCCGGACCCCCGGCACGGCACCACTTGCCCACACCCGGCCCCCCACCCTGTGGCACAGCGCCATGTGCCCATGCCCGGACCCCCACCCCCCCGCACGGCACCACGTGCCCATGCCCTGCCCCCCACCATAGCACCACGTGCCCACGGCCGGCCCCCCGGCACGGCATGGCAGCACAGCCCAGGGGGGTCCCTACCATCCTTGCGGTAGAAGCAGATCTCCACCTTGCGCTCCTCGGAGCCCAGCAGGGCCTGCGCGATCTGGGTAGCGGCGCTGTGCTGGGTGCGGGGCCCGTACAAGAAGTCACAAGTGCAGGGCTTCTGCATGACCTCGGCCCGCGTGTAGCCACACAGCTCGCAGAAGCCATCGTTGCAGTAGATCACGGCGCAATTCTCCACCCGGGCGTTGGCGATGATGAACTTCCGGCCTGTGGGGGAGAGGCAATGAGAGGGCGGGTGGCTAGCAGCACGGCTACCCTTGGGGCTGTCCCCCCAGCCTGCCCACTCCCACTCCCACTCCCGCCCGGAGAGGTGCCAGGCTCCCACCCCGATGGGTTAGACCCAGCCCAGGGCCAGCTCCTGCCTCCACTCAATCCAGTTTCACCAGGCCTGCTGGGGTCTCCCCTCGGGGGCCAGGGCCGATGCACTGCAAAGAAGTGCAGCGTCCTGGCAAGGCTGGGGGGGCCAGGGACTCCATCCGCCCACGCTCCGCCACCACCCACAGGGGGGAATCACAGGGGACCACAGGTGCCACGGATCCCGCTGCCACCCCCCACGCACAGCGCCAGGGGCCGGCCCCACTGACCGGATGCCCACAGTGTCTGCCAGACACCCAGCGCTGCAGGTGCTGCCTCTGCATTGCCCGGCTCCCTTGGGAGCAGCTGGTTCTGCCAGTGCCCTCCCTGCGCTGGCCTTCACACTGCTCCAGATGAGCAGAGACACTTCAGCCCCCGCCTGGCTGCAGTCCAAGCTCTGCTGGAGCCCCTCACTGCCAACCCGCAGCCCCCCCCCCGACATCGGTCCCCTCAATCCTGCTTTCCTAGCCCTGAGCCTTCCCTCGCGCTCTCCCAGCCACGGCCTGTTTGTTTACTCGCTGCATCCGCAGCAGCCTTTGCATTCGCAGACCTGCCAGGCCGCCAGTGCCAGCAGCAGCACGCTGGGGATAAACAACCCTGAGGCCTGGGGCCTGCGAGCTGCCTCGCCTCCCCTCCCTGCAGGCCCCAGGCCAGGCCTCCCAGGAGCAGCTTCCTCGCTTCGCCCTGCTCCTGAGCCCTGGGCTCTCTGGCACGGGGAGCCGCCTCAGGCAGTGCCCGTGCCCCACCTGCGCAGGCGAGGGAAGCAGTTCTTGGCTGGTGCCCACGCAGCCCTGCATGAGGCATTCGCCCTGGGCTGGCCACGCAGCCACTGCCACAGCTCCCACGTGGGCCTCCGCCCAGCGCAGAGACATCCCAGCCCTCACCCCCGAGTCCCGCCAGCGTGTGGGCTGAGGCCGCAGGCCGTGAGCGTGACCTGGGGAACGTGGGCAAGGGAGACGCACCCCACGCTACTGCGTGTAACAACAGCCCAGGCAAGGGAGACGCACCCCACGCTACTGCGTGTAACAACAGCCCACACCAGACATCGCTTGTCACACACCAGGGTCGCCCCACCACGAAGCTGAGAACTGACTGGCTTCTTCCAGCCCCAGTACCCATCGTGCACCGTGCTGGGGCGGAGCAGGAGTCACTCCCAGGTACACCGGCAGCCCAGCAGGCACACCCGGGTGTGTACACACACACACACACACACACAGTCGTGGCTGGCACACCCAGGAGCGCACACACACACACACACACACACACACACACACACAGAGTCGCAGCAGGGACACACAGCAGTGTACATACACACACACACAGAGTCGCAGCAGGCACACCTGGGAGCGTACACACACACACACACACAGTCGCGGCAGGCACACCCAGGAGCGTACACACACCCAGGAGCGTACACACACCCAGGAGCGTACACACACACACACACACAGTCACGGCTGGCACACACAGTAGTGTACACACACACACACAGTCACGGCTGGCACACCCGGGAGCGTACACACACATACACAGAGTCGCGGCAGGCACACCCAGGAGCGTACACGCACACACATACAGTCGCAGCTGGCACACCCGGGAGTGTACACACACAGTTGCAGCTGGCACAACCGGGAGCGTATACACACACACACACACACACACAGTCGCAGCAGGCACATCTGGGAACGTACGCACACACACACACACACACACAGTTGCTGCTGGCACACCCGGGAGCATATACACACACAGTCGCAGCAGGCACACCTGGGAACGTATACACACACACGCACACACCCAGTTGCTGCTGGCACACCCGGGAGCGTACACACACACACACACACACACACAGTCACAGCAGGCACACCCGGGAGCGTACACACACACACACCGTCGCGGCTGGCACCCACGGGAGCATACACACGCACACACACACAGTTGTGGCTGGCACACACGAGAGTGTACACACACACATACACACAGTCGCAGCTGGCACACACTAAAGCCCCTAGCCCATGGCACAGCTCTGTACCAGCCCTAGCAAACACAAGCCCTTCATCAAAAGCCGGGTTGCTGGTCCTGGCCGGAGACTGATTCTTCTGCAGCCCAGCCCAGCCCAGCCGAGCCTCCTCTCCAGACAGCCCTCCTCAGAGTCACCTTCAGAGCATGGGAGGGAGGGTCAGCCTCACCCTACAGATGGGGAAACTGAGGCACAGCTACACCAGGGCTGAGACAGGCATCCAGCTCTGGTGCTGCCAGGCCCAGCCCCACAATGATCAGCTGTCCACAAGGCCATCTCCCGGCCTGGCACACAATCCGCAGGGCCGGCAGAGGAGAGTTCTGCGCTGGGCACAGACAGGAACTGCCCCCCATTTAGCACCCAGCTGCTCCAGTGCCCCACAGCATGGGCTTCTCCCCAGCCTCAGCCGCCTGGGCACACTAACTCAGTCAGGAAGCACTGATCTGATTTGCCCTGCTACTGACTGGGCCACACACCTCACTCCCAAGCACACAAACCTGGGGCATCCCTTTCACACACATCCACACAGGGACACCCTCTCCTCCCCACCCTCCACACACACTGCACATGCCCACCCTACACATGCACACACAGGGACACCCTCTCTCCCCACCCGCCCACACGCACACACACTGCACATGCCCACCCTACACACGCACACGCACTGCACATGTACACCCTACACACTGCACATGCACACACACCCCACACATGCACAACCTGAGCACATGCACACGCAGGGGCACCCTCCCCCCTACATACACATAGAAGGGCTGGGGCACACACAGGAGCTGGAGGACATGCCCAGACACACACAAGGCACCCACATACACACACACACACCACACAGGGGCTGGGAGACACCCAGGGGGAAGGGCTGGGGCACACAAGGACACACACGGGCTGGAGAACACAGGGAGACACAGGGAACTCCCCCCACATACACACAGGGACACAGAGCACCGCACACACACACACACGCAGGGGCTGGGGTACACAGAGGCACACAGAGCATCCCACACACAGGGACACACACACAAATACACAGGGTCTGGGGGACACAGGGCACTACACATACACATACAGAGACACGCAGGGGCTGGAGGACACACGCACACGCAGGAGCACACACAGGGAACCCCTCATACACAGAGAACGGCTGAGGGACACGGGGACACACAGAGCACCCACACACACACACACACACAGGGTCTGGGGGGGACACAGGGACACCCGCAGGGGCTGGCGGACACGGGGACACACAGAGCACCCCCCCACACACACAGGGTCGGGGGGGGGACACAGGGACACCCGCAGGGTCTAGGGGGCTCACAGGGACACCCGCAGGGGCTGGGGGCCTGGACACAGGGACACCCGCAGGGGCTGGGGGCCTCTCCCGGCCCCGCACTTACTCTGCCCCTCGAACTTGCGGATGATGGTGTCCAGGAAGGTGTTCTGGGGGGCGACGTGCCCGCGCCGGACGGGCATCCTGCTTATCCCATGGGGGGCGGCCGCCGGCCCGGCCCCTGTCCCCGGCGCCCCCCCCAGCAGGGCCCTGCCTGGGCCCGTCTGTCCCGCTGCGCTCGGCTCCGGCGCTCCCGCGGGCGGTTCCCCAGCCCGGGGCTGCGGCTCGGTGCGCAGCGCCTGCTCCGGCCGCCCGGCGGCTCGGGGGCGGGGCCGGCTGCGGGCTGCGCCGCCGGGCCCGGAGGGGGGAACCCCGCGGAGCCGGGCCCAGCACGCCCCGCCCCGGGCGCGGTCCGGTCCGGGTCTGGCTGGGCGCGGGACCCCCCGGGACCGTGCACCTGCCGCCGGCTGCAGCACCCGGTCCCCGCACGGCCCGGCCCGGCTCGGCTCCCGGCGGGCTGCAGCACCAGCCTCCCTTGTTCAGGCGCGGCGGCAGCGCGAGGTGCCGGCACACGGGTCTGATTCGCCGCGCCCCGGCCGCCGCCCGCGGTCCCCAGCCCGGCGCTGCGCGCTGACAGCCAATGGCGGGCCCGACCGCGGGGTCCTGGGCGGGGGGGCGTGCACGGACCGCTGGGCCTCGCCCCCCTTCCCACTCCCGCGGCACCCGGGCCTGAGCCCGTCCCCCCACCGGACCCCCTCTGGCCCTAGGCACTGCCCCCAGCCAGTTCCCCCATCTCCCACCCTGCTCTGGTCCCACCCCCACTGGACCCCCTCTGGTCCCAGGCTCTGCCCACCAGCCAGTTCCCCCATTCCCCCACCCTGCTCTGGTCCTGCCCCACATTAGACCCCCTCAGGCCCCAGGCACTGCCCCCCAGCCAGTTCCCCTATCCCCCCACCCTGCTCTGGTCCTGCCCCCCACTGGACCCCCTCTGGCCCCAGGCACCCCATCCTCCACCCTGCTCTGGTCCTGCCCCCCATCAGACCCCTCTGGCCCCAGGCACTGCCCCCATGCCAAGCTCCTCCATGCTCTCCCCTTCCTATGTCCCCCACCAGCACCAACCACCCCTGCCCCTATCCCTCCCTATGTTACCACCATGGTGCCCACTCAGCACTTCCCCGGCCCCAGACCTCATTACTTCCCTGCTGCCCCATCTCTGCCCCAGGCCTCCCCTCCTTGACCCCCTTCTCTGCAGCTGGCTGGCTCCCCTCGCCTGTTAGCGCCCCTCAGCTCCCAGCTCTCTGCCTGGGCTCAGCTGAGCTGGCAGCAGCTCCTTGGAGGAGGGGCCCTAGGGGGAGTGCCCCAGGCCCCTCTCCCTCTGGGGAGCAGAGAGCTCCGGTCATGGCCCTTCTCAGCTGGGCACCAAGGGCTCTGGTGCTTGGGAGGAGGCTGAGCCCCCCACTTGGGGGCAAGCGTCCCAAAGCTGTCCACTGCTGGGGCATGTGTCCCTAGACCCAGCCCCGGCCAGTGACCCCTGCAGAGGGCTCACCCACCGCTGCAGCTTGGGAGGAGGCCACCACTGGGGCGGGGAGCGTACAGGACAGACAGGCAGACACAGAACTCTATGGGGACAGAAAGAGCCAAAGCTCCCCACAGCCACAGTTCTTCTTCGAGTGATTGCTCACATCCATTCCAGTTAGGTGTGCGCGCTGCGCGTGCACGTTCGTCGGAAACTTTTTTACCCTAGCAACTCCAGTGGGCCGGCAGGTCGCCCCCTAGAGTGGCGCCACCATGGCGCTCTATATATACCCCCGCCGGCCCGCCCGCTCCTCAGTTCCTTCTTACCGCCGTGTCGGTCGTTGGAACTGTGGAGCGCGGCATAGCTGTCCTCCACATCCCTAGCTCTCCTAGTTTCTATCGCTTGTCTATCGCTTATCTCTAGTTCCATATAGTTGTTAATTAGTATTGTTAAGTAGATAGTTTAGTAAATAGTTGTTAAGTAGTTCTTTGCCGGGGGCTTAGCCCTTCCCGGCACCCGGCGCCAGGCTCATGCCTGTTTCGCCAGGCTTCAAGCAGTGTGCGGCCTGCAAGAAGCCCATGCCTACCAGCGATCCCCACGAAGCGTGCCTGAAGTGCCTCGGGGAATCGCACAGATCTGACAAGTGCCGCATCTGTAAGGCTTTTAAGCCGAGGACAAAAAAGGAGAGGGATCAGAGACTCCGAACTCTCCTAATGGAGGCGGCACTTGACCCGTCGACTTCGCAGACCGTGGTTTCGGCACCGGCACCGGATCGCTCCGGCACCGAGAAGACTCCCCGGCACCGACCTTCTCCGGCACCGGAATCAGAGCCTAGGCCGTCGAAGTCTGATACTCCGGCCAGGCAGACCCGGCTTGAGCGCCCGGCCTCGACATCGGCCGCGGCGCCACCGGCACCGTCAGCACCGTTGACTCCGGGCCCGGCGGGTCCGTTGAGTCCGGTGCCGCCGAGCTCCCCCATGAGATCTGGGGTTGAGATAGTGGTCCCATCCACTCCGGAGACCTTCGCCTCGGCTCGGGACCTTATTGCCCTGACTGAGCCCACTCGGCTGCCACCCCCGGTACCTCCGGTGCGGGTTGTGTCCAGAGGCAAGCCCATGCTGTCGGCGCCGCCCAGAGACAGTCGTTCGCCGTCCAGGTCCCGACGTCTTGGGCGCTCCAGATCCCGACGCCGCTCGCAGTCCCGGCACCGCTCCCCTCAGCGATACCGGTCGCACTCGCGGCAACGGTCGGCATCGAGACGGTCGCGGTCAGGCTCCAGTCGGCGTCACCGGCACCGCGACTCCAGGAGCAGGTCCCGACGCTACTCGCCGCACCGGTCGACCTCCCGGCACCGAGCTGGTGGCAGGTCCCGGTCTCGGTCGACCTCCCGGCGCCGAGCTGGTGGTAGGTCCCGGTCGACCTCCCGGCACCGAGCTGGGGGCAGGTCCCGGTCGACCTCCCGGCACCGAGCTGGTGGCAGGTCCCGCTACCGAAGCGGCACCCGGTACCGATCAGGATCCCGGCACCGTGATAGATCCCGATCCCGGTCCCGGCACCGATATGACTCCCGGCACCGGTCCCCGGCACCGAGACGATCCTCCGTGCCGGCCCGCGCGGACCCATACCATCCGGGGTCGGCCCCGCCGTGGCCCTCGAGACAGCCGTCCGTATCTTCTCAGACGGACAGTGGGTATGCGCTCGGCACCGACCGGCAGGCGGCGCTGTTCGGGGATCCGCCGCTGCAAGACCAAGGCCCACAACAGTGGGGATTCTGGACACCCTGGGCATACCATCAGGCCCAGGGCCCCCAGCAGCTCCCTGCCAGACCGGCGACTGCGGAGCGTAGGGCCCCTGAAGCCTCCTTGTCTCGCCCCCCTCCCTCCCCGGAAGGGGAGGAAGGGTCCAAACAGCAGGACTCCGCTGTGGCTCCGGAGGCAGAGGCGAGGGCTGAGGATGACCCTCAGTTGGACACTATCGTGCCTGGGGTCTCCTCATCCTCCTCCCCGGATGAGGCGGTGGCGGGTACCTCCTCCAACAGTCCCCCCCCGCTGGATCTCAGGGCGCACCAGGACCTCCTCAGGCGTTTGGCTCAAAACCTGAGTCTGCAGGCAGAGGAGGTCTCGGAGATAGAGGACCCAATTGTCACCATCCTCTCTTCCGATGCTCCCACCAGGGTCGCCCTGCCGTTCATACGGACCATCCAGGCCAACGCCAATACTATCTGGCAGTCCCCGGCCTCCATCCCTCCGACAGCGAAAGGAGTCGAGAGGAAGTACATGGCCCCTTCTAAGGGGTACGAATATTTACATGTTCACCCGACTCCCGGTTCACTGGTAGTGCAATCGGTGAACGATAGGGAGCGTCACGGCCAGGAGGCTCCGGCCCCCAAATCCAGAGAAGCCAGGCGGATGGACCTCCTTGGCCGTAAGGTGTATTCGGCTGGGGCGCTGCAGCTCAGGGTCTCTAACCAGCAGGCCCTGCTGAGCAGATACGCCTTTAACTCCTGGGTGGCAGTGGACAAATTTAAGGAGCTGCTGCCACAGGATGCTCGCCAAGAGTTTACGGCCATCCTGGACGAAGGCAAGAAGGTCGCGCGCACGGCCTTACAAGCCTCCTTGGACGCTGCGGACTCGGCTGCCCGTACCCTCGCGTCAGGAGTTACGATGCGTCGCATCTCCTGGCTGCAGGTTTCCGGCCTTCCGCCAGAGCTCCAGCACACGATACAGGACCTTCCTTTCGAAGGCCAGGGCCTGTTTTCCGATAAGACAGACCCCAGACTTAAGAGTCTAAAGGACAACCGGGTCATTGCGCGGTCCCTCGGGATGCACACCCCCGTGACACAGCGTAGACCCTTTAGGCCGCAACAACAGCAGCACCGTAGGCCGTTTTCCCAGTTCCGCCAGCGGCAGGACCCTTACAGGCGCCGCGGCAGGAACGGCAGGCGCAGGCAGTCTGGGAACCAAGGGGGGCAGAACCAAGGCTCCTCAAAACCCCCGCCTGGTCCTAAGCCTTCATTTTGAAGGTGCGCCCGAGGGCGCGGTAACAGTTCCCTTATGGATCCTTTCCCCCCGTTTTCAAGCCGCCTTTCGTTTTTCCTCCCGGCGTGGTCCCAAATAACATCGGACCGCTGGGTCTTAAGCCTGGTGCAGACGGGATACCGCCTGCAGTTTGTTTCGTTTCCTCCTTCCCGCCCTCCTTCCTCGTCCCTCTTCAGGGACCCCTCTCACGAGCAATTCCTTCGACAGGAGGTGCAGACGCTCCTCAGCAAAGGAGCTATAGAGGCGGTTCCGGAGAACGAGAAAGGCAAGGGGTTTTATTCCCGTTACTTTCTGATCCCCAAGGCCAAGGGGGGCCTCAGGCCTATCCTCGACCTGCGAGAACTCAACAAATACCTCGTGAAGTTGAAGTTCCGCATGGTATCCCTGGGGACCATTATTCCATCCCTGGATCCGGGAGACTGGTACGCCGCCCTCGACATGCAGGACGCGTATTTCCACATTGCCATTTGGCCGCGCCACAGACGCTTTCTCCGCTTCGTTGTGGGGGCTCTTCATTATCAGTTTGCAGTCCTCCCATTCGGCCTGTCCACGGCCCCGAGGGTGTTTACAAAATGCATGGCAGTTGTCGTGGCGCATCTTCGGCGCAACCGTATCCACGTGTTCCCTTATCTGGACGACTGGTTGATTCGGGGCACGTCGGAACAGCAGGTCAGCAGCCATGTCCGCCTGATCACCGCCATATTTGCAAGTTTGGGCCTCTTGATAAACACAGACAAGTCCACTCTGAGGCCCACGCAAAAGGTGGAATTTATCGGGGCGCTCTTGGATGCCACTGTGGGCAGGGCCTCGCTACCTCTGCAACGGTTCCAGACCATGGCGGCGATCGTTCAACGTTTGCGGTCAGCCCCGTTGACGTCAGTGAGGACATGTCTAACCCTGTTAGGCCACATGGCGGCGTGCACTTTTGTGACCGGCTACGCTCGGCTCCACATGAGGCCTCTCCAGCTGTGGCTTATCAGCCGTTACAGGCCGCAAAGGCAACCTTTAGACATGTTAGTCACAATTCCCCAGAAGGTCTTAGATTCTCTCGGCTGGTGGTTGGACCAGTCCGTATTATGTGCGGGTCTTCCCTTTCACCCCTCTCAGCCATCGGTATCCCTGACAACGGATGCCTCAGATCTGGGCTGGGGGGCCCACCTAGGGACCCTGCGGACACAGGGCCTGTGGTCCCAGGAGGAGGTGGGGCTCCACATCAACATACGGGAGTTGAGAGCGGTCCGCCTTGCTTGTCAAGCGTTTTGTCATCAGCTTCAGGGTCGTTGTGTCGCCGTGTTTACAGACAACACGACGACGATGTACTATATCAACAAGCAGGGCGGCACCAGGTCCTCCTCCCTGTGCCACGAGGCGATACGTCTCTGGGACCTTTGCGTAGCCCACTCCATTCACCTCAGGGCTTCCTTCCTCCCTGGAGTACGGAACACTCTGGCAGATCGATTGAGCAGATCCTTCCTGTCACACGAGTGGTCCCTTCGCCCGGATGTCGCTCTCTCCATTTTCCGGAGGTGGGGTTATCCCCGGGTGGACCTCTTCGCGTCCAAGGGGAACAGGAAGTGCCCAGCGTTCTGCTCCTTTCAGGGCAGGGAGCCGGGGTCGATAGCGGATGCCTTCCTCATCCAGTGGTCGACCCACCTGTACTATGCATTTCCCCCGTTCCCTCTGGTCCACAAGGTCCTCCTGAAGGTGCGCAGGGACAGGGCGCTCGTGATCATGGTGGCCCCGGCGTGGCCCAGGCAGCACTGGTACACCATGCTGCTGGACTTGGCCATAGCCGACCCAGTTCCCCTGCCCCTTCATCCGGACCTGATTACCCAGGACCACGGGACCCTCTGTCACCCAGACCTGCAGTCGCTGCACCTAGCGGCCTGGCTCCTGCGTGGCTGACTGGCTCAGAGCTGCGCTGCTCTACGCCCGTGAGAGAGGTGCTCTTGAGCAGCAGGAAACCGTCCACAAGAGCCACATATTCAGCGAAATGGAAGCGCTTCTCCTGTTGGTGCGTAGAGAGAAATCTCCGCCCTATGGAAGTTTCGGTTTCTGAAATATTAGACTACGTTTTGTCCCTCAAAGGGCAAGGTCTGGCTTTATCGTCATTGCGAGTCCACCTAGCAGCTATCTCCACCTTTCACCCGGGTGTGGACGGTCGCTCCGTTTTTTCTCACCCGACGGTGTCGAGATTCCTTAAAGGGCTGGAACGTTTATTCCCTAACGTCCGTCCCCCTGCCCCAACCTGGGATCTTAACCTGGTGTTGTCCCGGCTCATGGGGCCCCCCTTTGAGCCGTTAGCTACTTGTTCCCTGCTCTACCTCTCTTGGAAAACTGCCTTTCTAGTGGCTATCACCTCAGCTAGACGGGTGTCGGAGCTCCGAGCTCTTGTGGTAGACCCTCCATATACGGTCTTCCACAAGGATAAGGTGCAGCTGAGGCCACACCCTGCTTTTCTGCCCAAGGTGGTCTCAGCCTTTCATATCAACCAAGAGATTTTCCTTCTGGTTTTTTTCCCAAAACCTCACTCCTCAGGCAGGGAGCAGCAGCTCCACTCGCTGGATGTCCGTAGGGCTCTCGCGTTCTACATAGAGAGGACTAAGCCCTTCCGAAAATCCCCCCACTTTTCGTGGCGGTAGCAGATCGTATGAAAGGTCTTCCTATCTCCTCCCAGAGGATATCCTCTTGGGTTACGTCCTGTATCAGGACTTGTTATGACTTGGCCCATGTCCCTGCGGGCCGTGTGACTGCGCATTCTACCAGGGCGCAGGCGTCGTCGCTGGCTTTCCTAGCCCGTGTGCCCATCCAGGAAATCTGTCGGGCAGCGACCTGGTCATCGGTCCACACCTTTGCTTCCCACTACGCCCTGGTCCAGCAGTCGAGGGAGGATGCGGCCTTCGGAACTGCAGTGCTCCGGGCCGCGACTTCTCACTCCGACCCCACCGCCTAGGTATGGCTTGGGAGTCACCTAACTGGAATGGATGTGAGCAATCACTCGAAGAAGAAAAGACGGTTACTCACCTTTGTAACTGTTGTTCTTCGAGATGTGTTGCTCACATCCATTCCACACCCGCCCTCCTTCCCCACTGTCGGAGTAGCCGGCAAGAAGGAACTGAGGAGCGGGCGGGCCGGCGGGGGTATATATAGAGCGCCATGGTGGCGCCACTCTAGGGGGCGACCTGCCGGCCCACTGGAGTTGCTAGGGTAAAAAAGTTTCCGACGAACGTGCACGCGCGGCGCGCACACCTAACTGGAATGGATGTGAGCAACACATCTCGAAGAACAACAGTTACAAAGGTGAGTAACCGTCTTTTCCCGGCTACCAGACGAGAGGGCCAGGGAAGGAGGGACACACTGACTAGGTGCCCACACCTGTCCCTAGACACCGATCACTGAGCAACCAGGCCTGGGCAACCCACTGGAACAGCCCAATGCAAACTCCCTGCCTGGCTCCATCCCTCCACCCTGGGCGCATAGCGCACAGCCTCGCACACTCGCTGTCTGCAGACAAGAGTGCTCCTCCTGCTGGGACAGAGGAACAGGACTTGCTAGGCTGACCAGCTACCCGTGGAGCAGGACATGCCAGCCCGCTGCCACGACACGCTCACACCACGCTACCCCCCGAGCACTCGCCAGCCCGCAGCTACGACACGCTGCCATGACACACTCACACCACACTACCTCCCAGAGCAGCACACGCCAGCCCGCCGCCACGACACGCTCACACCACGCTACCCCCCGAGCACTCGCCAGCCAGCAGCTACGACACGCTGCCATGACACACTCACACCACACTACCTCCCAGAGCAGCACACGCCAGCCCGCTGCCATGACACGCTCACACCATGCTACCCCCTGGAGCAGCACACGCCAGCCCGCTGCCACAACATGCTCAGACAGGGTCTGTGCTAGAAGGGATCACTGGCACAGTCATACCAGCAACCCTTCCTAGTGGAGATGCAGCCTGCGAGGACAGGAGTGCTCTGCTGTACAGCTCCTACCTGTTCCCTGAACAGAATACGCTGCAGCCCGACACTGGAACTGCATCTGCACTGGGGCTTGGCTGGTGCAGACATGCTGTGAAAACCTCCCCCAGGCGACACTGCTATGCCAGCCAACATGTCCCATGTCAGCTTGGCCGCAGGGACACCCCTGACTGGACAGCACCCCAGATCCACAGACCCCCCTCGGGATGCTCCTATTCGATGCAAAGGCTGATTTGCCTGTTAGCTCAGTGCCCTGCAGCTTGCCCCACGTCTGGTTATTCAGCCCCTGTGCACATAAGCGGCGAGTTATATGGGCCCGTGGTGCCCATACTCTACCAATATTCAGGAACATGAGCCTGGCTCCCCCAGCGTTTGGGCTGATATTTTACATACAGGCGAGTCTCATCTTATGCTGGGGTTACGTTCCGCAGTCAGCGGGTAAAGCAAAAATCGCGTATAGTCAAAATTACATAGAGTGTAACAGGCGGAATCGCCTGCACGACAGGTACAGTATTAAAATTGTTATTTTTCTGGTTTTTTTATTTTTGTTTTTGCCAACAGCGTAAAGCTAAAACCATGCATGTTAAATGCACGTAAGATGCGACAGACCTGTACATTCTGATGAAAACAGTATCTCTGTTCACAATTGTCCACTGAGCATCAACTTGAAGGGCCCGCTTAACCTTATTTCATAGGTGCAGGACCGAGGGGTGCGGGGGGTGCTGCAGCACCTCCACATTTTGCATGGGGTCCCAGCTGCTGCCCGGGGCTCCGCTGCTGGCCCTGTGCCCAGGGTGGGGGGAGTGGACAGGGGTAGGATATATATCAGCTTACAAGGCAGGCATGGGGGGCAGGACTTGGACCTGTTCTGGGCACTCCCCAAAATTATACAAACTTGGCCCCCATGCCTGTGTAGTGTCAGCCTCTGCGGCTGGCCCTGGCCTGTGCAGTGCATGTGCAGGGCCTGGGTGCATGTTATGTGCACCTGCAGGGCCTAGCACAATGGCTGCGGCCCCAGGCGCGGGCAGACTCCACGGCTAAGCTTGTGTGCCTCACTAGACATGCTGGGACACAGGCTTTCCCCACAGGCCCAAGCCATGCGGCTGCTCCCGGACAGCGAGCGCGGCCCAGAGACTAACTTGGGAGAGAGCCCCTCCTCCCACTCAGGAACCCAGGCGACTGGGGCCAGCCCTGCCCCCACTTCTGTGCTCGGAGCCTTCTCCGTTTCTGCTGGGTGCCCCAGGCCTGCGTGAGAGGCACTGCAGTGAGCGTGTCCCGGGGAAACAGACTTGGCACCCAGACCCAGCGTGCCCCGGAGCGGAACCACCTCTCCCCAGGCAGAAACGCTGCGAGGGTTTGGGGGGCAGAGGTGGGGCTCGGGATGGGGGGCTCCCTGCAGCCCCCAGCACAGACACTCCCCTCCTGGCTGCTGAGAGGCCTGTGCTGCTCTTGCTCCTGCATGCACCTATGCCAAGCTGTCTGTGCTCTCACCTGCAGACTCCTGGTCCCAACCCCCATCAGTCCCCAGGGCAAGTCCCTGCAGCCAGTGCCCAGGCAGGGGCTTGTGAGGGGCAGGAGGGCCTGGGCACTGACCCAGCGCCCCAGAACCTTGGCACAGGGTCCCTGTGCAGGGCTGGCCACCCAGAGCATCTCTCACTGCGTCACCAACCCCAAGCCTGACCCCATAACCCACCTCAAGGCATTGCCTACCAGGCAGCCGAACCCTCACCAATGGCGTGTGCAGGCTATGCAGGGCCAACCTCCAGCCTCCCCACCCTGCCCACCGCTGCCTTATAAGCTGATCTCCAGTCTGCTGCCCCCACCTACCACGGTTTGTCCTTCCTTTCCCACCCAGGGGTACCAGAGACAAAATGGGACGGGGTGGGGGGTAACAGGCACCTATATAAGAAAACGTCCCAAAAAATGGGGCTGTCCCTTTAATAACAGGACATCTGGTCACCCTATTCCCACCCTTCACACTCCCTGTCCCTGCCCCATATTCTCTACCCCCTGCAGATTCTCCTTTCCCCACACAGCTCCCCTGCGTGCCCCCGCCCCATTCTCCTGCCCTCACACTGCAGGGGTCACCATCTTCCCAGGGTCAGCCTGATTTGGCTTTCCTGGGGACGGCCATTTTTGATGAGGGTGAAGCCTAGCAGTGGCCCTGTTAGTGGTGTGCCCTGGGCCCTGCTGAGAGCAGCCCGGGAAGGCGGACATTTCAGGGAAGGGCAACACATCGCAGGATTGCTCCATGCCTCCTGAGGCCACCTGGCCAGCCAGCAATGAGAGGGAGATGGGGCTGGGGCAGAGGTTCACTGGAGCCCCCCGGCACCCCGCTGGGGGTGCAGAAAGCACTCCATCCCACACACCCGCCAGTAAGGCTGCCCCAGGATGACGCTGATCCATGGTCCTCTCCCAAGCCTGCTCAGCCCACACCCCAGATCCTCACCCCCTGCCCTAGGCCATCAGGAGCGCCCACTCAGCACCACCCATGAACAGGCTGGGTTTCCAGGACAGCAATGTCATGCTGCTATTCTCAGGGACCCACCCTGCTCCCCACTGCCACAGAATCCCAGCCTGCTCCCCACACCCACCCCACCCTGCTCTTCACCACCACAAAATCCCACCCTGGCCCCCGCACCCACTCTGTTTCCCACTGCCACGGAAAACCACCTTGCTCTCCACCACCATGGAATACCCCGCTCCCCCCGCACCCACCCCACCCTGCTCCCACTGCCATGGAATCCCACCCCAGCCCGCTCCCCATCGCCACGGAATCCCACCTTGCTCCCCACTGCCACGGAATCCCACCCTACTCCACACACCCACCATCCCCACACACTGCCACCACAGAAACCCACTCCACTCACTGCACCCACTCAATTCCCCACACCACGGAATCCCACCCTGCTCACTGCACCCACCCCATACCCACGTTACTGCACCCACCCTGCTCACTGCACCCACCCCATACCCACGTTACTGCACCCACCCTGCTCACTGCACCCACCCCATACCCACGTTACTGCACCCACCCTGCTCACTGCACACGCTCTTGTCCTCATTCACTGCATCCACCCTGCTCACTGCAGCCCCTGCTCAGGCACCTCCCCAGCCCAGGCTGCTGCTGCTTCCCAACAACATGCAAAGGGTTAATATCAGGCTGCCAGGAGATGACTAGGCCCCTTGCATGTGATTTTCTATCCATCTCTGATCCTGGAATGCCCTGCACCCTTCCTCTCCCTCGCTATGCCCTGTCCCCTGCTGTCTTCCTCAGCACTCCCCATTACAAAAGCAGCCTGATAACGGTGCTCACTCCGTCCCCAGCCGGCAGCCAGAGAAGGTCAGTTTATGTTTCTGAGCACTGCTCTTTATACACATCCAGACAGTTCTCTCAGTCGCTTCCCCGCCAAGGCCCTGGCACGCTTTCCCTGCCGCAAGGCCACAAACCTAAACACACTGGGCGTCTCGAGGCCACACCAGGCTGGGAGATAACGTGAGCAGAGGAAGAGCAGGGAAGCATTTGAAATGTAAACACAGCACAGTCGGGGACCCACTGGCTTTACCAGGGCCTGCTCCTTACCTGCCCAGAAGGGGACCCAGAGGACTGTCGCAATAGACCAAGGTGCACACTCGGAAGGACCTGCTCTCGTCCAAGCAGGAGTTAATTCAGAGCAGTCCCCAGGCGTGCTAGGCAGGAGAGTAGACTGGATGATCCGTGCTCCCTTCTGGCCTTGAAATCTGTGAATCCCGCCATGGTCAGCTCTGCCCCTGCCAGGGAGGCTGGCCTGGGACCCAGGAGCTCTGCATTCAGGTCTGCCACAATCAGACCCACATGTGACCCACAGCAAGACACAACCTCTAGGATTCACATCCCCATTTGTTAAACTGCAGCAACTCACCCTCTGTCTGTCTGGTTAAGCCAGGAGCTCCGGAGCAGGGCCTGTGTCTCACTAGCTCTGTGCCGAGCTGCTCACACCTGGGCCTTCTAGCAGCTCCTCTGCCCTGGGCTCCATCCCTCCCAGCCGTCCCCTGGAGATCTCCCAGTTACCCCTAGCCATGACCGCTCGCTGCCCTCTCCCTCTCCTCCTCTGCCCCCGCCCCCGGCAACCCCACTGCTTTGGCACAGCCCCTTGTCAGTAATCCAATCCCAGAGTGAATACGCGGTAGTCCAGCTCGCAGGCGAGGCCTGCTTGTCCCCCATTCTCCTCTCTGGGTCCCCAGGGGCCCCCCAGTGGGCGAGCTCTCCTGCTATTCTGCCAGGCCCCACCACAAACCAGCTCCCTGATCACTCCTCATTTCCTGATTAGCAGGGGGCAGGGGGAGATGAACGCCTGCCTGCTGCCCTTGCTCACTGCCAGCCTGTAGCTGTCTCCTCTCTGCTTAGGGAATGGGTGGAAGATCCCTCTCCAGCTTCCCAAGCCAGCCGGGCTGCCTCTGCCCATCTCCACACTCTGTATGTGCAGCCAGATGGAAGGCGAGCAGGGCTGGGGAGGGTGAGAACTGCCAGCACTGCTCCATGGTTCCCCAGAGCTGGGTCCCAGGCAGCAGCCATAGCCCATCACCTTTTGGACCCAGAGCAGCTCCTGCTGTCCCAGGGGGCGAGCAGGATACCCAGTGGGGTCAGGCTGGCACTGAAGGTCTTCGTCAGTCCAGAACCGCTGCCAATGTTGAGGGGGGGCCTCCCCCGTACACAGACACGGAGGCTGTAGGAGAAGTCAGCACTACAAACAGCCAGACCTCCACCAAATCTTGCCCCCTATCCTGATGTCTCCCAGTCTCTGAGCCGACAGCACCTTCTCCTGTCCTGCAGCACCAAGATGCTCCCCGACTGCAGCCTGCCCTGCACTCCCATGCCCAGGCCTCTCCAGAGCTGCTCCCATTGACTTTCCACAGCCACAGCCATCCGGGCTCTCTCCCTGCCCCCATCGGGTGGCACCTCCGTACTGCTGCTCCGCAATCTCGGCCCATCACATGCTGCATCTCACCTCAAGGGCTCTCACTCCTGCTGTTGGGGAGGCTGCCCCATAGGCCAGGATGCTGCTGCTGAGACCAGCCCAAGGGTGGAGGATGTGAAGGGAAAAATGACCCCTGTCAGGGGCAGCTGGGGGAAGTTATGCCCCAGCCCACAGATCAGCAGGGTTCTTACCTTTTCCCATGAGGATCACTCTAGAAACACAGGAGTTTGAGTAGGAAGGGCCCACCCTGAGCCTCCCCCAGGGCCTGGCAGAGCTGGGCCCTAAAAGACCTTGTGTTGCCAGCACTCCTCTAGGGACAAGCCCCACCCAGATCTCTGTGCTGGACAGGGACGTGACGCTGGCACCCACCCTCTGGGGTGTCCGAGGCTTTGCACTCACACAAGCAGGAGCCACCCAGCAGCTCACTAGTACAGCTGCAGGGGCATCGGGCTCACGGGCTCTGGAAGGGCTGTGAGGGGGATGGACGACACTTTCTGCCCACAGCCAGAGCAGCTGACTCTGGGAATCCACCCCAGTGGGTCGATTGGGTGGGGAGGAGCAATGGTCTCAAGTTGCAGTGGGGGAGGCTTAGGTTGGATATTAGGAAACACTATTTCACTAGGAGGGTGGTGAAGCCCTGGAATGGGTTCCCTAGGGAGGTGGTGGAATCTCCTCCCTTAGAGGTTTTTAAGGCCCAGCTTGACAAAGCCCTGTCTGGGATGATTTAGTTGGGAATTGGTCCTGCTTTGAGCAGGGGGTTGGACTAGATACCTCCTGAGGTCCCTTCCAACCCTGATAGTCTATGATTCTATGAGGGGGGAACCAGGCCAGATGGGCCCACCGGGCTGATCCAGGGCAGCAAGAGGGCATGGGGGTGGCGCCGGTTTAGAGGGCCCCATTGCTCTGTTCAGTGAGCACTGGTGGGAGAATACCAAGGCCATGAGGACAGTCAGTGCCTGAGACGCTCCAGGAGTGGAAGAAGCCGCTGCTGGGTCGTGTCAGGCCCTGACAGCTTGTCCCAGGACTATCAGCACATTCCACTGGTATCTGTCCAAGGTGCTGAAAGCTATGTCCTGTGGCTCGAGGACCCACAGCTACTGGGGGGGAGGGGGTAACATGGGAATTCATCCCAGTTGCACAAGCATCCCATCAGCAAGGAGCTTCTAGGACAGGGCTGGATCCGCCAGGACAGAGCGGAACAACAGCTGTGGAGTTCATACCCTGGCACCACAAACATCAGCTTCTGCCCCACTGGAGCGCCTGGCCGGGCCTGACCGGAGAGCGTGTCTGCACAGCCATGCAGTGCAGCCTTCATGAGGAAGTGCAGCCCAAGGGGAGCATAGCTCCCAGCATGCAATGCTCCACCTGGAGCCCAAAGCATGGCCACTTGGCTCAAGATGGAGCATTGCATGCTGGGAGCTGTAGTCTCCCACCTCTCCATTAAAGCCACACTGAGGTGCCCCAGTGTGACAAAGTGGGAATGATCTTAATGTTCCATCTGAATACTGTATGCCTCGGTTTCCCCATGTGTCAAGGTGGGGGGTTAAGGATGTGTGATCGTCACAGAGACCCCTAGAGGGCAGGTGTGATGCTGACTGGTTGTCAGGCCGACACTCCCCATCCTGGCAACTGATGGCCCAGGCCCATCCTCTGCAAGAATCAGCAGGAGGTGTCGGAGAACCAAGTGAGAGGTGGAGGCCAGGGGACCTGCTGGCCCAGGAAAGAAACAAAGGAAGGAGGAGAGCACCTGGGCGTGACTGAGGGCGGGCTGCTGAAAGCTGATCAGTCTCCTGCTTGGGACTTGGGGTCGGGGGGAGCCCAGGGCTCTGGATCCCCCCGGGATGGGCTTGGCTGTAACTGCCGGTTTCCTGTGCTAACAAGCTCTGCTCTACGCTGGGCTCCTGACGACTGATAACCCGTCTGTGTCACACGCTGGCTGGGAGTCCCTGCTGGCTGCGGAGTGGGGGGCAGGCCCGGCTGCACAGGGGGAGGCAGGTGGCGATTCCTGGGGGATCACGCTGTGTTCTCACCTGCTCGTGGGGCTCGGTGCAGTGGTCGGGCCAGGCATGTGGGGCCATGCAGGCTCTTCCTCTTGGAGGGCCTTGGGGCTCCCGGCAGTTTCTGGGTCCAGGTGGTGGCTGGGGAGGAAGGCAGGCACAAGTCTCTAGTGAGTGACCCCCTTCAGCTCTCTGCCCCCACCCACCGGGCCAGGGACGCTAGCTGGCCTTGCCTACATTCCTTGCCCCCTGCCAGGCGCTCGCAGCAGGCCTGGGCAAGGAGCCAGAGTCAGGAGAGGTGCAGGAGGAAGGGCTTGGGCAGCACAGAGGGGAAAGGGGTTATTGGGAGCCTGGGAGGTGGGCAGGTGCAAGCGCCCCCACTTCTCAAGGCCCCTCCCCCAGCCTAGCGGGAGGGACCACTGGACCCAGGGACCAAAAGAGTCCGTGGGACAACAAATGAGAAATACAGGGCCTGGGGTGAAGGTCAGAGGCTCAGAACGAGGGTCCTGGCTAGAGAACCCCGGACAGTGCCCACCGCTCCTCTCCTCGAAGGGAGGCAGCGGCTGCTGCCCAGCGGAACTCAGCCCGGCTACGTGAGACGAGGGAGGAACGGAACCAGGCCCCACAGCCGCAGAGCCCCCCTCGTCCAGCACCTCCTCCTGGGAGTGCAGATGGAGCGTTTGGCCAGGGCCAGGAGGAGGCTGACGAGGAGCTTTCTGACTTCATGGGGCCCCAGGGGTGCGGCTGCCCTCCAGGTCCCCAGGAAACAGCACAAAGGAGCCAGGCGGAGCTGCGGGAGGGAGCTAATGGGCCATGAAGTGGGTGCAAATACAGGCCAGGGCCCAGCCAGCTGGGGGGAAATGGGGGGAGTGGCGGGAGGGGCAGAGTGACCAGTGCTAGGGCCAGCCCAGTTTCCCTCAGTAATGGCCCCATGGGGAGCCCCTGCCTCCTCCAGTACTCAGCTAGCACAGAGCCCCCTCCCTCGTCAGAGCTTCCCCCCTCTGGCCCCCCCGGTGACCAACCCCCTCCGCCATCCCCCACAGCGCCTCCCCCCTCCACCAGCCCCCACAGCGCCTCCCCTCTCCGCCCCCAAAGCACCTCCCCCCTCTGCCCCCAAAGCACCTCCCCCCTCCGCCAGCCCCCACAGCGCCTACCCCCTCCGCCCCAACCCCGGGGCCTCCCCCCTCTGCCCCCACAGCGCCTCCCCCCTCCACCAGCCCCCACAGCACCTCCCCCCTCTGCCCCCACAGCGCCTCCCCCCTCCGCCATCCCCCACAGCACCTCCCCCCTCTGCCCCCACAGCACCTCCCCCCTCTGCCCCCAAAGCACCTCCCCCCTCTGCCAGCCCCCTCCGCCCCAACCCCGGGGCCTCCCCCCTCTGCCCCCACAGCACCTCCTCCCTCCACCAGCCCCAGCGCCTCCCCCCTTCGCCCCCTCCCAGGGGCCTCCCCCCTCCCCCAGCCCCCACAGCACCTCCCCCCTCTGCCCCCACAGCGCCTCCCCCCTCCGCCATCCCCCACAGCACCTCCCCCCTCTGCCCCCACAGCGCCTCCCCCCTCCGCCATCCCCCACAGCACCTCCCCCCTCTGCCCCCAAAGCACCTCCCCCCTCTGCCAGCCCCCTCCGCCCCAACCCCGGGGCCTCCCCCCTCTGCCCCCACAGCACCTCCTCCCTCCACCAGCCCCAGCGCCTCCCCCCTTCGCCCCCTCCCAGGGGCCTCCCCCCTCCACCAGCCCCCACAGCACCTCCCCCCTCTGCCCCCACAGCGCCTCCCCCCTCCGCCATCCCCCACAGCACCTCCCCCCTCTGCCCCCACAGCGCCTCCCCCCTCCGCCATCCCCCACAGCACCTCCCCCCTCTGCCCCCAAAGCACCTCCCCCCTCTGCCAGCCCCCTCCGCCCCAACCCCGGGGCCTCCCCCCTCTGCCCCCACAGCACCTCCTCCCTCCACCAGCCCCAGCGCCTCCCCCCTTCGCCCCCTCCCAGGGGCCTCCCCCCTCCACCAGCCCCCACAGCGCCTCCCCCCTCTGCCCCCACAGCGCCTCCCCCCTCCGCCATCCCCCACAGCACCTCCCCCCTCTGCCCCCACAGCGCCTCCCCCCTCCGCCATCCCCCACAGCACCTCCCCCCTCTGCCCCCAAAGCACCTCCGCCCTCCACCAGCCCCCTCCGCCCCAACCCCGGGGCCTCCCCCCTCTGCCCCCACAGCACCTCCTCCCTCCACCAGCCCCAGCGCCTCCCCCCTTCGCCCCCTCCCAGGGGCCTCCCCCCTCCACCAGCCCCCACAGCGCCTCCCCCCTCTGCCCCCAAAGCACCTCCCCCCTCCGCCCCGCCCCGCCCCCTCAGGGCCTCCCCCCTGCTCGGCCCCGCCCCACTGCCCTCAGGCTCCGCCCCCTACAAAGGACGCCGAGACCCTCCCCGAGCCTTCTCAGTGAGCCCCCGCCCCCTGGGCTACCATTGGCTGTTTCCCGATAAACCCCGCCTACTTGGGAACATCTGCCAATCAGCTCTGCAATCCAAGATGATGCAACCCTCCCCCCCCCGGGCTGCGTTCTCCCCTCTCCCGAGTGCCTGGGGGGAGGTCAACGGGGGAGGAGGAAGTTCCCAGCGGGGGCGGGGTCCCAGGGGCCAGGCTGGGGGGCTGAGCTGAGGGGTCCCAGGGGCTGAGCTGGGGGGCTGGGTAGGGGCGGGTCCAAGGGACTGGGCGGGGGGGCTGAGCTGAGGGGTCCCAGGGGCTGAGCTGGGGGGCTGGGTAGGGGCGGGTCCGAGGGACTGGGCTGGGGGAGTCAGGCTGGGGGGGAGTCCAAGGGGCTGAGGAGGTCCCAGGGGCCAGGCTGGGGGCTGAGCTGGGGGGGGTCCCAGGGGCTGAGCTGGGGCAGTCAGGCTGGGGGGGTCCCAGGGGCCAGGCTGGGGGGCTAGGTAGGGGCGGGTCCGAGGGACTGGGCTGGGGGGCTGAGCTGGGGGAGTCAGGCTGGGGGGGGGTCCAAGGGGCCGAGGAGGTCCCAGGGGCCAGGCTGGGGGCTGAGCTGGGGGGGTCCCAGGGGCTGAGCTGGGGGAGGTCCAAGGGGCTGAGGAGGTCCCAGGGGCCAGGCTGGGGGCTGAGCTGGGGGGGGTCCCAGGGGCCAGGCTGGGGGCTGTGCATGGCAGGCTGGGGGTGCGCAAACGGGTCTGGTGCTGCTCCCTCAGTCTGGCCCGCGGGCATGGCTGTGGTGCTGGGCGCTGGCTCTGTTTGCGGTGGAAATTCCCTAAAGCGGAGGGTTTGCGGGAGCCCAGGGATCCAGTGAGTGCCCGATGGGGTGGCACAGGGTGCCCCGTTGGTGGCAGAGGTGTGGCGCTGGGCTGGTGCTGTCCGTGTCCCCAGCTCTCTTGGGAAGTCCATCTCGTACCCACCAATGGGCTGATCCGTGATTCCATATTGGGTCCCTTCAGGAGACAGCCTGGGGGCCGGCTCCACGCACCCTCTGGCAGCCCATGCTGAGCGGGGTGCTGCACTGCAGGGTGTCCGGGGTGGCTCCCAGGGGACACAGAGAAAGCAGGGGCTGCGGGTCAGGATTGAGGGGCACCAGCACAGCTGCGGGGCTCCTGCCCATCCTGCTTCCCCATAGACCCCAGGCAGCGAGCTCCCGCCCTGCCAAGCCTGGCGTCCTGTGCCGAAGGAGGGGACTGTCTGCGAGCCATTGGGCTTGGTGTCACCGCCTGGGTGCAGGAAGAAAGAGCTTCCGGGGTGGGGGGGCAGCGAGAGCCAACGGGGTCGGTACCCCTTAGCTGGCTGGGCTGGGAGGAATGAGCCACTCAAGGCTGAACGCCTGAACTCCTGGGGGTTTGCGGCAGCTGAGGCCAGTGGACAGAGGTGTCATGAAGCGGTGCCAAGAGCAGAACTCACAGAGCCACCAGGCTCCACCTGGCAGGAAGGGCAGCACGGCCCAGAGGGAGCGATGGCTGGAACCAGCTGGTCAGGTCACCGGGCCCCTCTCTCCTCAGCCCTTTGTCCCCCACTGGCCAGAACTGGGGGGGCCTCCCTGTCACCAGTCGCTGGGTCCCCACCAGTCGCTGGCTGCTCTTTGAGGTCACACCTGGTCCCCTGCAACAGCAGACCCCCCTCCCACCCCCTCACACACGCAGCACACGGGGAAACTGAGGCACACACAGTATTCATGCACAACACTAAGAAAATCCCCTATTTAGTCACACGTGGCTATTCCAACCTAAGCCCCGGTGCAGCCAGTGCTAGGTCCAGGGAACAATTTGGGTAACCTAGCTGCTGGCAGTCAGGGCGGTGGATTAATCCCACTTGTCAGCATAGGGCTGTCACCAGGGACATGCTGCAGCACTTTTCTGCAGCCGCTCCCTTGCTGCCGGGAGGGGCAGGTAATCCGCGTCCCCAAGTGATGGTGGCTGGGTGGATGGAAGATTTTTCACACCCTCAGTGATGTCAAGCTGACCTAATTTTCTAGTGTAGACGGGGGCTACGTCTGAGCTGCTGCCTCACTGGGCTCAGCTCCAGGCTTCCCAGGCTCTGTCCAGGCGACTGACAAACCCGGCGGCTGGGCCCGCGCTGGGTGAGGGTCGCTGCAGGTCCTGGCTGGGCAGGTCGGTCCCTGCAGAGCAGACGAGGCTCCCCCAGGACCCCGGCTCCGTGGGACTCGCTGGCAGAGCTCGCGGGGGAAAGCAGGAGGGCTGGACCAGCGCTGGGTGAGGGTCGCTGCAGGTCCTGGCTGGGCAGGTCGGTCCCTGCAGAGCAGACGAGGCTCCCCCAGGACCCCGGCTCCGTGGGACTCGCTGGCAGAGCTCGCGGGGGAAAGCAGGAGGGCTGGAGCCCAGAGGCTCTGTCTCTGAGGTGGGGAGGCCGTGAGGCCGGCCCTAGAGGGGAGGGTCCCTGGGGAGTTGGGCACACTGTGGGGTTCCTGCAAGGGTGACACCTCCCCTTAGAATACAGAGACCCTCCTGTGCCCTGTGGCAGCCCCCCACTAACACCCTGCAGCTGCCCAGCAGGAGCTGGAGCCTCGGGGGCTGGCCGTGGGAGCGGGGCAGCAAGGATCCGGGTCTTCAGAGCTGCTGCTGGGCTGCATTGCACCCGGCCCCCCTCTGGTCCCAGCTGCTCCCCCGCACAGGGCCCAGCATGGGACCAGCCTCCAGGGCTTGACCTGTGCTTTCCAGTCCCCTTATCTGGTGTGTCTGGCAGGCCGGAGAGCGCCAGGCCCCAGCCCCTCATCCATCAGCCCTATCTCTCAAGTGGCAGCGCGATCCCTGCTGTTCCCGGCCAGGACCTCCGCCAGGCAGGGCCTGCTGCCGCCAGAGCAAGCCAGGCCAGCCCCCTCGGGGAGGGGCTGGGTGCCCCCCAATTCCCCCCCACAGGACCCCACTTCCTACAGATGCCCCCTGGGCAGTGGGGGGAGTGGGTCCAGGCTGGCTGGGTCTAGGGGCTCCTGGGGAGGAGGGCGGCGCTTCCTGGCCCGGCTGCTCCACATCTCCCCCACCAGCTCTGCCCCCCATCCCAAGGGGCCTGGAGGTGGCGGGAGCCAGGATGCTGAGAGGCTGTTGCATGGGAACGGTTGCTAGGGCATGGCCTGGGCACATTTAGGGCAATGCCTGGTTCCCGCGGGGCCAGGAGACTCTCACTCGGAGAAAGCAAAACCCAGCTGGAGCAGCCCTGTAGGCTCTGGGGAGATGACCCCCCTGCACCCCTCTGACCCCTGGGCTCCTCTGGCCCAGACATGGACAGATGGGGGCCCCTGGCAGGAGCCCAGGGGAGGGCACTGGGGATATTGTTCCCGGGGGGTGCCTCTCCCATGGGAGGGGCGGGTGGTTGAAGCGGGACAGAGCCCTGTGCCGCAGGGAGCAAATGAGGCCTCTGGGGGTATCTCCCTCTCTGGCTCCCTGCGTCTGGGCACAGCCCCCTCTCCCTGCCCTCGCCGCTGCCAACCTGCAGGGAACTCCCTTCTGCCAGCCCCAGTGCCCCCCATGGGGGCCTGGGACAGAACCAGGCCACCTCAACTTCCAGCAGCGCCCCCTCTGCTCCCCACCCTCCAGGCAGTGCATGGGCCAAGGGCAGGCCCGGCTCTGCAGCAACCCCCCCGGGCTCTGGTTCCATCCCGAGGACCCAGCTGGGCGGCCGCAGGGCCAGGCAGAGCTGCAGCACCCCCAGGTGATACTGCACCCACTGGCAGCGTTGGGGGCAGCCCACTCCCAGAGCCCCCAGCAGCTTCCCTCATGACTAAAAGCACAAATTAAAAATCTCAGGGTGAAACCTCTCTGCCCTTGACCTGCACTTTGGACCCACAGGGCTTCCCAGCCCAGCCTGTCAGTGGTCCTCAGCCCCAAGCCATGGCCCCTGCTACCCAGTCCTGGGCTCCCCCCCCCCAAACTCTGCCGGTGCCCCTCACTCCTGACCCGCAGCCCCTGCTAGCCCAGCCCTGCCCTCCCCAGCTCTGCCGGTGCCCTTCACTCCCGACCTGCAGCCCCTCCTAGCCCAGCCCTGCCCCCCCAGCTCTGCTGGTGCCCCCCACTCCTGATCCGCAGCCCCTGCTAGCCCTGTCCTGCCCCCCCAGCTCTGACGGTGCCCCCCACTCCCAAACCACAGCCCCCCGTACTCCAGACTTGGGCTCCCCCAGCCCCACCATTGTCCCTCTGTCATGGGCCTTTAGTGGAGCAGCTACAGAAGTGGCTCGTCATCTGCACCAGGGGAGGCTGGGAGGGTGTTGGGGACACTTTCTGGAGAAGCTTATTCAGTTCGGTGAAAAGCTAATCCCTGCCCGGCCCCGGCCCCAGCCTGGCTCTCGCCAGGGGGTGGGGAATGCCAGCAGCTGTGCTCTCACCTCATCCATCAGGACTGGGGACACGTCCGTCCCCTGCCTCGGGGGACCCCTTGCTTGCTCCTGGAGCCCTGTGCCCTCTGCGTGTAGGGGCCGGCCCCCAGAGCCGCACACTCTGCACACTCTGCCTCCAGCCCAGCCACCTGCCGGGCTCCACACGCCCTCAGCCCAGGCAGCCACAGGAGCCCGGGCCAGGCTGACAACAGGGTAGGGCCCCACACTGGGGCTGCCCCCAGAAGGGGCTGCACTCAGCCCATCCCAGGCCCATCTGGTTCTGCTCCCTGGCAGTGGTGCTGTGCCCATCCCACCCAGCAGCCCCCCAATAACACCCAGGAGCTAGAGCCTCTGGGGCTGGCCGCAGGAGCAGGGCAGCAAGGCTTCGGGTCTTCAGGGCTGCTGCTGGGCAGCATTGCACCTGGCCCTGCTCTGGTCCTAGCTGCTTCCCCGCACAGGGCCCAGCATGGGACCAGCTGCCAGGCCCACGCTGGCCCCCCCTGTGCCCAGAGGGACACTCCAAGGAAAGGCTGGACTCAGCGCCTGGCGTATCCAGGTGGGGAACACGCTGTGCCCTGGACGGCGAGGGAGCTCGCTGCGCAGAGGGGCCGGCCATGCCGAGGCGATGGTGGGTGGCCCCAGGCCCCAGGGGAAAGGCAGGCTCAGCTGGAGCCAGAAAGCATCTCCTTCCTTGCTCCCCGGGAGGCTCCCAGACCCCAGCATCCCCCCCTTGGGCTCTGCGCCTGCTGCTGGGGATCTGCTGCGCCCGCTCGCTGGCTCCTGGCTGCAAGTTAGTGCCCGCTCCATGGGGCTGCCATTGCCTCTTCTGGGGCCCATCTGCAGCACCAAGGAGAAATGAGCCCTTCGCACGCCAGCTGGGGGAAACTGAGTCACGTGTACAGATCACAGAAATATTATCAACTCCCCCACTTGCTCCATGCCAGGTCCCACGCTCAGGCAAAGGCCTCGGGAGGGGCTACGCCCTGTGGGTGTATGGCTGTGTTGCAGGCACAGAGGGTGCCCAAGGCGAACAACAGTGGTTCGTTGCCCAGAGTGCGTAGCGCCAATGAACACACACCAGGGTGGAGTAGCAAGCAAAGTTTATTTAGATCTCAAAGCGTTGCTGGGAGACTTAGCATGCCTCAGATCCAGCACCCCTACACAAGCGGCTTCCTCCTTTTATATCCCAGTTGCTTTCTGAGAACTATTTCTTGGTGTCTAGCTGATCTCTCACTTCCCCATTCTTTCCCATCCAGCTGCAGTATCTTTTCTCACTCAATCTTTTGTCTTCCCCCTTCCTCCCCCCTCTCCGCTGCAGAGACATGTATACTGTATCTAAAAGCAACCTTGAAATTTGCTTCAATTTAGCTCCAGCGTGTTACAGCAGGGAACTGGCTGTTACAATCAGAAAACTAACTGCTGACATTACATTTTACAGCTCTTAACATATTAGGTTACACAAAGTGTTTAACATGGAGGAACTTTGGTTCACTGAGGTCTACAACAGGAGGGCTTCATTGACACTTGTGGTCTACCACCCTCCCGAGTTACCTAGGATTATGCCTAGTGACACCAACAGCTGGGCCCAGGGCAGAGCACCTCCTGGGCTTGAGGGGTGTCCCCAGAGCCGGGGGGAAGGGCTGCCCCTACCTGGGCCTTTCCCCTTCACTCTGAGTTCTCATGCTGCCCCTCCCCACTTGCTAACCCCCCCCCCAAAGGCCATGGGCCCATATTTCATGGGGCCTGCCCCCCATTCACTGCCCCACAGCTCCATTCATTACGGGCCCTTCCCAGCGCCCCCCCCCCCACTCCCACACCATGGGGCTGGTGTGGGTGCTGCCCGTGGGAGTCAGCTGAGGTCACTCAATCAGGGTGAACTGCAAATAAAATGGGGCAACCAAACCCCAGATGCTGGTGGTTATTCCAATACTTAGATTTACCAACCAGCACAAAACAGCTTCTGTAGGACCTCACTGGTTACTTAGAAGTTTGAACCATGCAGTTCCCTTAAAGTACCCAGCCTCAGGCCTCCGTCCAGACACACCTGTCAGATATGATGATGATTCCTGAAAATCTTACTTCATCATATAAAAGAAAAGGTTCTTCCAATCCCAAAGGATCAGCCACATACCCAGGTCCAATTACAACTTAGATCTTACCCACAATACATGCTACAGCCAATTCTTATTAACTAAGCTAAAATGTATTAGAAAAGAAAAGAGAGTAGTTTGGTTAAAAGATTAATATACATAGACTCGTAGACTCTAGGACTGGAAGGGACCTCGAGAGGTCATCGAGTCCAGTCCCCTGCCCTCATGGCAGGACCAAATACTGTCTAGACCATCCCTGATAGACATTTATCTAACCTACTCTTAAATATCTCCAGAGATGGAGATTCCACAACTTCCCTAGGCAATCTATTCCAGTGTTTAACTACCCTGACAGTTAGGAACTTTTTCCTAATGTCCAACCTAAATCTCCCTTGCTGCAGTTTAAGCCCATTGCTTCTTGTTCTATCATTGGAGGAATATATATAGACTTATAGACATATAGACTTGAATTCAATTCTTGAGGTTCAGATACATAGTAGAGGTGAGCTTGTAGTTGCCAAAAGTCCTTTTACAAACAGTCCATAGGTTATAGTCCAATTTCCATACTCAGGGTGGCTCCAGTCAGTGACTGGGGATCTCAATCCTTGTGGCTTAAGGTTTCCTCCTCTTGAAACCCAAAGCAGATCTGAGATGAAGAAGGATCGTGTCCCAGGTTCTTATACATTTCCAGCAGCCTCTCGGCCTGAGAAAACAATAGGCTTAACTCCTTCTTCCAAACATCCTGGCAATTAGTACAGGGTAATTTATCCATTGAACAGTTCAGATACAGGTTACCACAACCTTCAAAGAGACACATAGACAATAATACTATTTCACTCAAGTATCATCTTAAATGCTAATATTCCTTTTTTGATCTTTGAATTAAAACTATAGCAATAGACAAGACTTGTTTGCTTAGATCACAAGCCCTGAGCAAACACCTCCCCCTCTACCTCTAACAATGCAGACTTGCATTTCAAAGCTCTGTTCATTTACATATCTTGCTAACCAGTCCTTAAGGGTCACTCATGGGTGAGGTGAGGTAATTAACTCTTTCTGGCCCTGTCACCTTTTAATGAGATATTAAATTATACTCATAACGTCACAGCTGGCACCTGCAGGGCTCCTGCCCACTCGCTCAGCAGGAGCACCGCGGTGCCCACACTGAGTCACCCCACAGCCCTGTGTTCGGGGTTCGAGGTGACGCTGCAGTACATGGCTCTGTCCACTAAGGGGCGCAGCGCCCAAAGGGAACCTGTACCTGTGCAGCCAGGATCCCAGGATCCCAGGCTCCTGGGGGTCCCTGGCTTGGTCACAGGCCTGAGCCGGGGATGGCAGCTCCCAGCAAACGCTGCACTGGGAAGGGATAGGATCTGGCTGGGCACAACCACGCAGCCTCCCCCCATCCCCCTTTCCCGCTGTTCTGGGCCAGCTCCAGCCCCTGCCCTCGGCTGGCACCAGGCAGGGGCCCTTGCTGGGCACAGGGGCTGGTTTCGGCCATGGAGTCTGCACTCCCTGGAGGGTGGAGCAGCAGGCGCCCCAGCGGCTCCTAAGGAACATGAAGCCGGACTCGTGATCTGGGCACCTGCGAGGCCTCTGCTGAGATCACGGAGCGGCTTCATCCCACTCTGCGGTCACGCCTTGTGACGAGCTGGGACTGTTCTTACTGGGGGCTGGGAATGCTGAGTGGGGGGGTTGGCCTGGGAGGCCGGTCTGCATTGGGGGATGGGAGACTGGCTGGAGGGAAGATACCTGAGCAGGTAACAAGAGAACCAGGAAGGGGTTAGAGGCCAGGTGACACCTCTGCCCAGGAAGCTGAACAAAGGCTGGGGGAGGAGACGCTGGGGCGGGGGGCGGGGGGGGGTCAGGAGGTGGCTGGGGAATGGAGGGAAGCGCAGACGGGGCTCTGACCCCCCAATGGGGCTGTGATGCCCCTGGGACCCCAAGATGGACCTAACTGGAGGGATCCTGTTGTCTGTGCCTGCAAGACCTGTCCTGGCCTGTGTCCTGGCATCTAAATAAACCTTCTGCTTTCCTGGCTGGCTGAGAGTCCTGGGGAATCGCAGGAAGCCGGGGGTTCAGGGCCTGGTGTCCCCCCACGCTCCGTGACACGCCTTCCGCAATCCACTGGATTGTCTGCATCACCTCACTAGCCCTCTCTCATTTGTCCTTCCAACGGCACACAGCCTCGGCCCAGACCAGAGCCCAGACCAGCACCTCTGGACCTGGCAGTTCAGAGCCCTGGTGCATCTGGGCCTGGCGGTTCAGAGCCCTGGTGCATCTGGGTCTGGTGGTTCAGAGCCTCGGCACTTCCGGGCCTGGCGGTTCAGAGCCTGGCACCTCTGGGCCTGGCGGTTCAGAGCCCTGGTGCATCTGGGTCTGGCGGTTCAGAGCCTCGGCACTTCCGGGCTTGGCGGTTCAGAGCCCTAGTGCATCTGGGTCTGGCCGTTCAGAGCCCCGGCACCTCCGGGCCTGGCGATTCAGAGCCAGGCACCTCTGGGTCTGGCCGTTCAGAGCCCCGGCACCTCTGGGCCTGGCAGTTCATGGCCCCGGCACCTCTGGGCCTGGCAGTTCATGGCCCCAGCACCTCTGGACCTGGTGGTTCAGAGCCCCGAAAGGAGGGCTGGAGGTACAGCCAAATGCCAGGTTAGAGGTAGGAGGGACCCCAGCCCTGCCCTGAGTCACCAGGGCTGCCAGAGACCCCTTGCCAGCTCCTGACCAGCTGAGAGAGCCCAACAGAGCCAGTCAGTGTCAGCTGTCCAGCCGGAGGGAGCGCTGGCATGGCGCTGTGTCTGCTCGGCAGGTGGGCCTGGCCTCTGGCCGCGCACGGAGCTGTCATTCTCCGGGGAACGCTGGGGAAATGTTGCCAAGTGACTTTCTTGATAACTTTCGAATGCTGAAACAGCGACATCTGGCGACTATCCAGGGCTCCTCCGCTGACATCCTGCCACGTGGAGCTGGCAACACAGGCGCCAGTGCCAAGGGTCCCGCTGTGCCCCAGGGTAGGCACATGGCCCCCCCACCTCCTGGACCCAGGCCGTGAGGCTCTGGTGCCCCAGGCTTCTCCCCACAGCCGACCCTGAGAGGTGCCAGGCCTGCACAGTCACTGGGCAGTTCCTTCTGCCCCCGCGTGAGGCGCCTCTTCACCCCTGCCCCTGCCTCAACTGTCCTTGCATCGGGCGTGGGCGCCCCCCCCAGCTGGTGGGACCCAGGCCCACCCTCTGCCCTGGGCTCGGTGAGGGACCCCGCACGCAGCTGGGCCCACTCCCTCCAAACTGCTGCCGGGTCCTTGGGCTGCTGCCCACCCCTGAGCCAGGTGCAGCTTCCCCACAGCCTGGGCCTGGCATAGCCTCTCCTCCGGTCCCCAGCTTCCCCGCAGGGGCCCCCAGCTCCTTCCCTCTGGCCTGCCTGGCCATTCCCCCTTTCCAGGACTCAGCCTAGGGAGAGGGTCTCACTACCCCGACTGGCTGGTTAATGGCTCCCGGCAGAGCAGGTCACCGTCACACCAGTGAAAACCGCCCACGGTCATTAACTTGCACACGCTGCAGTGTATTGAGAAGGAAATACAGCAGCGGTGAAGGGTTCCATAAGCACATATCTCCTACGTCGGACATTAAGAGCGATCCATTCCTCGGCGCGAGCGTCTCTGTCACAGCCAGACACAGACACGCCCTGCGCTCGCCTCACGCAGCCCCTGCCTGGCAAACAGAGACGGTGGTCACCAATTCCACGGAGGACTTCTTCTCGCCGGGTCTGGTCTCCTCAGCCCTCTGCTCTGTCTGATTCCCTGGAGGCCAGGCCTCGGCTGCCTGGAAACCCCTCTGGTCACAGGCCCACTCGAGCCCACCGAGGAGGGTTTTGGCTACTCTGTCTAGTAGCTTCTTCAAGCGTCAGTTAAGGAATCCCCCCAACAGTAATTTACTTTGCTTGATTCTTATACTTTTCCTCAGAGGAGTCACTTGCCTTACAAGCGCCCAGTGGACGTGTGGCTACTGATTTGTACCTAACTGATCCTTTAGGAGCAGACTGCAGTGGTGTCAACCAAACCTTACCCCACATTCACTGCCGTGTCAATCATTCACCTCAGCCCCCCGCGGGATGTCCTTCAACAGGGTCGAGGTGCCCCAGTCAGCCCATGCGCCACTCGGGATGTTCTACACGGGTCGTTTGCTTTCAAGGGGACATAGTCGCCGACCCAAAGATCAGCATTGCATGACGCATGGCTAGAAAGGGTTAAATATCCTGCAGAATCAATAACCCTTGTCACGGAGTGTGGGGGAGTCCGGCCCTGCACCCCTCTTCCTGCAATTCACAGGGACTCTCAGCCAGCCAGTAAAACGGAAGGTTTATTGGACAATAGGGATGCAGTTTACAGCAGAGCTTGTAGGTACAACCAGGACCCCTCAGTCAAGTCCTTCTGGGGTTCAGGGAGCTTAGACCCCAGCCTTGGGGTTCCCCGCATTGCACCACCCAGCACAAAACTGAAAGTAAAAACTCCTCCAGCAGCTCTCTCCCCTCCCCCAGCTCCTCCTCCCCTTTGTCCAGTCTCAGGTCTAGAAGGTGTCACTTCTCCCAGCCCCACTGTGGCTCAGGTTACTGCTCAGGGAGCTTCCTTCCAGGGAAGTCCCCCATCCCCAATGTAACCCCCCTGCGACATTCCCAGGTCAAATCCGCCCAGCCCAGCTCCCTGTTGCATCACAACTGTTAGGGGGCCTATTCCTTCACCCTCTCACTTCCCTGCTCCTTCCCGCATGAACAGAGAGCAACAATACCCGAAGGCGCAAACAATTCGATATTTATTGGGGTGAACTCCCAGCAAGCATGATTCCAGTTTCCTTCCTTAGTGTCCCCCTTCCCAGCTCTGACACCACAGAGCCTTGCCTGTGTCCCTGTTTCTCTTCCCATCCCCTGTTCTCATTTCCCCCTTTAGCAAAACATGACTCCAATTCCCCCATCCCCAGTCCCTGTTCCCATTCCCCCCCCTTACTTCCTGATTGACTGCAGACTCTATAGTAAAACTTGAGTTTTGCTTAGCTATTCCTTAACCAATCATTTTACTGAAATTTAACTAACCAATCCTAACATATTGTAACATGATTATTTAACCAATTATACCCCACCACCTTCATTGGTTTACACCCAACAAAATTAATTATACAGCAGACAGAAGCAATCACAGAACCAGACAGAGACCATGCAAATAAACACACAAAACAATACAGAAGTGAGGATTTCACAACTACAGCTATACAGACGTAAGGGTTCTCCAGCTGTGTCTGTTGATACGTGAGTTCTTACCAGACAGGATGCTATCAAACTAAGTTTCCTATTACATCTTCTAGGCTCTTCCCTTTCTCTGGAGGTGATAGGAATATCAGGACAGGATTGTATTCCTAATAGCCCAATACACCTTATTTCAATGGGACTAGTTTGGAATGTGAGGATGTGACCAGACACTTCCCAGCTTATAGCTGCCTTTGCTGCTTAGCCGAAGAACCAGGCCTCAGACTGTTACAGTAAGAGGAGGCCATTCCACAGACAGTGATTTTGATTCTTTCTTTTATACCTCTGTAACTAGCTAAGTGATAAGAATATACCTAAATTCTTAAAGTGTAGGCCTTTGCAGACAGGCCTGAATATCTATATCCTAACAACAACCTTCAAAAGACATGTGGGGAGATAATGTTTGTGTTTCTGTGTATTTACATATGTATGAGTAGGATCAACGATGTAATCAACAGTCCCTGTCTATGCTGTATTCTGATAGTTCAGAGTTCGAAAGAACACCCTAGCATGTAAATGAATTGTAAACACGGGATATCTCAGTATTCATTTCTCGTTGAAATGTACCGTGAATGGTGGAGGAACCAGCAAACGGCCTTATGTTAATTCATATAGCTAAGTACCGGTGATGGACCTCCTTCAAAGTCATCCTAATGACCTTTTGTTCCCTGAGGAAATCCCAACTTGTCAAAAGAGGACGTGAAATTGTCTAAAAGATCCTTGGGTCCTGATTCTGTCATCTCAGATCTGCTTAGGGTATGGCTACATTTGGAATTTCAAAGCGCTGCCGGGCTTTGAAGTGTGAATGTAGTTGGAGCGGCAGCTCTGGGAGAGAGCTCTCCCAGCGCTGCATGTAAACCACATCCCTTACGGGTGTAGCGTGCAGCGCTGGGAACTGCGCTCCCAGCGCTGCCGCCATGATTACACTGACGCTTTACAGCGCTGTATCTTGCAGCGCTCAGGGGGGTGTTTTTTCACACCCCAGTTGCAGCGCTGTAAAGTGTGAGTGTAGCCATGGCCTTAGACTTCTTCAGGGGACATTTGAGTCGCAAGACTGAGGTCCCAGTTATGCTGCGATGCCCTGAATATAAGATTTGGACATTGGACTATAGCCTATGGACTGAATTCTAAAGGAACCCTTTACAACTACAAAGATCACCATCTCTGCTGTGAATCTGCACCTCAATGAATTGAATTCATGTCTGTGTGTACATTGATCTCTTAACCATACTCTCTGTCTTTTGATTTTTAATAAATCTTAGTTTAGCTAATAAGATCTGGCTGCAGCGTGTGTGACGGTGCTGCCCGTGGGAGCCAGCTGAGGTCACTCAATCAGGGTGAACTGCAAACAAAACAGGGAGACAAATCCCAGACGCTGGTGGTTATTCCAATACTTAGATTTACGAAGCCAGCACAAAACAGCTTCTGTAGTACCTCACTGGTTACTTAGAAGTTTAAACCAGGCAGTTCCCGTAAAGTGCCCAGCCTTAGGCCTCCATCCAGACACACCTGTCAGATATGATAATGATTCCTGAAAATCTTACTTCATCATATAAAAGAAAAGGTTCTTCCAATCCCAAAGGATCAGCCACACACCCAGGTCCAATTATAACTTAGATCTTACCCACAATACACGCTACAGCCAATTCTTATTAACTAAGCTAAAATTTATTAAAAAAGAAAAGAGAGAGAGAGTTGGTTAAAAGATCAATATACAGACAGACTAGAATTCAATTCTTGAGGTTCAGATGCACAGCAGAGATGAGCTTGTAGCTGCCAAAAGTCCTTTTAGAAATAGTCCATAGGTTATAGTCCAATGTCCATATTCAGGGTGGCTCCAGTCAATGACTGGGGATCTCAATCCTTATGGCTTAAGGTTTCCCCCTCTTGAAACCCAAAGCAGATCTGAAATGAAGAAGGATCGTGTCCCAGGCTTCTTATACATTTCTAGCAGCCTTTCGGCCTGAGAAAACAATAGGCTTAACTCCTTCTCCCAAACATCCTGGCAATTAGCACAGAGTAATTTATCCATTAAACAGTTCAGATACAGGTTACCACAACCTTCAAAGAGACACATAGACAATAATCCTATTTCACTCAAGTATCATTCTAAATGCTAATATTCCTTTTTTGATCTTTGAATCAAAGCTATAGCAATAGACAAGACTTGTTTGCTTACATCACAAAACCTGAGCAAACACCTCCCTCTCTACCTCTAACAATGCAGACTTGCATTTCAAAGCTCTGTTCATTTACATATCTTGCTAACCAGTCCTTAAGGTTCACCCATGGGTCAGGTCAGTCGGTGAGGTGAGTTAATTAACTCTTTCTAGCCCTGTCACCTTTCAGTGAGATATTATATTATACTCATCACAGTGTGTGTTTGGGCAAGATCTGAAACATTCATCACTGGGAGTTGATGTGTCCGATCCTTTGGGATTAGTAGAACCTTTTCTTTTAGACGATGAAATAAGATTTACAGAAATTTTTATCATATTTGATGTGGGTACCTGGATGAAGGCCTGAGGCTGGATCACTCTAAGGGAGCTGTGTTGTTTGGACTCCTGAGTAACCAGGTAGGTAATACAGAAGCTGTTTTGTGCTGGTTTGGTGAATCTAAGTACTGGAATATCTACCAGCTTTATGGGGATTGTCTGCCCCATCTCTGCAGCTCACCCAGATTGAGTGACCACTGCTGTCTCCCCACTGGGACCCCGGTCACACAAGGGGACATAGTCGCCCACCCAAAGATCAGTATGGATCAGACATGCAGCATGGAGCCAGTCAGCTTCACCTCTGCCGTCTGCCTGACGCTAAGAGAAGAATTCTGCTCCCAGAATCCTCTTCCGCAGCTCACTCATGTCAAGCCATGTCCTCACCATTCATTCAGTACGGCCACACCAATTCGGCACCATCGCAACAGTCCCCCTTCTGATATTCAGTTACCACAGATAATGGTAACATCACATCAATCATACCCGCAATTTGTACACGTGTCCCCTTTTCTGGTTTTTATAAAATTTAAAGCATTATTTTGTGATTTTTAGTAGCATAGTCCAACAGCTCAATCTTATAGGTTTTCCATAAAGCTTGTTTTTTCGTACATTGCGCACACATTTGGTATTCAAAACGGAAACATACAAGGAACAATGCTGCAGTTTTAGAGATTAAAAATAACATTGTCCATTCGACTCCATTTTATGCTGTTACTTGACATACAACATTATACCAAGCACACATTTGAGATCTTATTTTTCCTACAGTTTTTTTACCAATTTTATATTTTCGAGCACGCATACCTGTTACAGACATTATCAGTCTGGTTAACCATTCTATTTGGTGTGGTGTGCCTTGACTAGTTTGTGTTTTCATATCCCAATTTGTATCAGTTCACTTTGGGTATTTGTGACGAAGTGGGAATGTTCTAGCTGTGTTATGTGAATGCTGCGTGGGGAGTATTGATCTGGGAAGGTGGCAGGGGAGTTGTGCTGGGATGGCCCAGGCCTCCGTTGGGGAAGGGAGGATACCTGAGCATGTCACCTGAGAACCCAGGAGGAGAGTTGAAGGCCAGGTCACACCTCTGCCTGGGACACTGAACAAAGGACACAAAGGCTGGGGGAGGAGCCGGGGTTCACCATAATCCATTTCCTTCTGGTACTACTCCATAGTACCCTGTTTCATTTTCCAGGCCCTGGTACATTTTTTGTTGTAAGTGAGTCTACGTGACAGCTGACTGTTTTGCATAAATACTGGGTGGTGCCTTAGTTTTCCTGCATGTTGCACCAATGTTTAGTGGTAGGAACAAGGTTGTGTGATTTGCTTAGACCCTTGAGGGCAGGTAAAGCCACGCCAGTTGCCTGTAGTAAGCTATAGAAGGTGCTCTTCATAACCTAAAACCTAGGAGCGGGGATGCGACCAGGTGACACTTTGCCCAGGAAGTGAGCCAGAGACCAGGAGGAGGGGCAATAGGCATGTTGGAGGTTGGGTTGCTGGACACTGGACAGTCTGTGGCTAGGAGAGGCGCGGGAAGTCCAAGATGGACTTGGCTAAAAGTTACCGATTCCTGTGCCACCAAGTCTGTTCCACACTGTGTACCTGTTAATAAACCTTCCAGTTTCCAACGTTGGTCCCAGGAGCCATGCCCAGGCGGACTCACTGCAGGGCTGCTAAATGCCCTGGGGTCGGACACAGGGAGGCCGAGATCGCTCAGGCTGTTTTCCCCCGGGAACAGTGTGAGGCGAGGCATGCCTGCCAGGGTGTGACTGGCTTTTTAGAGTGCAGTTTGAGAGCAGGAGCCTGGTGAGTCTGTGACAGACTGTTGATTGTTCGCTCCTTAGGGACTCAGATTACAGAAATCTGACACTTAGATTCCTTGTGTGTGTGTATACACTATGGCTGCAATCTGGAATTAACCATTTCATACGCCCTGTGTTGATTTGGTTACATTAACCCATGTTTATTCTCCTCTCTGGTGTCCCCATATGTGTATGGCATCTTGAAGCACACTTGTGTCAGGGCACTTTTGTTTGGATGCTTTACATACAGATTCATTCCCTGACCCAGTGAACGTGTTCGGGGTGCACCAATTACAGCTGCAGTGACACATCTCCATATTCTCAGGGATGTTCTACAATTTATAGTTGATCCTGTATTTATGACTGGAATTTTAGTTTTAAACCAAGCCCCTTGAATTATATATTCTTGGGGTGCTTTTTCCTGATGGTGTTGGTGTCTGAGGGGCTTCTTTATGTGATATTAATTGTTGGCGTCCAATGCATATGCACCACTTGTTGCCCTTGAGGTCCCTAAACACCTTTTGCTAGTAGGATATATTCCCTCTGAACCACTACAGCATGTTTTCCTGAAGCTTCTTGCCACCCTTTTGTGAATATCTTGGCTGTTAATCCCTGTTCCCACACAGAACTACAAGCCTTATTTGGTACATGAAATGTCCACATTCCCTGAGCGTCTTTTATGGCCTAAAAGGGAATGACAGATTCTGTTACCATAGGGTGCCAGATTTCCCCATCTTCTCCATTCTTCCTTCTTAGCATCCCCTTTGCCCGGTTTAGCAACTTGACATTCCTTTACTGAATCGTGGAGAGCTCTGCACTGGAAAACCAGTTACCTGGATAGAAATTTCTTTTATTCCCTTTTACTTCGCTTTCTTTTCCCCCCTCTATGAAGCTAGTGAAATAAATGCTGCTAGAGTAAACAGTATCAGGGAAACAACTCTAACTGAAGCGTATTGAAAATAAGAGAGTAAAAATTGTCTGATTTATAACTTGATTTTTACGACATTAAAACTACATCAACATTTGAAAACTGCTTCTTAAATATAAAAAGTTCAATTTACTTTCCTTACTTTCCATGAGTTTTGTACAGGACTTTTTTGCGGAGTTTTGCTGCCAGTTGCTGCCCACAGTAAGGTTTACGTTGGCTAGGACTTTGATTAAATCTGCACCGTTATCTATCCCAATACTGGAATTGAGACTTTCCAAAAGCTTTTCGGTTTTTTTTTAAACTTTCCCCTCCTCACAGAATGAAGCCTGGAGGCTGCTTTCAGATTTTGAGATTTTCCTATACTGAGACAATATCCAAAGCAGAAAGCCTGTTACACAACCAGTGAGGCCACTGGGTAATTAAGTCTCCCTAGCAACCTAGAACACCCAAGAAGAATAAAGCCAATATAGACGAACTAAAGAAATGTGCATTCATCTTCACAGTTAAGACATTATAGTAAAGATTAGTTTACGAGAAGTCTTTGAGAGGATTAACAAGGATCCAGACAAGGTGATTTAGTGAATCTAGTGTTCTCAGCTCTTTAGAAAGTCTTTGAACTCTCAGGGAAGGTTTTTAGGCAAGGTGAGCTGTTATGGGATAAGAGAGAAAGTTCTTTATGGATCAATAAGAGACAAAAGGCAATGATATCTGGTTAGTTTTTAGAATGGAGAGAGGAAAACAGTAGCATTTCCAGGGGTCTGTACTCAGCGTGACCAGATGTCCCAATTTTATAGGGACAGTCTCAATATTCAGGGCTTTTTCTTATATGGGCATCTATTACCCCCCACACTCTATCCCGATTTTCCATACCTGCTCTCTGGTCACCGTATGTACTGGGAAAAAGTAATACTGTTAAATGACCTATATATTAAAAAGGCAAACAATGAAGTGGCAAAAATTTGCAGACGACACAAAACCTCAAGATAGTCAAGTCCAAAACAGGCTTTAAAGAGTTGCAAAGGGGTTGTACAAAACTGGGTGACTAAGCAGATGAAATTCATTGCTGACAAATACAAAGAAATGCACGATGGGAAAACATAATTCCAACTATATATATAAAAGAATGGGGTTTAAATTAGCTGCTAGCACCCAAAAGGAAAACGGTTCTGGAATCATTGTGTATAGATCCCAGAAAACAGTCACTTAATGTGCAACAGCCATAGCTGAAAAGAAAGCACAGAAAAAACCAACTAAAATAATCAGGGGTCTGGAACAACTTTATATAAGAAAAGATTAACAAGGCTGTTAATGGAGGGATAGCTCCGTGGTTTGAGCATTGGCCTGCTAAGCCCCGGGGTGTGAGTTCACTCCTTGAGGGTACCATCTAGGGCGGAGTCAGTACTTGGCTCTGTTTGTGAAGGCAGAGGGCTAGACTCAACTCAATGAACCTTCAGGGTCCCCTCCAGTTCTAGGAGATAGGTGTATGTCTCCATATATTAATTTGACTAGGGCTTTCCAACTTGGAAAAGAGATAAGTAAAGGGGAATACCATAGAGGTCTATGAAATCCCAACTCTTGTTGAGAAAGTAAATACAAGCTTACTTCTTCTTCTGTAGAACACAAGAACAAGGGGTTACCGGTTAAGATTGCTAAGCAGCAGGTTTGAAATAAATACAGGAAAATTATTATGCAGCTTCTTGTCAGAAACTGTTGTAAAGGCCAAGACTATAACAAGGTGTTTTTTGTGGTAAAAGAAAGAGGTCGATTCATAGAGGCTGTTAGCCGAGATGGTCAGGGACGGTGTCCCTGGCCTTTTTGCAGAAGTTGGGTGTGGGCTGCAATGATTTTCACTATTTCACTAGGAGGGTAGTGAAGCACTGGAATGGGTTCCCTAGGGAGGTGGTGGAATCTCCTTCCTTAGAGGTTTTTAAGGGCAGGCTTGACAAAGCCCTGGCTGGGATGATTTAGTTGGGAATGGTCCTGCTTTGAGCAGGGGGTTGGACTAGATACCTCCTGAGGTCCCTTCCAACCCTGATATTCTAGGACTCTATGATCATTGCCTGTTCTATTGATTTTCTCTGAAATACCTGGCATTGGTCACTGTTAAAAGACAGGACGCTGGGCTAGATGGACCTGTAGTTTGACTCAGCAGTTTTCATGCTTGTGTCCCTAAGAAGGGTGCTCACTGCATTGAAAGGTGAGTAATTTAACTATCTTCTTGCTTATTCTTCAGCTGGAATCCTGTAGCACAGACAGGTCTAGTAATCACATGGCCAACCAGCCACAGCACATTTCACAGAACACTTCTTGCTTCCACACGTTCAGAGATTAACCTGCAAAACATACGCAAACAAAACACACCAGGCTCTGACTGGACCTTACAGGTTAGTACAGACTGTGCATTCATTTCTGAAATTGGTTATATTTAGTCCCTTGGCAAGTAGAATTGGATTTAATCAGAATGTTTTTACACGTCTCCATCTGGAGTGGTTACTAAACTGCCACGGGCCTGGCCATATACTTACCTGGTAACGGGAAAGGGTTTCCTTTATTTTACCTTTGTTCACCAGTTTTAAGCATTACTGTGTTTTCTATTTTCATTGATATTTTAATGCCTTTGGCTCTTCCTTTTGCTTGTGTTGATTTCTCTGTCCAAATGTTTTCCAATGTTTGCATCAAATTTGCTACCCGGATCTTCTTCTGTACCTGCGCAGGCATCAGTTTCTTGGTTGTTGATAGGAACTCGGGAGTTCTTATAACATAGCCTGTTCTCGATTCAAAGAGGTGAATAACATGTCAAAGAAACAATTAACAAATGACGGATTCAGTGTAGAGACCTGCGCTGGCCGGCCTAGTTGGCAGGTTGGCTGCACTGAGGGAAGATTTACAATGCTATTGCTAGAATATAACCATGGGATGTCATCTGCCACCCGGTTTCTGTACAAGCCAGACTGGGGAGTCCCAGGGGCTTTGACACTTCACTACCCCTTGTGCTTTTAGATCCTGCAACGAGGGGGGTGGTTTTTTAATGTGGAGAACAGCTTCTGCCGCCTAGGAACACTAAGGACCTGCTTTACACATTTTGTTCACTATCTTGACCACTGCCCTTTTGTTCTAGCCCAAACCATGAGAAATTTCCCTGATCCACTTATTGTCTGGCAGTGCCAGGCTCACATTCTTAATCCTTCAGAAACAACCTGGTTATTAACACTTGCTTCACTCCCAGCCTTCTTGCCACATGAATCATTCACTTTTCCCATTGTACCAGATCTACTTTTCCTAGTTATGCGGTTACAAACCACTGTATTTATTGAAAATGTAGTTTGCTCTACTACCTGCGGCAGGTGTCTTAATACTCAACGTTGCCTTTACTCCTGTATTAATTAATGCCAGGCACCATTAGATGTCTCCTTCTGTCCCCTCTTCCACAGAAGATTTACCAGTTATGTGGTGCTGTAATTTGGCTACTAACATTTACCTCTGGGGACAGGGGTTGCTAAGGGCAAGGCATTTTTACTGAAATGTGGAGCCACCCTGACAGGGAGCTGCTAATTTCATCTGAGCCAATTCCAGGGATAACGAGCCACAAGAACTCACCGGCAGATCTCCTGGGCCTGTTCCCACACTCCCCACAGCCTCAACTCCTGGCTGCAGCATTGACTGTGACCTAGTCCTTGTCGTCAAGTCACTTAAAGCAGCTAGCAAAGTCTCCAGAGGCTGCCTATCCAAATGGGACGTATCTGGCCCTTTCCTGAAGCTGAGCCCACACCTGTGCTCCCAATGATCCCCCACTAAACACGCCACGTCTCCTACCACACCGTCCTCGGCCTTGTCCTATTTCATTGCAACTGCCATGTCCCATATCAGTGTGGTTGGAGCCATTACAGCCTGTAGGAAGCCTCACTAATCCCTTTCTGAGAAGAACCACCTGCTCCTTCCTTCCGATGGATTAACCGAGCTGCTCTTCTCTGTTCAGATGGGGGCAGAAAGTATCAGGCTACTTCTGGATAATCCCGTCTCTGTCACCTTGGTTTCACTCTGCCTCCATTCCTGCCAACAAAGCTGTTCCTTCGCAGGGTCAGCACAAGTTATCATAGGTTCTCTTAAGTCTTCAGGATCGCAATGTTTTCTAACCACGTATTCCAGCAGCCAAGACAAACATGTTCTCTTAGGCAAAGAGTCCATTTGTCTAGCCAGTGCCTGTGTTTCAGTTTCAGTCAGAGGACAATTTACTTTCTCTCGTATTTGCCGTGAAGGTTGAGGCATTTTGCTATCACTACTGGCTGGGCTGCGGGAGGCCCTGGCCGGGGCTCCTCTTCCTCTTCCACCTGTAGAGCGATTCTTTCCGGACGCGTATGGGTTAAAGCTGTTATCTGCTGAGCCTTGGTTACATTCAATGCTACAGCAGTTTGCAAGTCACTTTTCTGGTTTTCATTCTGCAAATTTTGTTTTTTCACTTCCTGTTCCAAACTTTCTTGCACAACATCGCGCTCCCTTTACAAGCTTATCTGCAGCACTAGACATAGCACAGATGACGTGTGCTGCTAGCTGGGCTTTCTCGGGACTGTAACCCCTTCGGGACCTCAAGAGCAAGTTGTCTAAAACTTCCTCATGCAGTGTGGGGACAGCATCAGGCAGACATGGACCAGACCCAAAGCTTTTAAACACCTGTCTTAACAAACACTCCTCAGCCACACCCGGAGGCTTCAGGGCGTCACCCTCGTCCTTCGGTTCGACGACCCTTCTCTGTCCGCGTTTGTGAAACATCATCAACCCCAGGAATGCACAATACAACCCTGCTCACCAGTATATTTCCCTCTCTGCGTACTGTAACTAAATCTGATCCCCCGCATTAAAATTAATATAAGTCAGAACTGATTGTGAACTATATTTAAATTAGTTGGTTAACACCAGTGATTCAGGATACCAAGCTCCTCAAAGGCCACCACTTCAGAAAACAGTTTGATTCAATTTCAGACCATTTTTTTCTTGGACATGACAATTACCATCCTCTGCTACCAAATGTTGGCTTCAGGGGGCTACTGCCCCGACTGGCTGGTTAATGGCTCCTGGCGCAGCAGGTCACCGTCACACCAGTGAAAACCGCCCACGGTCATTAACTTGCACACACTGCAGTGTATTGAGAAGGAATTACAGCAGCGGTGAAGGGTTCCATAAGCACATATCTCCTACGTCAGACATTAAGAGCGATCCATTCCTCGGCGAGAGCGTCTCTGTCACAGCCAGACACAGACACGCCCTGCGCTCGCCTCACACAGCCCCTGCCTGGCAAACAGAGACGGTGGTCACCAATTCCATGGACGACAGTAAAAATTATCTTTGTAAATGTAAAAAAAATGGAATAGGTACAGGGTCTTTCAGCTATAGACACTGGGAATACTCTCCCAGCCTAAGTATACAAGTACAAATTAAAATCTTTTCAGCAAAATACCAATTTGAACTCCTTCCAACCAAATACACATTTGCAAATAAAGAAAACAACCATAAGCCTAACTCGCCTTATCTACCTAGTACTCACTATTCTGGATCTATAAGAACCTGTATCAGGGAGATTGGAGAGAAACCTGGTTGCACGTCTGGTCCCTCTGAGCCCCCAGAGTGAACAACAACCAAACACTAACAGCACACACACAAACTTCCCTCCCTCGAGATTTGAAAATATCCTGTCTCCTGATTGGCTGTCACCTGACCAGAGGACCAAACTCACTGAACTTGTTAACCCTTTCCAGGCAAAGAGATATGAAGCACTTCTGTGCTATTAACTTTTCTTATCGGTTTATGACAAAAGGACTGAGAGGCATGAGAAGTGTCGGCTTCTGAGGGAAGCTGGGACCTGCCCAGGGAGGTTGGCCAGAGAGGCAGAGCTTGCACCAAGGGGTTCCCTGCAGCCGAGATGGCTTGGGGCTGGCTGAGATGGTCTGAACTTTAACCTTCTTTTCTCTGGGCTGCCCCAAGGCTTCCTAGGCTGTGTCCAGCTGACTAATAAACGCTGCAAATACTCAGGAAGGTGCTGCACTCTCTGGGCAGAGCTCACAGCCCAAAGCAGGAGGGAGAGCCTCCGTCTCATGAGGCAGGGGGAGGTCACCTGCCTGGACCCTTGTGGGGTCTGGCACACGGAAGGGTTCATCCAAGAGACTGTCCCCAGGGATGACCCTGTGGAGCCATGACAGCTGGTGGCAGAAGTGGGACATTGACCCCACCAGGAGTACTTTGCAATAAGTGGTGTGCAGCAGTAAACAAGGGTAGCCAAAGGAAACTGGCATGTAACCACCTCCCTACGGTCATCGCAATGCTGGGCAGGGAGACAGGTCCAAGAGCTGGGAAGTTCATCAAGGTGCAGCTGATTGCTCGGCTGGAGACAGATGATCAGTCCAAGAAGCAGGGTCCACATGTAGGCAGGCTTCCCAGAATGTCCAAGAAGGACAGAGGCAGCAGCCGGATGTGCTCCAGATCCAGTTTCCCATCGAGAGATCTGCGTGGCGGGAGTTGGAGCTGCAGGTGGAGCAGCACAGACAGCAGGACACGGACAGGTGAGAGCTGACAGCAGAAGCAGTCAAAGCAGGAACTGGAGCTGGAGAAGCCGAGGGGGAAAAGGCCCCACCGAGGGGTATGCGGGGAAAGGCCCCAGTTTGTGGGGGGGGGGGCACTACAGGTGCTGACTTCACTGCCTTTGAGAAGGCCTGGGATTTGAACCAGGCTGGCCCTGCAGACTGACTCTGCTGTCCCACCCCCTCGCTCGGGCCCATGGCACCCCCTGCTGGTACCATCGATCTGCCCAGAGCTCAGGGACGACATGACCCTGCTCTGAGCTGTGTGTGGGAACTGACGCTGAGTGACTAACACCGGTGCCGGGAGAACCCTGGACATGCCGGCTAGGACCGTGCCCAAGGGACTGGAATGATGCTGCGGCCTTGGGGGGTAATACTGGGAGGGGGTCCCAAAGGACCAAGCCCCAGACCCAGGTCAATAGACAAATCAGATCTTACCCTCAAATCACGCTGTTGCCAACCCTTTAGAATCTAAAATCTAAAGGTTTATTCATAAAAGGAAAAAGATAGAGATGAGAGCTAGAATTGGTTAAATGGAATCAATTACATACAGTGATGGCAAAGTTCTTAGTTCAGGCTTGTAGCAGTGATGGAGTAAACTGCAGGTTCGAATCAAGTCTCTGGAGAACATCCCCCGCTGGGATGGGTCATTCAGTCCTTTGTGCAGAGCTTCTCTTTGTAGCAAAGTCCCTCCAGAGGCAAGAAGCAGGATTGAGTTCAAGATGGAGGAGATGCAGCAGCTTTTTATAGTCTCTTGCAATGTGGTCTCTGCTTTCTTTGTTCCAAACACAAGCTGCCCAGCACATGGCCTGGAAAAACCTGAGCGTTCGGTCCATAGGCATGACCCTGCCTTGCTGAGCCACAAGGCTGTCACGGAGTGTGGGGGAGTCCGGCCCTGCACCCCTCTTCCTGGGACTCACAGTGACTCTCAGCCAGCCAGTAAAACAGAAGGTTTATTGGACAACAGGAACACAGGTTACAGCAGAGCTTGTAGGCACAACCAGGACCCCTCAATCGAGTCCTGCTGGAGTTTCAGGGTGCTTGGGTCCCAGCTCAGGATTCCCTGAATTTCCCACCACCCAGCCCAAACCCAAAACTGAAACTAACTCCCTCCAGCTGGCCCCTTCCTTTGTCCAGCTTCCCGGGCAAAAGTGTTGACCTCCCCTCCCCCCTGCCTAGCTCAGGTTACAGGCTCAGGTATTGTCCCTCACCTCAAGTCCTCCCCGGCTCTCCCATTCCCCACACAGACAGCCCCTACTCCATCACATCTCTCCCCCCTTCGAGACTGACCTGAGTGGGGTCACTCTGCCCCGTGACCTGGGGAAGTTCAGGGCCCCCTCTCCGGGACAACGCATCCGCTGTCAGGTTGGCACTTCCCTTCACATGGACCACGTCCATGTCATAGTCCTGCAGGAGCAGGCTCCAGCTCAGGAGCTTGGCATTGGCACCTTTCATCTGGTGCAGCCAGGTCAGGGGAGAGTGGTCGGTGTACGCGATGAAGTGTCGCCCAAAGAGATATGGCTCCAGTTTCTTAAGGGCCCACACCATGGCCAGGCATTCCTTCTCGATGGCCGTGTAGTTCTGCTCCCGGGGTAGCAACTTCTTGCTCAGGTACACGATGGGGTGTCTCTCCCCCTTTTCCTCCTCCTGCATTAACACCGTCCCCAGTCCCGTGTCTGAGGCGTCAGTGAACACCATAAAGGACTTGTCAAAGTCTGGGTTTGCCAGAACTGGGCCACTAACCAGAGCCTCCTTCAGCGCCCGGAGAGCCTGCTGGCACTGCTCGGTCCAGACCACCTTGTCTGGCTTCCCCTTCTTGCACAGCTCAGTGATGCTTCTCGGGAAGCCTTCGTCCGCCGGCTGACCACTCCCAGCAGGGACAGACACTGGTGCCTGCGCTGCATCTGCCCGGCTGCTTCCCTCAGAGACAGGGCTCTGTTCATTCAAGCGGTTTCCCTCCTCCAGCCGGGCAATCAGCTGGACATTGGTGAGCCTCCCACCGCACAGCCCCCTCTGCTTGCACAGCTCCAGCGGGTCACACTTAAGCCGTTTGGCAAACATCTTCCTACTGGCCACTCACAGGCCGGGGTGCTTGCCGCTCCCCACGGTTTCCAGGGGGACCCCTAGTGCACCAGCCCTTCGTGAGGTCACCACCTCTCTGCCAGGGTCGAGCTGCAGACTCCTCCGCCCCTGGGACCGCTCGCTGCAATCCCCCGGGGGACCCTGTTACTGCAAAGTCCTTCTCACTGGGCACACACTCCCAGGGGTTAACCACCCCTTCGTTTTACTGCTCCCCAGTCACTTACTGCAGGAAGCGCCGTCCATGGGGTGCAGTATATCCCACCGCTGCCACCAGTTGTCATGGAGTGTAGGGGAGTCCGGTCCTGCTCCCCTCTTCCTGGGACTCACAGTGACTCTCAGCCAGCCAGTAAAACAGAAGTTTTATTGGACAACAGGAACACAGGTTACAGCAGAGCTTGGAGGCACAACTAGGACCCCTCAATCGAGTTCTTCTGGCGGTTCAGGGTCTTTGGATCCCAGCTTGGGATTCCCTGAATTCCAACCACCCAGTCCAAAACCGAAACTCAATTCAACCCCCTCCAGCCAGCCCCTTCCTTTGTCCAGCTTCCCGGCCAAGGTGCTGACCCCTCCCCCCCTACCTGGCTCAGGTTACAGGCTTAGATCATGTCCCTCACCTAAAGACATCCCGGCTCTCCTATCCCCCACACAGACAGTTCCTACTCCATCACAAAGGTGTATCTGCTTCTCTCAGTGGGTCAGTTGTGTCTTGATGGTCCTTAATGGGCCATCAAGCAGGTGAGGCAGAGCTAACACCAACTTGTCTGGGGTGTCACCCAGAAGCACAGCACAAGTTTGAAAAACAGACAAGATAGAGCCAATACTTATAACTGTAAATACAAAACTGACACATGCGTCCAGACAGCATAACCATAACCAGCAAACCATAACCTTGTCTTAGACACTTTATTTGACCCCCTTTATACAAGATTTGCAGGACCTTGGTTGCAGCAGTGATCTATACGGTCCCAGTTCATGTCAGTGTAACCCTTCTGCCCCTCTGAGTTGGCAGCAACAAGGGCCGGGTTCAGTATCCAGGGGTTCCGTTTCAGTAACACAATGCATAACCGGCTTGAGCCCCCAGCCAGTGACTGGGACACTCACATACCACACCCCCCTGAGCGCCACTAGGAGGCAATACTTCCCCTCTCGCAAGCACGGAGTCTGAGTGTAGCAAAATCTTTTTAATAAAGGAAGGAATCAATGCAGCATCCCATTGGAGAAACACCACAAACAGGGTTATAACACAAACCATAAACAAAACCCACCTCCAAATACGTTTGGCACTGTCCCTTTTCCCCTTAGGGTTTTAAGTCCAATCACCCCAAAGTCCAACAACCCAAAGGTCTCTGGTCAATGCCACCCCCGAGTTCAAGAGTTTATCTGTAGAGGTCCGTCCCCCCAGCCTGGGTAGAAAGGGGCACCTTATGTGGTCCAGGGCCAACTGCCCTGCCTCTCCGTGGGTTCTGCTTCCGCCTTCTCCACGAACTGCTCCGCTTCACCAGCTGCTCCACTCTGCTCCTCCAGCCAGTCCTCAGAAACTGCTCCGCTCCACCAGCTGCTCTGCTCCATGAGCTGCTCCAGTTCTCCCTGCAAACTGCTTGGCTCCGCTCACTCTGTGGGCCGCTCCACCCGTCCCACAGCTACTCCGCTCTGCCAGCCGCTCTGCTGCCACCAGCTGTCCCATGATCCACTCCAGCCATCCCCACAACTGCTCCACTCCACCAGCTGCTCTGTTCCACAGTATAGCTTTGGGCTCCCCACTAGTTAGCACAGTACTCAGTGCTCTCAGCTCAGTAATTTCAGCTCTTTAGTGATTTTCAGCTCATAGTAGGGGAGCCCCAGTGCTAGTGCCCCATTAGCCCAAAGTGAGCTCAGCTCAGTAACCTGTATCTAGATTCCTGAGGGAATAAAAAAATCAACTCTGACATTCCACAGTGGAGAGAGTGGAACTGGTGCTTCTGGCTCCACAAGGATGCTGATGCTGATGCTGATGCTGATGCTGATGCTGATGCTGATGCTGATGCTGATGCTGATGCTGATAGCCCTAGCCCTAGCCCTAGCCCTAGCCCTAGCCCTAGCCCTAGCCCTAGCCCTAGCCCTAGCCCTAGCCCTAGCCCTAGCCCTAGCCCTAGCCCTAGCCCTAGCCCTAGCCCTAGCCCTAGCCCTAGCCCTAGCCCTAGCCCTAGCCCTAGCCCTAGCCCTAGCCCTAGCCCTAGCCCTCTCTCTCAATTCACTGGGTTTTGGAACCCATGTCCCTTGTCTAGCAAGTACTACCCAACTGAGGGTGAGTATTTGTCACCAAGCAGTCCCACAGCTCGGCAGTCTGGGATAGGGTGGGCGTGCCTATGCAAATACACTCTCTGAACTTCTTTCCACCAGATGTCAGGGTAGAGCTTATCCTGACTCTGCTTACATCCGTAACGTCACAGACCCTTGGGGTAGGACAGCTGAGGGGTTTCTCCCGGGGGCTGTCTGCAGTCCAAGGCACAGCGCCTGTGGGGCCATATGTCACAGACCCACAGGGCCAGGGGGTGCTTTGGGGCATGAGGGAGGTAATCTGGGGAAGCCCTGGGGCTTGGGAGAGGGGTGCCACAGACCCACAGGCTCGGGGCTGCACTCCCAGCTTTGGGATGGTTTCTGGAGGCCCCTTCACTGGGCCAGCCCCCTGGGGGTTCCGCTCTGCCTCCAGGATGAGCCACGTGGCCTCACCACCCCCTAGACTGGCCCTCTGGGCCTGCAGGCCCCCCTCCCCCCCGTGAGCTCCAGTCAGCGAGTCCCCCGAGACAGCCACTGAGGGAGACTCGGCTGCTCACGGAGATCAGGGCCCCTCACCCAGCCCTGGCAGGGAGGCTCCCAGCGTGGGCACAGCCGGGTTCACTCGTTAGCTGGCGCCCGGCCTAGGGGCCCGTCGGGCAGCCCGGGGCAGTGAAGGGTGAAGCAGGGTCCGTCCTGGCCAGCCCCGAGCCCAGCCCGGCTGTGGGGAACCCTCGGGTCCAGCTCCGTCCGTCTGTCTGTGCGGCCTCCTTGGTCAGTTCCCAGATGGGCCCCAACTGCTTCCTACAGCCCCACGTAACCCCCACCTCACTCTGCCCCCAGTCCTTTGGTCACGAGCTGGGGAATGTGGCTCAGCCCCCTGCAGAAGCGGGTGGGGGGTCCAGATCTCTCTGGTCTATGGCAAAGTCCTGGTGCTTGGATTTGCCATGGTCTTCTCAAAAGCTCCCCTGATGTGGGGCCCAAGCCCCAGAAACCCGGCGCTGTTCACACCTGCCCCGAGAGCAGCCACTCCCTTTTCACTCACTAGAGAACAATGCGGCACATAGGGGAAACTGAGGCACACACAGTGTTTCAAAACATTCCCACTGGGTCACACCGTGACACTGCTGGCCCTGCACATGGGTGAGCAGGCCACAGGGCTCCAGCCATCAGATGAAGAGAAAGAACCGACTGGGATGGTAGGAGAAAAATCATCCCGTTTCAAAGCCAGTCGAGGTTTGGGGGCCAGACCCTGGATGTTTGATGCTTGAGCTTGGATGCCCCACCATGCTGCTCCCCCCCAGCCCTGCTGCTCTGCTTCTTGCCTTCCCCTCCTGGGCCTGCCAGTCCCTGCCCTGCAGCGCCCCTCATCCCCCGCTTCCCTCCTCCTGCCTTTTGCGTTATTCCTCTAAAGGCTCAGGAAGGAAACCTCCCTGTGGGTGATCCGGGCGCGGCTTCCCGTCTGCAGATCGGGAACAACGCATGGGCCCGCTGGAAGGCTGGGGGCAGGGCTGGCAGCACAGCTCCCGCCCCCCACAGCCTCCCTACCCCTGCCTCAGCACAGGCCCCCAACCCTGCTCCCAGCAAAGCCCTGCCCAGCAGCTGCCCCCACCCATGTAAGCCACAATCCCAGAGCTGGGAAGGGCAGGGGCATCCCAGCGGGGCACCCATGGGAGGGGCACAGAGACCGGGATGCCCAGCCCAAGGGGGCAGGGAGGGACCCTGGGCACAAGGTCAGCAGCATCGATTCCAGGCACTGGATGGGGCACTGCCATGGTGGGGTGGGAGGCCCAAGCTGGGGGGCAACGTGGGGGGGGGCAGTGTAGGGGGCAGGGAAGCTCAGGCCATGGCTACACTGGTGCTTTACAGCACTGCAACTTTCGCGCTCAGGGGTGTGAAAAAAACACCCCCCTGAGCGCTGCAAGATACAGCGCTGTAAAGCCTCAGTGTAAACAGTGCCCCAGCGCTGGGAGCGCGGCTTCCAGCACTGCAAGCTACACCCGTAAGGGAAGTGGTTTACGTGCAGCGCTGGGAGAGCTCTCCCCCAGCGCTGCAAGCTACACCCGTGAGGGATGTGGTTTACGTGCAGCGCTGGGAGAGCTCTCCCCCAGCACTGGGAGCGCGGCTTCCAGCGCTGCAAGCTACACCCGTAAGGGATGTGGTTTACGTGCAGCGCTGGGAGAGCTCTCCCCCAGCGCTGCAAGGCACCCGTGAGGGATGTGGTTTACGTGCAGCGCTGGGAGAGCTCTCCCCCAGCGCTGGCGCTGCGACCACACTAACACTTCAAACCCTCAGGCTGGGAGCAGCGGAGGGGCTGCACTGATGGTAAAAGCAGCAAAGAATCCTGTGGCACCGTACAGACTGACAGAGGTTTTGGAGCATGAGCTTTCGTGGGTGAATACCCACTTGGTCATATGCATCCCACGAAGTGGGTATTCACCCACCAAAGCTCATGCTCCAAAACCTCTGTTAGTCTATCAGGTGCCACAAGACTCTTTGCTGCTTTTACAGATCCAGACTAACACGGCTCCCCCTCTGATACTGATTGTAAGAACAGTCACTCTGGGTCAGCTCAAAGATCCATCTAGCCCAGTATCCTGTCTGCTGACGAGGCCAGTGCCTGGTGCCGCAGAGGGAATGAACAGAACAGGACAATTTTGGAGTGATCCGTCCCCTGTGGCCCATTCCCAGCTTCTGGCAAACAGAGACTAGGGACCCCACCCCTGCCCATCCTGGCTAACACCCAGTGGTGGACCTCTCCTCCATGAACTCATCTAGTTCTTTTTTGAACCTGTAACGATGTAGCCACTGGCAGGACACAACTGAGAATATCAATTCAGGACAAATTGCTCAGAGCAGGGCAGTCACAGCCCCAGGCTGGTGTCCTTTATCACACCAAACCAGCCAGCCAGAGAGGACTTCGCTCTCACCCCACTGGCTAACCACAAGTCACACAAGCAATTCCCTTAGACACTCCAGTCTCCCAGTATCACACCAGTGCCACCCGTCCTGGGATGAATGGTTATGAAAACCAACACCCCAGTAAAAGAAAAAGGTTCTCTCGATCCCAAAGGACCAAGCCCCAGACCCAGGTCAATATACACATTAGATCTTACCCACAAATCACGCTGTTGCCAATCCTTTAGAATCTAAAATCTAAAGGTTTATTCATAAAGGAAAAAAGATAGAGATGAGAGCTAGAACTGGTTAAAGGGAATCAATTACATACAGTGATGGCAAAGTTCTTAGTTCAGGCTTGTAGCAGTGATGGAGTAAACTGCAGGTTCAAACAAGTCTCTGGAGAACATCCCCCGCTGGGATGGGTCCTCAGTCCTTTGTGCAGAGCTTCAGTTCGAAGCAAGGTTCCTCCAGAGGTCAGAAGCAGGACTGAATATAAAATGGAGGGGTTTCCAGGGCCTTTTATCTCCTCTGCCCGTGGAAGGACCCTTTGTTCTTACTGTGGAAAATCACAGCAGCAAGATGGAGTCTGGAGTCACATGAGCAAGTCACATGTCCATGCATGACTCAGTTTGCAGATAGAGCAGCCATTGCTCACATGCTACCTTGAACATTCCCAGGAAGGCTCCTCAGATGTGGATTGGAGTTTCCCAAGGTCCATTGTCCATTAAGTGTTTCTTGATTGGGCACTTACTGAGAATAGTCCTTTCTCAAGAAGCTGACCAAATGCTTCATTGCTGCTACTTAGAATCAAACACACTGATATACCCGTACATAGCCAATATTCATAACTTAAATACAAAAATGATACACACATACAGACAGCATTATCATAGCCAGCAAATTACAACCTTTTTATAGACACCTCACATGACCTCCTTTGTACAGATTTGATGCAATTATAGGACCTTGGTTGCAACAATGATCTATATGGTCACAGTCTATGTCAATAATGTCACAGAACTCTGTTACAGTCGTGGCCCTTCACAACATCCCCTGGCAAGGAGTTCCACAGATTGACTGTGCGTTGTGTGAAAAAAAGACTTCTTTTTTGTTTGTTTTAAACCTGCTGCCCATTCATTTCATTGGGTGACCCCTAGTTCTTGTGTTATGAGATGGAGTAAATAACACTTCCTTATTTACTTTCTGCACACCAGTCACGATTTTATAGATCTCTGTCATATCCCCCCTCAGTTGTCTCATTTCTAAGGTAAACAGTTCCAGTTTTATTAATCTCTCCTCACACAGCAGCTGTTCCAGACCCCTAATCATTTTTGTTGCCCTTTTCTGAACCTTTTCCAATTCCAATACATCTTTTTTGAGATGGGGTGACCACATCCGCACGCAGTATTCAAGATGTGGGTGTTATTTTCTGTCTTATTATCTATCTCTTTCCCAACATTCTGTTTGCTTTTTTGACTGCTGCTGCACAGTGAGTGGATGTTTTCAGAGAACTGTCCACAATGACTCCAAGATCTCTTTCTGGAGTGGTAACAGCTAACTTAGACTCCATCATTTTAACTCCAGATCATTTGAGCAACACTGGTCCTAGTACAAATCTGCGGGGGACACTGCTATTTACCTCTCTCCATTCTGAAAATTTAACATTTATTCCTATCCTTTGTTTCCTATCTTTTGAACAGTTACCAATCCATGAGAGAACCTTCCCTCTTATCCCCTGACTGCTTACTTTGCTTAAGAGCCTTTGGTGAGGGACCTTGTCAAAGGCTTTCTGAAAATCTAAGTACACTATATCCACTGGATCCCCTTTGTCCACATGCTTGTGGACCCCATCAAAGAATTCTAGTAGATTGGTGAGGCATGATTTCACTTTACAAAAGCCATGCTGACTCTTCCCCAACAAACCATGTTCATCTCTGTCTGACAATTTTATCCTTTCCTATAGTTTCAACCAGTTTGCTGGGTACTGAAGTCAGGCTTACCAGCCTGTAATTGCCTGGATCACCCCTGGAGCCCTTTTTAAAAATTGGCATCACATTAGCTATCCTCCAGTCATCTGGTACAGACGCTGATTTAAATGATAGGTTACAGGTCACAGTTAGTAGTCCTGCAATTTCACATTCAAGTTCCTTCAGAACTGTTGTGTGAATCCCATCTGGTCCTGGTGACTTATTGCTGTTTAATTTATCAATTTGTTCCCAAACCTCCTCTATTGACACCTCAGTCTGGGACAGTTCCTTAGATTTGTCACCTAAAAAGAATGGCTCAGGTTTGGGAATTGCCCTCACATCCTCAGCCTTGAAGACCATGCAAAGCTCATCCAGAAGTTATCACCAGAAGTTGTCTCTGTCCTTTGTCATGCAGGATGGTCAGAATGGTCCCTTCTGGCTTTTAAATCTACAAATCTATAATCAGAATAATGCAAATGCCCAGGGAGTCGGAGGGGTGAGGTCAGGAAGCGTCTGAGGCTGAGACTGTTCCAGGGCGGGGGCAGCACCCGTGCCAGTGAGGATAAAGCCCAAACTCAGGGAGGAAAGGGTAGATTTGTGATGGGTGATGGATTGTTGGCCGGTACAGCTTGTAAAAGGGAACCTGAAAAAGGTGACCGTGATTTGCTGGAAGTAGCTCAGTGTAGTGCGGAGAACAGCAGTTTACCTGGTAAGGAAGCTGTCCGACTCTCCCAGTTTTGTCTGTAATCAGCCCTGGGTGCTGGGACAAGGGAGAGGAAGGCAGGGAAAGTTTGGATGGGCCTAGGCAGCCTGGTGAGCTGCTGGCTTGGTCTAGTCAGCAGTTTGAGAAGACAAGGACAGTGGAAGATGAGTGTCCCTGTCCCTTACCTGTTTCCTGTGTGGAGAATTGTGACAGTGAAGGGGATGTGCCTGTGTCTGTCAGGGGTATTGACTTGCCTATGGAGGGAGCTACCCCAGTCTCCAAGCAGTTGTCTGTGAACAGCCCTGTGTGCTGGGACAAGGGAAATGAGATCCCAAGCTGTGTGTCTGGGAAAGGAGAATGTGTCTGTGACAAAGTGGGGGATTTTCTGGTTTTTCCGTTTTCCAGTGGGTTGCATGCAGAGGGGGTGGGACTCAGTGTCCCCCGGTGTTACTGGTTTAACGAGGGGAGGAGAGAGGGAGTTTGTTGGTACAGAGGCCTGGAGAGGGAACTTGGGACCCTGGCCGATGTCCTGGAGGACGGAGACCCCAGCAACTGTGACCTCGTGATCGGGTGGCCCAGCTCAGGAGTCACAGCCGGTTCTGGCCAGTGGGAGGACAATGGGCTGTGGAGAGAGGGCCCCAGTGACCTGACCAGCCGGTTCCAGCCCGAGGGGCCAGAGGACAGAAGAGGCCCAGGCAACCCTGTTTACCTGAGGAGAAGACAATGGGGAATGGTCCTGCTTTGAGCAGGGGGTTGGACCAGATACCTCCTGAGGTCCCTTCCAACCCTGATAGTCTGTGATTCTAAGACTAGAGCCTGGCAGGGCTCTGTGAAAGGGGCAGCCGGGCAGCAGCCATGTGGCTGGGAACCCCCCTCCAGTCTCAGGCCAAGCCAAGGCCCCGCAGCCAGTGGGGGATCCTGAAGCAGCATGATGGGGGCTGGCTCAGCTGGAGGGGCTGCATCCCTGTCCTCCTCCTGCCACTCACAGCTGGGCACCAGTCCCTCTGGGCTCTGGGGCCAGGCCCTACAGCCACCAGGCAGCCCCTGGGGATTCAAGCCAGTCACCCCAGCCCCAGGTGTGGGCTGTGTGGGGCCTGCAGACACAGGCTGACGCTGCCCTGCGCTGGGGCCAGGGGCTCGGGGCTGGACATGGGTGTGTGTGGGACTTGCAGACACAAACCAGCACTGCCGGGCACAGGTATGTGGGGTCTGCAGACACGGGCTGACGCTGCCCTGCGCTGGGGCCAGGGGCTCGGGCCTGGACATGGGGGTGGGGTAGGGCCTGCAGACACAGGCTGGCACTGCCCTGTGCTGGGGGCGCTCGGGGCTGGACACGGGGAGTGTGGGGCCTGCAGACACAGGCCAGCACTGCCCTGCGTTGTGGGGGCTTGGGGCTGGACATGCGGGGTATGGGACCTGCAGACGGGCTGGCGCTGCCCTGCACTGGGGGGGTTGGGGCCTGCAGACACGGGCTGCACTGCCCTGCGATGGGGCGGGGCTCGGGGCTGGACATGGGGGTGTGGGGCCTGCAGACACGGACCGGCACTGCCAGGGTTCGGGGCTGGACATGGGGATCTGGGGTCTGCAGACACAGGCTGGCACTGCCCTGTGCTGAGGGGGTTCGGGGCTGGACACGGGGAGTGTGGGGCCTGCAGACACAGGATGGCACTGCTGGGGTTCGGGGCTGGACACGGGGGGAGTGGGGCCTGCAGACACGGGCTGGCACTGCTGGGGTTCGGGGCTGTACACGGGGGGTGTGGGGCCTGCAGACACAAACCAGCGCTGCCAATGTTCGGGGCTGGACATGGGGGTCTGGGGCCTGCAGACACAAGCCGGCACTGCCCTGCGCTGAGGGGGTTTGGGGCTGGGCACGGGGGTGTGGGGCCTGCAGACACAGGCTGGCGCTGCTGGGGTTCGGGGCTGGACACGGGGAGTGTGGGGCCTGCAGATATGGGTCGGCGCTGCTGGGGTTTGGGGCCTACAGACACGGGCTGGCACCGCTCTGTGCTGGGGGCGCTCAGGGCTGGACATGGGGGTTGTGGGGCCTGCAGACACGGGCCGGCACTGCCCTGTGCTGGGGGCGCTCAGGGCTGGACACTGGGGGTGTGGGGCCTGCAGACACGGGCCGGCACTGCCCTGTGCTGGGGGCGCTCGGGGCTGGACATAGGGGGTGTGGGGCCTGCAGACACGGGCCGGCACTGCCCTGTGCTGGGGGCGCTTGGGGCTGGACACTGGGGGTGTGGGGCCTGCAGACACGGGCCGGCACTGCCCTGTGCTGGGGGCGCTCGGGGCTGGACACTGGGGGTGTGGGGCCTGCAGACACGGGCCGGCACTGCCCTGTGCTGGGGGCGCTCGGGGCTGGACATAGGGGGTGTGGGGCCTGCAGACACGGGCCGGCACTGCCCTGTGCTGGGGGCGCTTGGGGCTGGACACTGGGGGTGTGGGGCCTGCAGACACGGGCCGGCACTGCCCTGTGCTGGGGGCGCTCGGGGCTGGACACTGGGGGTGTGGGGCCTGCAGACACGGGCCGGCACTGCCCTGCACTGGGGGGGCTCGGGGCTGGACACAGGGTGTGTGGCTTAGGGTAGGTCCCTTCCGGGGGCGCGTGTGCAGCATTCAGCCAGCTCACGCTGGCTGCGGGGCCCTGGGCTTTCCTGACACCTCAGCCCCAGGGGGACGCCCTGGCTCTGACTCAGCTGCCTACGCCAGCAGGGCTGCCGGAGGGGAGGAAGCCTGGCCCGCGTGTCCCGGCCTCGCTGAGCGGTGTAGCCCTGCCCCAGGGACGAGCTAATCTGCCGCACAGATGGGGAATCAGGTGTAGAGCTAGGAGAGAACCCAGGAGTCCTGACTGCTGCCCCACCCCCACTCTTACCACTAGACCCCTGCTCCCAGGGCTGGGCTAGAACCCAGGAACCCTGGCTTCCAGCCCCACACCCTCCTGCTCTAACCACTAGCTGCACTGCCCCACAGGCAGGGCTAGAACCCAGGAGCCCTGGCCCCATGCCCACCCCTCCCCATTGTGTGCTGGGCAGGGGCGTGGGAGTCACTCAAAGGTCCCCGGTTCGTCCCCTGCAGAGGAAGTGACTGTTGCCGGTCCCGGCCCGGAGCTCAGTCGACCCAGGGCTCAGTCCTGGCGCGATGGGGAACCTGCAGGGAGTGCTGCACGAGCCCGCCCGCACCTGTGCCCTCAGTCTCTGCTCCCGGCAGCGGGGCTCCGTGCCCGAGGACGGCGCCGGCTGCGCCAAGGCCAGGTAAGGGCCGAGGGGACACCGGGGTGAGCTGCCCTGCCCTGCCCTGCCCACAGCCCGTTCTCCCAGGCCCTGGCACTGGGCTGGCACTCGGGTGCTGGGCGCCAGTTCATGCTCTGCCACATGCTCCCCACGGGACCCTGGGCCAGGGGGTGACAGCCCCGCCCTGCCCCCCGGGCTCCAGGGAGCAGACCCCCGACAGTGGGGAGATGCCCAGACGCTGCGTGACGGACACCAGAAAAGTGTCCCAGAGATGGGTGTGAGAGACAGAACCTCCAGCCACCCCGAGTCCCCCCCCGACAGCACCCTCACTGACCCCCCTGACACCCGACAGTGCCCCCGCCCCTCCCCCTACAACACCCCCCACTGACCCCCACCCCTCCCCTGACAGCACCCCCCACTGAGCCCCTGCCCCTCCCCCAACAGCACCCCCACTGACCCCCCACCCCTCCCCCGACAGCACCCCCGCTGACCCTCCCCACCTCTCCCCTAACAGCACCCCCCACTGAGCCCCTGCCCCTCCCCCAACAGCACCCCCACTGACCCCCCGCCCCTCCCCTGACAGCACCCCCACTGACCCCCCACCCCTCCCCTGACAGCACCCCACTGACCCTCCCTCTCCCCTAGCAGCACCCCCACTGACCCCCCACCCCTCCCCTGACAGCACCCCCGCTGACCCCCCCACCCTCCCCTAACAGCACCCCCCACTGACCCCCCACCCCTCCCCGACAGCACCCCCGCTGACCCTCCCCACCTCTCCCCTAACAGCACCCCCCCTGAGCCCCTGCCCCTCCCCCAACAGCACCCCCACTGACCCCCCGCCCCTCCCCTGACAGCACCCCCACTGACCCCCCACCCCTCCCCTGACAGCACCCCCACTGACCCTCCCTCTCCCCTAACAGCACCCCCACTGACCCCCCACCCCTCCCTGACAGCACCCCCGCTGACCCCCCACCCTCCCCTAACAGCACCCCCCACTGACCCCCCCACCCCTCCCCCGACAGCACCCCCGCTGACCCTCCCCACCTCTCCCCTAACAGCACCCCCCACTGAGCCCCTGCCCCTCCCCCAACAGCACCCCCACTGACCCCCCCACCCTCCCCTAACAGCAACCCCCCACTGAGCCCCTCCCCCTCCCCCACTGACCCCCCACCTCTCCCCTAACAGCACCCCCCACTGAGCCCCTGCCCCTCCCCCTACAGCACCCCCCACTGCACCCCCGCTCCTCCCCCAACAGTGCCCCCAATGAGCCCCTGACCCTCCCCCTAATGCACCCCCACCGAGCGCCTGACCCTCCCCCTGCAGCCCAGCACATCCAGCTTAATGCTGCACCGACCTGGCTCCCTGTAGCACAATGCCCCTTAGAGGGAGGGGCGCTGCTGGGGGCAGGAGGGGCGCTGCTGGGGGGCCAGGAGGGGTGTTGCTGGGGGCCAGGAGGGACACTGCTGGTGGGGCAGTAGGGGAGCTGCTGGGGGAGCAGGCAGGGAGCTGCTGGGGGGCAGGAGGGGTGTTACTGGGAGCAAGAGGGGTATTGCTAGGATGGACCAGAGGGGTGTTGCTGGGGGGCAGGAGGGGAGCTGCTGTGGGGACCAGAGGGGCGCTGCTGGGGGGACAGGAGGGGTGTTTCTGGGGGGTGTGGGTGGAGGGCCATGAGGGGCGTTGCTGAGGGGCAGGAGGGGTGTTGCTGGGGAGATAGGAGGGGAGCTGCTGGGGGAGCAGGCAAGGAGCTGCTGGGGGGTACGGGGGGTATTACTGGGAGCAAGAGGGGTATTGCTGGGGTGGACCAGAGGGGTGTTGCTGGGGGGCAGGAGGGGAGCTGCTGTGGGGATCGTTGGGGCGCTGCTGGGGGGACAGGAGGGGTGTTGCTGGAGGGCCACGAGGGGCGTTGCTGGGGGGGCAGGAGGGGAGCTGCTGTGGGGATCGTTGGGGCGCTGCTGGGGGGACAGGAGGGGTGTTGCTGGGGGGTGTTGCTGGAGGGCCATGAGGGGCGTTGCTGGGGGGCAGGAGGGGTGTTGCTGGGGAGACAGGAGGGGAGCTGCTGGGGGGCAAGAGGGGTGTTACTGGGGGCAGGAGGAGTGTTGCTAGGGTGGACCATAGGGGTGTTGCTGGGGCGACAGAAGGGGTGTTGCTGGGGGGCAGGAGGGGAGCTGCTGTGGGGACCAGAGGGGCACTGCTGGGGAGACAGGAGGGGTGTTGCTGGGGTGTGTTGCTGGGGGGCAGGAGAGGTGTTTCTGGGGGGCCACGAGGGGCGTTGCTGGGGGGGGCAGGAGGGCTGTTGCTGGGGGGACAGGAGGCGAGCTGCTGGGGGGGCAGGAGGGGCGTTGCTGGGGGGACAGGAGGGGAGTTGGTGGGGTGGACCGGAGGGGTGTTGGAGGGTGTTGCTGGGGGCAGGAGGGGAGCTGCTGGGGGGACAGAAGGGGAGCTGCTGGGGGGACTGGAGGGGCGTTGCTGGGGGGACAGAAGGGGAGCTGCTGGGGGGCAGGAGGGGAGTTGGTGGGGTGGACCGGAGGGGTGTTGGAGGGCGTTGCTGGGGGGGGCAGGAGGGGAGCTGCTGGGGGGACAGAAGGGGAGCTGCTGGGGGGACTGGAGGGGCGTTGCTGGGGGGACAGAAGGGGAGCTGCTGGGGGGCAGGAGGGGAGTTGGTGGGGTGGACCGGAGGGGTGTTGGAGGATGTTGCTGGGGGGCAGGAGGGGAGCTGCTGGGGGGACTGGAGGGGCGTTGCTGGGGGGTGTTGCTGGAGGGCCATGAGGGCGTTGCTGGGGGGACAGGAGGGGAGCTGCTGCGGGGGCAGGAGGGGCGTTGCTGGGGACAGGAGGGGAGTTGGTGGGGTGGACCGGAGGGGTGTTGGAGGGTGTTGCTGGGGGGCAGGAGGGGAGCTGCTGGGGGGCAGGAGGGGCGTTGCTGGGGACAGGAGGGGAGTTGGTGGGGTGGACCGGAGGGGTGTTGGAGGGTGTTGCTGGGGGGCAGGAGGGGAGCTGCTGGGGGGCAGGAGGGGCGTTGCTGGGGACAGGAGGAATGCTGCTGGGGGTGAAGCTCTCACACAGGGTCCCCTTGCTGACTGTGCCCACCCCTCTGCACCCAGCTCTGTGCCCGTCCGCCCCATTGAGCCCCCGAGATACTCGCGGATCAAGAACTGGGAAGCAGGTACCATCGCCTACGACACGCTGAGTGCGCAGGCCACGCAGGTGAGGGGGCACCGTGGGGCATGTGGGGTGTGATGCCAGGCCCATGGGAGGGGGCTGCAGGTGGGCTTGAGAAGCTGGGTGCCACGCTGCTGGGGGGAGTCCAAGCCTCTGGCTCCCTGCTCTCGGGGGGCTGCAAACCTCGGGGGCCGGACCAGAGCTCAGCTGGGTGCATGCAGCCAGAGCCCCTGCAGCTCCTGAGATGGGCGACTGGCCTGGAGGCTGCCCCTGTTCTGGGCCCCTCTGGGCCTGGCCCCTCGTTCCCAACCCCATTGTCCTGCTCCAGCTCTTCCACCGGCCCTGGGCGCAGTCGGGAATCGGCTCCCTCATGCGACATTTCTCACAGGTCCTCTGCCTGCCCTGTCCCGGACTCCCAGGACTCGGCTCTCGGCTCCATACGGTCTCCAGGGGGAACCCCCATCAGGGCGACAGCCCTTCTCAGGGGGGGCGCTCTCTCTTTGGGGTTACAGCCCTTGCCTCCTGGGCCTGCACCTCTGAGCCTCCAGCAGCCTGGCTCTGCCATGGGCCCCGGTGCCCCCAGCCCCAGAGGGAGCAATACCCCCCCACCGATCTCCCCTCCAAGAGGGAGCGATGCCCCGCCCCGATCTCCCCACCCCCAGAGGGAGCTATACCCCCCAATCTCCCCACCTCCCCGAGGGAGCGATGCCCCGCCCCAATCTCCCCACCCCCAGAGGGATCGATGCCCCTCCCATTCTCTCCACCTCCCCAAGGGAGCAATCCCCCCCCCGATCTCCCCACCCCCAGAAGGAGCGATGCCCCCCCGATCTCCCCTCCTCCCCAAGGGAGCAATGCCCCCCCGATCTCCCCACCCCCAGAGGGATCGATGCCCCTCCCATTCTCTCCACCTCCCCAAGGGAGAAATGCCCCCCCCAATCTCCCCACCCCCAGAGGGAGTGATGCCCCCCCGATCTCCCCTCCTCCCCAAGGGAGCAATGCCCCCCCCCGATCTCCCCACCCCCAGAGGGAGCTATACCCCCCCGAACTGCCAACCTCCCCGAGGGAGCGATGCCTCGCCCTGATCTCTCCACCCCCTGAGGGATCGATGCCCCCCCCAAATCTCCCCTCCTCCCCAAGGGAGCAATGCCCCCCCTGATCTCCCCACCCCCAGAGGGGATGATGCCCCCCCGATCTCCCCACCCCCAGAGGAAGCGATGCCCCCCCCGATCTCCTCACCCCCGAAGGGGTTGATGCCCCCTGTTCTCTAGCCCGGAGTGACTCTCAGCCAGCGTAACACAGGAGGGTTTATTGAGAGGCGAACCCAGCACAGGAAACTCTCCGGCCTCAGGCCTGGCCTCCCTCTGCCCAGCACATCTAGGTCTCTCCAGCCTCCGGGGGGCTCTGCCTGCTCCCCCTCTGCAGCCCAGAGACCCCCACTTCCAGCTGGGCATCTGATATCACCTGCCCCCAAGCCCCGCCTCTGTCCTTTGTCTTCTGTCCCAGGTAAACAGGTCGCCTGGGCCTCCTCCCCTCTCCGCCTCTCCTCCCTAGGCTGGACTGGCTGGTCAGGTCACTGGGTCGCCTGGGCCTCCTCTCCCCTCTTCTGTCCTCTGGCCCCTCTGGCTGGACTGGCTGGTCAGGTCACTGGGGTCCTCTCCCCGCAGCCCATTGAGCTCCCACTGGCCAGAACCGGCTGATTGCCAAGCTGGTCGCTAGGTCCTCCATCTCCCGGCTGTTGTCCGGGGTCCCGACTGCTGGGCGAGGTCACACAACCCCAACACCCACCCTCACCCCTTCATTACACACGCAGCAGACAGGGAAACTGAATTCTGTGTTCATGCAAAACATTAAGAAGATCCCCCACTTCATCACATCTCTTCCCCCTCCAGTCTGAACTGAGTGGGGTCATTCCAGCCGGTGACCTGGGGAAGTTCAGGGCCCCTTCTCTGGGACAAGGCATTGGCTGGAACGTTTGAACTTTTATCAGCGTGGACCACATCCACCTCATAACCCTGGGGGTCAGACCCCATCCTAGGGCTGGGCATTAGCCCCCGTCAGTTGGTGCAGCCCTGCCCTGCATCTGAACTTGTCCTCGTCTGGGTCTACCCCTCGGTTAGAGCCTCCTTCTGTGCACAGAGCGACCCAGCACTGCTTGGCCCAGGCTTCCTCGACCGGCTCGCCCGTCTCACAGAGCCCCGTGGTGGGAGCTGAAGTGGGGCACAAACCTCCAGTGGTGCCCTGCCTGCCATCCCATGAGAGACCTGGGCTTGCTTCTTGCTTTGAGGAATGGGCCAGTCTCTGATCCCCCTCCCCTTGGCCAGCTCTAGCTTTAGACAGACGCTTCCTGCTTTGTGTCCCAGCCAGGTACGACACCTCTGCCATCTCCACCTTCCCCTTCCAGTCTCTATAGTCGTTCAGCATCCTGGTGCCCCAGCCCCTTCTCACCAGGACACGGTTCTCCCTAGCTGGCCTGAAGACACATGTTATTCATGCTCTCCCAGGCACACTCCTCCACACCCCTCAGGAACTGATCCCCCAGGCGCTGGGAGTGGCAGGTGCCCACTTGAGGCTGACAGGCAGGACCAGGAACCACAAAATCCCCATGGGGTGATGGGAGCAGATTCCATCCCAGCATCTGGGTGCCAAGGTACCTGCCTGTAGCCTTTAGTGAGATCCCTGGTATTGAGGTACCTTGTTTAGGATCTTGTCAGGCCGAGGCCTGAGCCAGGCATCGGGCATGGTGATGGCATTGAGCTTCCAAGAGTCCACAGAGTTTGATCGACCTGTCCTTGGGGACCAGCCCCACGGGAGAGGCCCAGGGCTGGGGGGTGGCTGGACCTCCCCTACAGCCAGCATGACTCTGACCTTTCTGGCCAGGGCCTGGGCTGTTTCCCGGTGACTGGGAATGGGGAACACCTGGTGGGTAGGTGATTTTTGTCTCCCCTCCCCCGTGGACAGCTAGATTAGTCAGCCCAGGCCGGCTGGAGGACAGGGAGGGATGCGGCCCCTCTGCTTCCTGCCTATGGGCAGAGTTAGGGCAGAGGGGGCTTGATTTCAGCAGGAGGCTGGCTCCTGTCTCAGAGAAGAGACCCGCTGGGGACCCCTCCACACTGCCTTCTCCTCCCCATGCCCACACACAACCAGCACCCACTGCTCCCTGTCAATGTGTGACTTCATTGTGTCCACATGGGACACGCGCCTGACTGAGCCGCGCCAGGACATGACTCATCTCCTTCCGCTGGTTCATGATTTCACAGGGCCCATCCCAGGCGCCCTTCGCACAGAGCCAAGACCCCTCCCCTGGTCCCCAGTGCCAGAGGAGCCAGCATGCTGTCATGCCAGCCTTTCTGCTTTCCTTGGACCCTGGCTAGGTTCTTCCTGGCCAAGCCCGTGGGCTCAGTGAGCTTTCCCCAGAACGTACTCCACCCCTGAGTCGCCATTCATCTTTCCCTCCCAGTCTCACTTCCCTTCCATACACCAACTCGAAAGGGGGGACCCCTGTGAATTTCTGGGGCAGTAAAAAGTTCTGCAGCCCCCTCACTGGATGCACAGGCCCCCCTGAAGTTTACAGGGAGGGATATGGTACTTCTGGGGAGCCACTAGTTGCTTACTGATCCCACAAGGTTCAGTTTTCCTGGCACCAAATCCCTTTTCTTACAGGGATCTTTCCCTGCAGTTCTTCCCCAGGGTCTTGCAACACTGGGGCCCACAAGGGCCCTCAGCTTCTTCAAGGAGGGACCCTTCTGTTGCTCAGTCTGGAGTTGTCATGGACTCACAGATCGTGCCCACTCGTGACCCCGTGGCGGGTGCTCCTTTCAGTGCCACAGCCCTTCTCGGGGGTCCACCCTCTCTCGGGGTTCGGCCCCTCCACCTCCTGGAGCCGCACCTCTCTGAGCCTCAGCACGTCTGTCTCTCGCCATGGGCCCCTCAGGGAGTCCCCTCACTCTGGACCCCCCGGGCCTCCTCACCCCCGAAGGGGTTGATGCCCCCTGTTCTCTAGCCCGGAGTGACTCTCAGCCAGCGTAACACAGGAGGGTTTATTGAGCGTCTGAACCCAGCACAGGAAACTCTCCAGCCTCAGGCCTGGCCTCCCTCAGCCCAGCACATCCCAGTCCCCCTGCAGCCAGGTGGGCTCTGCCTGCTCCCCCTCTCCAGCCCAGAGCCCCCCTGCTTCCCAGCTGGGCCTCCGGTATCCCCGGCCCCAAGCCCCCTCTGTCCATTGTCTTCTCTCCAGGGAAACAGGGTTGCCTGGGTCTCCTCTCCCCTCTTCTGTCCTCTGGCCCCTCTGGCTGGAACCAGCTGGTCAGGTCACCGGGGTCCTCTCCCCGCAGCCCATTGTCCTCCCACTGGCCAGAACCAGCTGCGACTCCTGAGCTGGATTTCTGGGTCATCAAGTCACCAGTCGCTGGGGTCTCCATCCTCCCGGCCATCGGCCGGGGTCCCAAGTCCCCTCTCCCGATCTCTGTAACAACAAACTCCCTCTCCTCTCACCTTGTTAAGCCACTAACACCCAGGGACACAGAGTCCCACCCCCTCTGCATGCAAACCGTTGGAAACCCCCCCCACACTTCTTCACCTCTCTCCCCCCTTTGTGGCTGAATGGAGCAGGGTCACTTAGCCAGTGACCTGGGGAAGTTCAGGGCCCCCGCCCCGTGATAAAGCATCGGCTATAACATTGGCCCTCCTCCTCACATGGACCACCTCCATGTCACACCCCTGGAGGAGCAGGCTCCATCCCTGAGCTATGTGAGAGGGGGAAGCCAGACGAGGTGGTCTGGACCGAGCAGTGCCAGAGGGCTCTCTCTGTACTGAAGGAGGCTCTAATCCAGGGCCCGGTAAATCTGGCAAACCCAGACTTTGCTGAGCCTTTTGCAGTGGTCACCGACGCCTCAGACGCAGGGCCGACTCCAGACACAGCCTACCAAGCACGTGCTTGGGGCGGCACCTTGCGACGGGGCGGCACTCGGGGTTTGTTTGTTTGTTTTTTGGTTCGGCTGGGTGGTGCTGGGGGGAGGCGGGACTTGGGAAGTGGGGCTCCGAGCTGGAGGGGCGGGGACAGGCGGCGCAGTGCGACGCTCGGGGGGTGGGGACGGGCGGCACAGTGTGGCGCTCGGGGGGCAGGGACAGGCGGCGCGACGCGACGCTCGGGGGGTGGGGACGGGCAGAGCAGTGTGGTGCTCGGAGGCGTGGGGACGGGTGGCGCAGTGTGGCGCTCGGGGGGCAGGGACAGGCGGCGCGACGCGACGCTTGGGGGGTGGGGACGGGCAGAGCAGTGTGGTGCTCGGAGGCGTGGGGACGGGTGGCGCAGTGTGGCGCTCGGGGGGGCAGGGACAGGCGGCGCGATGCGACGCTTGGGGGGTGGGGACGGGCAGCGCAGTGCGGCGCTCGGGGGGCGGAGATGTGCAGTGCTTGGGAGGGCGGGGACGGGCGGCCCAGTGCGGTGCTCGGGAGGGCAGGGACTTGGGCAGCGCGATGCGATGCTCGGGGGGCGGGGATGGGTGGCGCAGTGCGGCGCTCGGGGGGGCAGGGACAGGCGGCGCAGTGCGACGCTCAGGAGGGCGGGGACAGGCGGCGTGATGTGACGCTCAGGAGGGCGGGGACGGGCGGCGAAGTGCGGCGCTCGGGGGGGCGGGGACTTGGGCAGCGCAACGTGACGCTTGAGGGGATGGAGGACTTGGGCGGTGCAACGCTCGGGGGGCAGGGCGGCGCTCTTTGTTTTCACTTGGGGCATCAAAAATGTTAGAGCCGGCCCTGCTCAGACGCAGGACTGGGCACGGTGCTGAGGCAAGCCGATGCTGAGGGGGGGAGACACCCCAGCGGGTACCTGAGCAAGAAACTGCTGCCCTGGGAGCAGAACTCTGCGGCCTCAGAGCAGAAATGCCCGGCCATGGTGCCAGCCCTTAGAAAGCTGCAGCTGGATCTATTTGGGCAGTGCTTTACTGTGTGTACTGACCACGCTCCTCCAACGTGGCGGCATGCGCAAGGGGCTGATGCCGAGCTGCTGGGAAAGAGACACCTGTTCAGAGGGTGGCAAGGTCAAGCTGGGGGCTCTTAACCCAGAGAGCCCAAATTGCAGCCCTCCAAACTGGAGCGCTGGCAGAAGACCCAATCCCAGTTTGAACCCCAGAGGTATTGGGGTGTCAAAAGGGTCCGGGCTGCATAAACCTTCCCACACGCAGCCTGCAAGCGCCATCAAGCACGACAGACCCATGGGAGGGTGTGAAACTGGAAGGGCCTGGTGTAACCCCCACCAAGGAATGGGAGAGATGATGGGGCATCCGTGGGAGCATTGGTGGGTTCAAACTTCCCCAGGTCACTGGCTGAAGTGACCTCGCTCAGTTCGATCTCGAAGGGGGGAGAGATGTGATGAACTGGGACTCTTCTTAATGTTTTCTCTGAATACTGGGAGGGGGGCTCAGTTCCTGGCTGACCCTCTGTCTCCTGGCAACTAACGGCCAGGCCCTTCCCCCCTGCAAGGGGATGCTAAAGGTGGGGGAGAACAAAGAGGTCAGGTGCCCTCCTGGCGGTAAAGGAACGGAAACCCCCTCCAGGCCCTCCTTTCTGGCCTTTGTCTCTTTCCCGGGACAGGAGGTCACCTGATCTTTGTTCACCTTTAGCATCCCCTTGCCGGGGCGGAAGGGCCCCGGCCATTTGTTGCCAGGATGCAAAGTGTCAGCAATTTATGCACCCTGGAGACTTAAGAAATGCATAGGGGAAACTGAGGCACCCACACAGTATTCAGAGGAAACATTAAGAACAGCCCCACTTCATCACATCTCTCCCCCCTTCGAGACCGAACTGAGCGAGGTCACTTCAGCCAGTGACCTTGGGAAGTTTGAACCCACCAATGCTCCCACGGATGCCCCATCATCTCTCCCATTCCTTGGTGGGGGTTACACCAGGCCCTTCCAGTTTCACACCCTCCCATGGGTCTGTCGTGCTTGATGGCGCTTGCAGGCTGCGTGTGGGAAGGTTTATGCAGCCCGGGCCCTTTTGCCATCCCAATACCCCTGGGGTTCAAACTGGGATTGGGTCGTCTGCCAGCGCTCCAGTTTGGAGGGCTGCAATTTGGGCTCTCTGGGTTAAGAGCCCCCAGCTTGACCTTGTCCACCCTCTGAACAGGTGTCTCTTTCCCAGCAGCTCGGCATCAGCCCCTTGCGCATGCCGCCACGTCGGAGGAGAGTGGTCAGTACACACAGTAAAGCACTGCCCAAATAGATCCAGCTGCAGCTTTCTAAGGGCTGGCACCATGGCCGGTCATTTCTGCTCTGAGGCCGCAGAGTTCTGCTCCCAGGGCAGCAGTTTCTTGCTCAGGTACCCGCTGGGGTGTCTCCCCCCCTCAGCATCGGCTTGCCTCAGCACCGTGCCCAGTCCTGCGTCTGAGGCGTCGGTGACCACTGCAAAAGGCTCAGCAAAGTCTGGGTTTGCCAGATTTACTGAGCCCTGGATTAGAGCCTCCTTCAGTATAGAGAGAGCCCTCTGGCACTGCTCGGTCCAGACCACCTCGTCTGGCTTCCTTCTCTCACATAGCTCAGGGATGGGGCAACTAGGGGGCTAACCTGGGGTACAAACCTCCGGTAGCACCCCACCATCCTGAAAAAGGCCTGGGCTTGTTTCTTGGTCTGGGGAATGGGCCAATCTCTGATCATCTCCACCTTGCACTTTTCGGCTTTTACCATCAGTCCCACCTCCTTGAGGCAGCCCAGCCCCCTCTTCACCTGGGACACCTGTTCTTCCCAGGTCCGGCTAAAGATGCACATGTTATCAGTTTTCAGAGTAGCAGCCATGTTAGTCTGTATCCGCAAAAAGAACAGGAGTACTTGTGGCACCTTAAAGACTAACAAATTCATTTCAGCATGAGCTTTCGTGAGCTACAGCTCACTTCTTCGGATGCACAGAATGGAACACACAGACAGGAGATATTTATACATACAGAGAACATGAGAAGGTGGAAGTATGCATACCAACAGGGAGAGTCCAATCAATTGAGATGAGCTATCGTCAGCAGGGGAAAAAAGACTTTTGAAGTGATAATTAAGATGACCCATAGAAGGTGTGAGGAGAACTTAACATAGGGAAATAGATTCAATTAGTGCATGACCCAGTTATCAGTTATCTGACACTGTTATCAGTGTCTGCCAGGGCCAAGTTCTCCATCCCCCCAGCTTGTCTAGAATCTCCCCAGGCCTAGGCATGGGGTCGGCATCGGACACTGTGATGGCTTTAAGCTTCTGATAGCCCCCATAAAACCAGATCATCCTGTCTCGCTTGGGGATCAGCCCCACGGGTGAGGCCCATGGGCTGTAAAACGTCTGGATCCCATCTAAAGCCAGCATGTCCCTGACCTCTCTCTCCAGGTTCTGGGCTGCTTTCCCAGTGACTCTGAACGGGGAACACCTGATGGGGAGATTGTCTCCCACCTCAGGGAAGAGATCCCCCAGGGGGTCTTCCCCCATCTTCATCCAATCCTCCCTCTTCAGGTTCAGGGGTCCCCTCACTCTCCTCCCATCCAGCAGCTCAAATGGGAAGAACCCTGTGGATTTCTGGGGCACCACCAGCTGCCTCCCGATTCCCCCCAGTTCTACTTCCCCTTGGGGAGCCCATTCCCGGTACAGGAATCCCTTCTCCGGCAGGACTCTGTCCCTGCAGCCTTCCCCAAGGAGGTTTGCAGCGCTGTGGCCAGCAAGTTCTCTCAGCTTCTCCAAGGAGGGATCCCTCTGCAGCTCGGTCTGGGATTCAGCAGCTGGGGCAGGGAGTGGGACCTGCTCCCTCTTGCTGGCTGGGCCTGGGGTCACAGCCCCCCTGAGCCTTGTCCCTGGTAGCTCCCTTCCTGCTGTGTAATCACTTCCCAGCAGCACGTCTGGACCAGGCAAACCTGTTTGGCAGCTGACCTGCCCTGCCCGGGTGTCCCCCCACTCAGCTGGGGTCTCAGCTCCCCCCGTGCTCAGCGCTGCCCTTGCTGTCCCAGTGGGGGCAGGCAGCGAGCTCTTTGCTCTGGTCACAGCATCAGAGCCAGCGTGAGCCCCCTCTCCGGTGTGCAGGGGGGCGGGGAGCATCTCTCCCTCCCACTCAGCCCCAGGGGGCTGGTTACAGGTAGGCAGGTATCCTGAGCCCAGCAGCCCCTCCCCCCTGCCAGCCAGGTCATTTGCATTTTCACTGACCATTTCCATCCCAGCCAATTTGTTCCCTGGATTTGAATTCAAACCCTCGGCCGTTACAGGAGCGGGTCCTGGATCCTGTCCCAAAGAGACACAGTCACCCCCCAACAGGACTTCACAGCCGATATCCTGGAGAACTCCAATGACCAGCCAGGGATCCAGGCCATAGACAGGGCGAGGGGTTTCACCCCGGGGACCTTCACCCAGGTCCCACAGCCCCATAGCATCTGCAGCTGCAACACCACAGTTCTCTCTGTCCCAGGGTCTCGCCACCCCAGGCGTGTCTCCCCAATGACCACCACCTTCTACTCCCACTGGGGGTCGAAAGGCCTGAGCCCAGGAGACTCCACGCAGACATATAGGCCAGGGCCAGGTGTGGGAGGCTGTCCACCACCCCACCCATCTGGCTGACAGCGGCTATGGCCTTGGGACCCAGCAAGGAAGCTAGATACCGGGGCTTTTCCGCAGGGTTCCCCTGGGTCAAATCACCCACCTGCTCGAAGGCAGTACGGTGGGTACCCACATCCCTCCCTCCTTAACCAGGTGCAGCAATTTAGTGTTGAGGTTCCCTGCGGAACTGGCAGCCTGGGGTCTATCCCCACTCACCCCTGGGCAGCCCCCTATGCCTCTCCGCTCCACCATCGCCAGTCCACGCTGCTGCTGCTTCTCCTGCAGCTTTTCCTCAGCCTCTTGCTCTCTCTCATGGTCCTCTCGCCTTCTCGGACTCAGCTCCAATCCCATCCGTCTTGGATTCCCTGATGGGGAACCCAATCGTGAAGACCCTCGTCTGGTTGGGGACCAGATTCTCAGGGATGCCTGGCTGCTGCTCCAGCTGCTCCCAGATCTTCTTGTAGCCCCATCTGGGTCTGGAATCTGCTCCTCAGAGCGATGCTTCTCCTCCAACTGCTCAATTAACTGTGCCTTGGTGAATGTCCCCATGCGTATCCCTCTCTTTGTGCACAGGATCACAATGTCCTTCTTAAGGGGATGGTGATAGGCCATCACTCCGCTGTTCCCAAGTGGCTCTGGACTCACAGGCCTGTGTGCTCTTGGCTCCCCCATGGTTTCCAGGAAGAACCCCTGGTGTGCCAGCCCTTCTTGTGATCACCACCTCTTTGCCAGGGTCGAGCTGCAGACTCCTCTGCCCCTGGGACTGTTCCTGCAATCCCCAGGGGAACCCTGCTACTGCAAAAATCCTTCTCTCTCCCAGGGTCGAGCGGCAAGCTCCTCCGCCCCTGAGACTGCTCGCTGCAGTCCTCAGGGGGACCCCGTTACTCCAACAATCCTTCTCGCTGGTCACACACTCCCAGAGGTTAACTGCCCCCTGAAACCGTCCCTCTCTGAGCCTTCAGCACGCCTGGTCCTCATTATCCCTCCTTTGTTTTACTGCTCCCCAGTCACTTACTGCAAGCAGTGCCATTCACGGGGTGCAGTACGTCCCGCCGCTGCCACCAGTTGTCACGGAGTCCCCGGGCGATGCTCTGGAACTGCACCCCACCAAGCCAGTCAGGACTTTGGGGAGCCTCCTCTCTCTTGGAGCAGACTTGTTCAGGGCAAGAAGCTCACACGTCTTCACCTCCTGGGTCTCTCCTTGGAGCATTCAGCATCCGGTAGTTAAACACTGGAACAAACTGCCTAGGGAGGTTGTGGAATCTCCATCTCTGGAGATATTTAAGAGTAGGTTAGATAAATGTCTGTCAGGGATGGTCTAGACAGTATTTGGTCCTGCCATGAGGGCAGGGGACTGGACTCGATGACCTCTCGAGGTCCCTTCCAGCCCTAGAGTCTATGAATCTATGAATCCTCTTCCCCTCTGTGCACTTCCCACAGTGAGCCTGCCCAGTGGGGTCCTGGAGAAGCCACAGGGTCCTGCACCCCCCCTTTGCAGTCGGACACGACTCTCAGCCAGCCAGTAAAACCGAGGTTTATTCAATGACAGGAACAGGGTCTAAAACAGAGCTTGTAGGTACCACGAACCGGACCCCTCTGCTGGGTCCATCCTGGGGCCCAGTGAGGCAGACCCCCATGTCTGCACTTCACTCCTCGTCTCCAGCCGGCTCCAGACTGAACCCCCCCCAGCCCCTCCTCTCTGCTCAGCTCCTTTCCTGGGCCAGGAGGTCACCTGACCTCTTTGTTCTCCCCCACCTTTAGCATCCCCTTGCCGGGGGAAGGGCCTGGCCATTAGTTGCCAGAAGACAGAGGGTCAGCCAGGAACTGAGCCCCCCCCAGTATTCAGAGGGAACATTAAGACCAGCCCTGCTTCCTCAGACCTCCCTTTTGCTGAGCCTGTTGAGTGGCTGCTCCTGTGCAGCGTCTCTAGGCAGGCCTGGAGGACCCACCTCACTGCTCCTTTCCCGGGTGGGGGGATGGCGAGGCAAGTCTTTCCACCCAGCGAGTAGCCCTGCCTCGTGGCCGTGAACGTATTGGAGAAGTTCCCCACGCCTCACAGGCTTTGGGAAGAAGGCTGTGGGATCCCAGGGCTGGGCTAGCAGCGGGCTGTGGCTCAGGGCACTGGTGGGGGAGGGCGGCCCTGAAGCACCGGAGCTGGGGTCCATGCTGGGTCTGACCCCAACAGCCCCCAGCCTCAGCTCTGTCCCTCTGTGCTCCAGGAGCTGCCCTGCACTGGGAAGCGGTGTCTGGGCTCCCTCATGTTCCCCAAGCAGATGGTTTGCCAGGCAGATGAGGGACCCCCAGCCAAGGAGGAGCTGCTGCCCCTGGCCCGGGACTTCATCCACCAGTACTACAGCTCCATCAAGCGGTGAGTCCCCCCCGCAGGGACTGCCAGACTGCGCGGGGGAGGCTTTTCATAAACAACCAGCAAACCCCTCCAAAGCCCAGGACTCGGGGGAGGAATTCAGCTGCCCAGACGCCTGCTGGGGAGATAACGCAGTGGGGCCAGCGCTGGGGGGCGTTCCTGCTGCAGGGGGTGGAGAAGGTGCCTGAGGGGAGGCTGCTCTGCCTGGGATGGGACAATAGGGAGGAGCTGGTTGGGAATTTGAAATCAGAAGGATCCTGCAGGGTCAGTTCTGGGTCCGGTTCTGTTCAATATCCTCATCACTGCCTTAGATCATGGCATAGAGAGTCCACTTATAAAGATTACGGCCAATACAACTGGGAGGGGTTGCAAGTTGTCACGAACTCCCAGGACCCGGGCTCTCTCAGCTCCATGTGGTCGGTGGGGGGTGCCCCCTTCAGTGCGACAGCCCTTCTCGGGGGGCTGCTCTCTCTTGGGGTCAGGCCCCTCCACCTCCTGGAGCCACACCTCTCTGAGCCTTAGCACATCTGTCTCTGCCGGGGGGCCCCTTCAGGGAGTCCCCTCCCTCTGGACCCCCAGGGTCTCCGCTCCCAGAGACAGCAATGCCCCCCGATCTCTAGCCCAGAGCGACTCTCAGCCAGTGTAAAGCAGGAGGGTTTATTGAGCATCTGAACCCAGTATGGTAAACTCTCCAGCCTCAGGCCTGGCCTCCCTCAGCACAGCACAGCTAGGTCTGTCCCACAGCCAGGGGGGCTCTGCCTGATCTCTCCCTCCAGCCCAGAACCCTCCTGTAACGATGCTGCCTCTGGTGGGACAGTTCTGAGACTATCAATTCAGGACAAATCGCTTAGAGCAGGGCAGTTACAGTCCCAGGGCGGGGGTCCTTCATTACTAAGGCACCAAACCACCCAGACAAAGAGGACTTTGGTCTCACCCCACTGGCTAACCACAAGTCACACAAGCAATTCCCTTAGACACTCCAGCTTTCCAGTATCACCACCAGTGCCACTCGTCCTGGGGATGAATGGTTATGAAAACCAATGCCCCAGTGAAAGAAAACGGTTCTCTCGATCCCAAAGGACCAAGCCCCAGACCCAGGTCAATAGACACATCAGATCTTACCCTCAAATCACGCTGTTGCCAATCCTTTAGAATCTAAAATCTAAAGGTTTATTCATAAAGAGAAAGACATATAGATGAGAGCTAGAATTGGTTACATGGAATCCATTCCATACAGTGATGGCAAAGTTCTTAGTTCAGGCTTGTAGCAGTGATAGAATAAACTGCAGGTTCAAATCAAGTCTCTGGAACATCCCCCGCTGGGATGGGTCATTCAGTCCTTTGTGCAGAGCTTCAGTTTGTAGCAAGGTTCCTTCAGAGGCAAGAAGCAGGACTGAGTTCAAGATGGAGGAGATGCAGCAGCTTTTTATAGTCTCTTGCCATGTGGTCTCTGCTTTCTTTGTTCCAAACACAAGCCACCCAGCACATGGCCTGGAAAAACCTGAGAGTTCGGTCCATAGGCATGTCACTGCTAGGCTGAGCCACAAGGCATATCTACTTCTCTCAGGCCATGTCTACATCTAAAATTTTGCAGCGCTGGTTGTTACAGCTGTATTAGTACAGCTGTATAGGGCCAGCGCTGCAGAGTGGCCACACTTACAGCAACCAGCGCTGCAAGTGGTGTTAGATGTGGCCACACTGCAGCGCTGTTGGGAGGCTTCAAGGGGGGTTCGGGGAACGCGAGAGCAAACCGGGAAAGGAGACCAGCTTCGCCGCGGTTTGCTCTCGCGTTCCCCGAACCACCCTGCAAACCGCAGGGAAGGAGACCTGCTTGCTCGGAGGTTCGGGGAACGAGAGAGCAAACCGGGAAAGGAGACCAGCTTCGCTGCGGTTTGCTCTCGCGTTCCCCGAACCACCCTGCAAACCGCAGGGAAGGAGACCTGCTTGCTCGGGGGTTCGGGGAACGAGAGAGCAAACCGGGAAAGGAGACCAGCTTCGCCGCGGTTTGCTCTCGCGTTCCCCGAACCACCCTGCAAACCGCAGGGAAGGAGACCTGCTTGCTCGGGGTTCGGGGAACGCGAGAGCAAACCGGGGAAGGAGACCAGCTTGATTACCAGAGGCTTCCTCAGGTATGCTGGGATACCTGCTTATTCCACGGAGGTCAAGAAAAGCGCTGGTAAGTGTCTATACTTCATTACCAGCGCTGGATCACCAGCGCTGGATCCTCTACACCCGAGACAAAACGGGAGTACGGCCAGCGCTGCAAACAGGGAGTTGCAGCGCTGGTGATGCCCTGCAGATGTGTACACCTCCTAAGTTGCAGCGCTGTAACTTCCTCACCAGCGCTGCAACTTTCTGATGTAGACAAGCCCTTAGTGGGTCAGTTGTAGCTGATGGTCCTTAATGGGCCATCAAGCAGGCTAGGCAGTGCTGATGCCAAATTGTCTGGGGTGTCACCCAGAAGCACAGCACAAGTTTGAAATACAGACAGGATAGAGCCAATACTTATAACTGTAAATACAAAACTGATACATGCGTCCAGACAGCATAACCATAACCAGCAAACCATAACCTTGTCTGAGACACCTTATTAGACCCCCTTTATACAAGATTTGGTGCCACTGCAGTACCTTGGTTGCAACAGGGATCTATACGGTCCCAGTTCATGTCAGTAACGTCACACACCCCCTTCCAGCTGGGCATCCGATATCACCGTCCCCCAAGTCCCACCTCTATCCTTTGTCTTCTGTTCCAGGTAAACAGGTCGCCTGGGCCTCCTCTCTCAGCTGTCCTTTGTTTCCCTCTGGCCAGAACCCAAGCTGTGCCTCCCGGGTACCAGCTCCCCAGTTGCTAGAGTGTCCATTCTTCAGGCCATTGGCTGGCCCTCTGAAACAACAAATTCCCTCTCCCACCACCTCATTTAACCAGTAACACACAGGGAAACTGAGTTCCACCTCCTCTGCATGCAAACCATTGAAAACAAAAAGAAACTCCCCTGCTTCATCATACAAGTGCTTTGGAAGATAGAATTAAAATTCAAAATGTTCTGGACAAACTGGAGAAATGGTCTGGGGTAAATAGGATGAAATTCAGTAAGGACAAATGCAAAGTGCTCCCCTTAGGAAGGAACAATTGGTTGCACACACACTAAATGGGAAATGGCTGCCTAGGAAGGAGGCCTGCAGAAAGGGATCTGGGGGTCAGAGTGGATCACAAGCTAAATATGAGCTGTATTAGCAGGCATGTTGTTGTGACAGTCACAGGCCCGATGCTCTGGAACTGCACTGAATGGAGCCAGCCAGGAGTCTGGGTAGCATGACTCCTTTCAGGGTCACCTGGTCGCATCCCCCTCCCGGTTCGCAGTTAACAAGGAGCATCTGCCATCCCTTACGTGCAGGCAGCGGGAGCCTCCTCATGTGGCCCTGAGAGTCTCAGCAAAGTCACACACCCTTATCCCCACCACCCAGGCATTGGTGCAATACACAGGGAAACTGAGGCACACACCATATCCATGCAAAACAGTTAGACTCACATGCAGCATAACCAGGGAAAACCCACTTTGTTACAGTTATAAGCAGGACATGAGAAGTGATTCTTCCCGCTCTACCCTGCTCTGATTAGGCCTCAAATGGAGTATTGTGTCCAGTTCTGGGCACCTCATTTCAAGAAAGATGTGGAGAAATTGGAGAGGGTCCAGAGAAGAGCAACAAGAATGATTAAAGGTCTTGAGAACATGAGCTATGAGGCAAGATTGAAAAAATTGGGTCTGTTTAGTTTGGAGAAGAGAAGAGTGAGAGGGGACTTGAGAGCAGTTTTCAAGTACATAAAAGGTTGTTACAAGGAGGAGGGAGAAAAATTGTTCTTCTTAACCTCTGAGGATAGGACAAGAAGCAATGGGCTTAAATTGCAGCAAGGAAGGTTTAGGTTGGACAGTCGGAAAAACCTCCTAGCTGTCAGGGTGGTTAAGCACTGGAATAAATTGCCCAGGGAGCTTGTGGAGTCTCCGTCATTGGAGGTTTTTAAGAGCAGGTTGGACAAAGGAGGTCTAGATCAGTGGTTCTCAATGTGCGGCCCATGGGCCACATGTGGCCCAATCAGCATACAGCTGTGGCCCAGCTGTGTGCCAAAGGCTGCAGGGCCCGCATGGCTGGGTTCCAGGCTGCCAGGCTGTCCCGCTGGCATGGTGGGGCCTGGGGCTGCTGGGCGGCCACAATAGCTAAATTGCAGTGGAGTCTCTCTTTACTGGGGTTGATGGCCTGTAGACCAACAGATATTTTGCTGATCTATCTTCCAAATCAGCTATAATATGGGCATCGGCTAATGCTTGTTCAGTCCATGGGCTCTGCCCAAAGTTTTGGAAAATTTTCTCAAAAGGAGTAGTTTCCTGTGTGCATGGTACTTTTTTCTGCTCTTTTTGAGCTTTGTTTTTAGGGGATTCTTTTTGCCTGAATATATTTTTTTATAAATTTTGTTTACTTTATAATTTTTCTGTGCCCACACTTGTGCTGGGACATACATAACACGAACAGTCTGTACCCACTAAAACTCTGCCTGACAGAGCAGGAGGGGGGAACACTAAGCCTCTACCTTTTGGGCTCAATCCTGCTGTGACCGAGGGTATATTCACCTGTGCAATTTTTCCCTGACAGACGGGTAGGAGCGAGGACTCTAATCCTCCCTCTTATGACCCAGCACCTCTATGACCGGGGCTGTGTATAGCTAGACAGTCTGATTATCTCTTATTTGTATGATTTTCCCCAACAGAGGGGTCAGAGCAAGGACTCTAATCCTCTCTCTATTGCCCAGTATTTCTACGACCGGGGGTGTGCACACCTGTATGATTGGTCACTTGATACGGATGGGATCCCTTGTAGCAATATTTCTCAGTGTGTTCAACAGACACAGTGCACGTCTTCCCCCCCTCGCAATTCTCCACCAAAAATGTTCTGCTTATAAGAGGCACACGGGATCTTTTTCAGGGGAGAAGGCAATACGCCGCGTTTATTGAAGATACAACAATTAGCACATGCATTCAATCACACACACACACACACACACACGCTGGCCAGCCAGCCAATGTTACAGTTACCAGTCCAGAGTCCGGATCAATCTACTGGCCAGCTCGGTTGATCACGGGTAGGGAGGAGCTGGGTTCTGATGGTTGCGACACGATGCTCCGGGGAAGTCTTGGCAGGACGAACCCAGTGTTCCATGGCAAGGCCCCCGTTTAGACAGTGATCTTCCTTCATTGGGACCAGTGAGTTTTGCACCATCCTGCTGTAATTAATTGTTGTTTGACGAGGGCTTGGTTTTTACATTTTTGGGTATTGTTTTTAGGGAGTTACCCCAGCCTGGTTTACAGATATCTTGTCCCCACCGATAGGTGCTTGTTTTATTTTTAGCGTTGTTAATTTGCCATTTTTTGACAGTTCAGTAGGGGCGGGTTGTAATTTGCTGGCACTCTTGCATCTGGGTTTGGTTTTTTCCCAGAACATCTGGCTCGGCGATGGCCTTTACTTTTATATTTTACACCCACATTCCTCATTCACACACAACACAGAACTGATTTCCACAGAGCATTTTGAACAGGAACATCAAGTTGCAACTCACAAGAACACAATCACGACATCCTTTTACTGATTTTCACACGCTAAACCTACAACAAGTGGTGATCTTAAAATGTCCGTTACTGCCTTGAAATCAGCCCAGACACAGATTCCGGCTGAGACGGCCTATTAGGCCATTCCTTCTGCTATTTAGAAAGGGTGGCTAGCAGGATATGGTTAAGTAACAGACCAATACATTTCAGACATGCTACATTATTATGTTTATTTTAAATTATATTAAATTCATACATAAAATCCTCCTACTACAGTGGGTTCTGTAGCTGCCAGGCCTGCCCTGCCCCACATGGCGGGGTCCAGAGCTCCTGGGCTGCCCTGCCCTTCCCAGCCCTGCAGTGGGGTCCATTCTTGGCCCCACTCTGTGGAGGGGTCTCTGGGCAGGGCGGGCTGGGCATAGGAGTGGGGGAGGCACAGTGCTTCTCAGCCTGTGGCCCAGGTAACACATTGTGGCCCACAGTGATAAGTAGGCTGAGAACCCCTGGTCTAGATAATACATGGTCCTGCCTCAGTGCAGGGCCTGGACTAGCTAACCTACGCTTCTCTGGTGCACCCACACCTTGAATACTGTGTCCAGCTCTGGACGCCTGGCCTCGAGTGGAACTGGAAAAGGGTCAGAGAAGGGCAGCAAAGAGGACCGGGGGATGGAGCAGCTGCCACATGACGAGACACTAAAAAGATTAGGGTTGTTCCGCTTGGACAAGAGACGAGTGAGGGGATGTGATCGAGTGACTAAGGCCGTGTTATTTACCCCTCAGATAACACAAAAGCCAGGGGCCATCGGACAAAATTAACAGGCAGCAGGTTTAAAATAAAGCCAAGGAAGGACTTTGTCACCCAATGCCAGGGCTGCTGGGACAGTCTGTGTAGTGGGGGTGCCGAGAGCCACTGAACCGAACTGTAACCCTGGATTCATGGAAACCACTTCAAGACAGGGGGGTGCAGCAGCCCCCCCCCCGCCCAGTCCCAGCACCTCTGCCCAACACACAACCAGTGGAACTCACAGCCAGGGGATGTTGTGAAGGCCAAGACTATAACTGAGTTCAACAAAAGAACTAGATCAGTTCCTGGAGGGTAGGACCATCAATGGCTATTAGCCAGGATGGGAGGGACACAACCCCATGCTCCGGGTGTCCCTAACCCTCTGCCTGCCAGGAGTGGGGAGTGGGTGACGGGACGGATCACCCCACATTGTCTGTTCTCTCTCCATAGGGCTGACTCCAGGGTCCACATGCAGCGGGTGCAGGAGGTGGAGCAGGAGATCAGGGCCACGGGCACCTACCAGCTGCTGGAGCCTGAGCTGATCTTTGGGGCCAAGCAGGCCTGGCGCAACGCCGCCCGCTGCCTGGGCCGTATCCAGTGGAACAAGCTGCAGGTGGGGAGGGGGTACCACTGGTGCCAGCTGGGTTAGTACAGGGCAGTGCCAAGGACAGGACCCCCAGAGCTCCCCCTCCCCCCAGACAGGACCCCCCCAGGGTTCCTGCTGCCCCCCAGGACAGGGCCGCCCCAGGGCTCCCCCATACCACTCAGGCAGGGACCCCCAGGGTTCCTGCTTCCCCCAGGACAGGGCCCCCCCCAGGACTCCCCTCCCACCCCAGCAGGGCCCCCTGGGGTTCTTGCTCCAGGATCAGGGCAGAACAGGCACTTCCATGCCACTCATAGTGAGTGCTGGTCAGGGAGAACAGCGATGCCTAGGGGTTAGAGCTGGGGGATGTCATGCAGCGGGCCTGAGGGACTGCTTCTCTGCCGCTAACTGCTGCCCCCTGAAGGTGTTCGACGCCCGCGACTGCGCCAGCGTCCAGGAGATGTTCGGCTTCCTGTGCACTCACCTCCAGTACGCCACCAACCGAGGCAACCTCCGGTGAGATGCCTGCCTTCCCGGGCCCGTCCCCCATGGGCCCCACCCGCCTCCCCAGGCCCGTCCCCCATGGGGCCCACCCACCTCCCCAGGCCCGTCCCCATTGGAGCCACCCCCGACCCAGGCCCGTCTCCCATGGTCCCCACCCGCCTCCCTGGGCCCATCCCCCATGGGGCCCACCCGCCTCCCCAGGCCTGTCCCCCTTGGGGCCACCCGCCTCCCCGGGCCCGTCCCCCATGGGCCCCACCCACCTCCCCAGGCCTGTCCCCCTTGGGGCCACCCGCCTCCCCGGGCCCGTCCCCCATGGGGCCCACCCACCTCCCCAGGCCCGTCCCCCTTGGAGCCACCCCCGACCCAGGCCCGTCTCCCATGTTCCTCACCCGCCTCCCCAGGCCCGTCCCCCATGGGCCCCACCCACCTCCCCAGGCCTGTCCCCCTTGGGGCCACCCCCGATCCAGACCCGTCTCCCATGGTCCTCACCCGCCTCCCCAGGCCCATCCCCCATGGGGCCCACCCGCCTCCCCAGGCCCATCCCCCATAGGACCACCTGCCTCCCCGGGGCCCACCCCCCCATGGGCCCACCCCTCACAGGTCCACCCCCCCCATCCAGGCCAACCCTCCATGGGGCCACCATCCACCCAGGCCCTTCCCCACGGGCCCACCCACCTTCCCAGGCACACCCCTTACAGGGCCACTCGCCTCCCTGTGCTCCCCCCACACCTGGGCCCATGCCCCACGGGCCACTGGCCTCCCCGGGCCCATCCCCCCAGGCAGCTCTGACCCACGCCTCTCTCACAGGTCGGCCATCACCATCTTCCCACAGCGCATGCCAGGCCGGGGCGACTTCCGCATCTGGAACAGTCAGCTGATCCGCTACGCTGGGTACCCGCAGCCAGACGGCTCTGTGCTGGGGGACCCGGCCAACGTCGACATCACCGAGGTGGGGCAGCCGTGACTGGGGAGAGCGCCCTGCCTGCCCCCCAGGGCCCCCTGCCCGCAGCCCCGCCCCCCTTGCAGCACAGCCCTCTGCACTCCAGCATCCCCTGATGAGCCCCTCACCCCGCTCTCAGCCCCTAGCCCTGCCCCTGGCCCACTCTCAGCCCTGCCCCTGCCCCGCTCTCAGCCCCCCAGCCCCTGCCCCGCTCTCCGCCCCCGGCCAGGCTGTGTTCACAGACTCTCCCCTTGCAGCTTTGCATCCAGCATGGCTGGACGCCTGGGCGCGGCCGCTTTGATGTCCTGCCCCTGCTGCTGCAGGTGCCAGACGAGGCCCCGGAGCTTTTCCTCCTGCCGCCCGAGCTGGTCCTGGAGGTGCCCATCCAGCACCCCACGTAAGTACCGAGACGGGCAGAACTAGCAGGGCTGGGACCCTCCCCGTCCCGCAGTGCAGGTGCCAGTTCCTGTGATCCCTTGAGCAACTTGCCTAGTAGTGTGGGCAGGCTGGACATGGGGCAGTGCCAGGGGGCAGCACTGGGCACAGGGTGCTGCCAGGGAGCAGCACTGGGCTTGGGGGAGGTGCCAGGGGGCAGCGCTGGACATGGGGCAGTTCCAGAGGGCAGCGCTGGGCAGGGGGCGGTGCCAGGGGGCAGCGCTGGACATGGGGCAGTACAAGGGGGCAGTGCTGGGCAGGGGGCGGTGCCAGGGGGCAGAGTGGGGCAGGAGGTGGTGCCAGGGGGCAGCTCTGGGGTTGGGGGAGGTGCCAGGAGGCAGCGTTGGACATGGGGCAGTGCCAGGGGGCAGCGCTGGGGTTGGAGGTAGTGCCAGGGGGCAGCGCTGGACATGGGGCAGTACAAGGGGGCAGTGCTGGGCAGGGGGCAGTGCCAGGGGGCAGCGCTGGACATGGGGCAGTACAAGGGGGCAGTGCTGGGCAGGGGGCGGTGCCAGGGGGCAGCGTGGGGCTGGAGGTGGTGCCAGGGGGCAGCTCTGGACATGGAGCAGTACAAGGGGGCAGCGCTGAGGCTGGGAGAGGTGCCGGGGGCAGCGTGGGGCTAGGGCAGTGCCAGAGAGCAGCACTGGGGTTGGAGCAGTGCCAGGGAGCAGCGCTGAGGCTGGGGGCAGTGCCAGGGGGCAGTGTAGGGATGGGGGAGGTGCCAGGGGGCAGCTCTGGACATGGGGCAGAACAAAGGGGCAGCGCTGGGCAGGGGGCGGTGCCAGGGGGCAGCGTGGGGCTGGGGGAGGTGCCAGGGGGCAGCGTGGGGCTGGGGCAGTGCCAGGGAGCAGCAATGAGGCTGGGGGTGGTGCCAGGGGGCAGCGCTGGGGTTGGGGCAGTACAAGCGGGCAGCGCTGAGGCTGGGGGCAGTGCCAGGGGCAGCGCTGGGGCTGGGGGAGGTGCCAGGGGGGCAGTGCTGGACATGGGGCAGTACAAGGGGGCAGCACTGAGGCTGGAGGCAGTGCCAGGGGCAGCGCTCGGGCTGGGGGAGGTGCCAGGGGGCAGCATGGGGCTGGGGGAGGTGCCAGGGGGCAATACTGTGGCTAGGGCAGTGCCGGGAGCAGCACTGGGGCTCGGGGTACTGCCAGGGGGCAGCGCTGGGGTTGGGGCAGTGCCGGGGGCAACACTGGGGCTCGGGGTACTGCCAGGGGGCAGCGCTGGGGTTGGGGCAGTGCTGGGGGCAGCACTGGGGCTGGAGGAGGTGCCGGGGGAAGCGCTGGGGCTGGGGGAGGTGCCAGGGAGCAGCACTGCGGCTGTGGGTCCCAGTGATGGGGATGACTGTTCTGTCCCAGAACATCAGGTCCTAGCTGGGCTGGGGGCAGAAGGAGGCTCCCGGGAAAACTAATCCTCCTGCAGCCTGGCAGGAAGGGAGCCAGGTCTGGTGGCTAGAGCAGGGGGCTGGGCACCAGGATGCCTGGGTTCCATTCCTAGCGGTGGTGTAGGATGGGCTGTGTGGCTTGGGGCGCGTCCCTGCACTCCGTCCCGCCTGTGCCCTGAGTGTGATGTTGGGTGCAGGCTGGCATGGTTCGGGGAGCTGGGCCTGCGCTGGCACGCGTTGCCCGCCGTGGCCAACATGCTGCTGGAGATCGGGGGCCTGCAGTTCCCGGCCGCCCCCTTCAATGGCTGGTACGTGGGCAGCGAGATCGGCATGCGCAACTTCTGTGACAGCAACCGCTACAACCTGCTGCAGGTACGGGCTGCCCCCCAGCTCCCCCTGCCCCCCCAGCTCCCCCTGCCTCCCCCTCACCTCTACAACCTGCTGCAGGTACGGGCTGCCCCCCTTCCTCCCCTGCCCCCCAGCTCCCCCTGCCTCCCACCCCTCACCTCTACAAGCTACTGCAGGTACGGGCTGCCCCCCTGCCCCCTCACTGCCGCCCAGTTCCCCCCACTGTCGCCCAGCTCCCCCTGCCTCCCACCTCTCACCGCTACCACCTGCTGCAGATACGGGCTGCCCCCCAGCTCCCCCTGCCCCCCCACGGTCCCCCTGCCTCCCACCCCTCACCGCTACAACCTGCTGCAGATATGGGCTGCCCCCCAGCTCCCCCTGCCCCCCCCCACGGTCCTCCTGCCTCCCACCCCTCACCGCTACAACCTGCTGCAGGTGCGGGCTGCCTCCCAGCTCCCCCAGCTCCCCCTGCCTCCCACCCCTCACTGCTACAGCCTGTGGCAGGTACGGGCTGTCCCCCTGCCCCCCCACTGCCGCTCAGTTCCCCCCACTGTCACCCAGCTCCCCCTGCCTCCCACCCCTCACCGCTACAAGCTGCTGCAGGTACGGGCTGCCCCCCTGCCCCCTCACTGCCGCCCAGTTCCCCCCACTGTCGCCCAGCTCCCCCTGCCTCCCACCCCTCACCGCTACCACCTGCTGCAGATACAGGCTGCCCCCCAGCTCCCCCAGCTCCCCCTGCCTCCCACCCCTCACCACTACAACCTGCTGCAGGTACGGGCTGCCCCCCTGCCCCCTCACTACCGCCCAGTTCCCCCCACTGTCGCCCAGCTCCCCCTGCCTCCCACCCCTCACCGCTACCACCTGCTGCAGATACGGGCTGCCCCCCAGCTCCCCCTGCCTCCCACCCCTCACCACTACAACCTGCGGCAGGTACGGACTGCCCCCAGCTCCCCCTGCCCCCCCACGGTCCCCCTGCCTCCCACCCCTCACCGCTACAACCTGCTGCAGGTACGGGATGTCCCCCTGCCCCCCCACTGCCGCTCAGTTCCCCCCACTGTCCCCCAGCTCCTTCACTGCCCCCCAGCTCCCCCTGCCTCCCACCGCTCACCGCTACAACCTGCGGCAGGTACGGGCTGTCCCCCTGCCCCCCCACTGCCGCTCAGTTCCCCCCACTGTCGCCCAGCTCCCCCTGCCTCCCACCCCTCACCGCTACAACCTGCGGCAGGTACGGGCTGCCCCCCAGTTCCCCCCACTGTCCCCCAGCTCCCCCTGCCTCCCACCCCTCACTGCTACAACCTGCTGCAGGTACGGGCTGTCCCCCTGCCCCCACACTGCTGCTCAGTTCCCCCCACTGTCACCCAGCTCCTTCACTGCCCCCCAGCTCCCTCTGCCCGCCACTGCCACCCAGTTCCCCCCACTGTCGCCCAGCTCCCCCTGCTTCCCACCCCTCACCGCTACCATCTGCTGCAGGTACGGGCTGCCCCCCAGCTCCCCCTGCCCCCCCACTGCTGCCCAGTTCTCCCCACTGCCCCCCAGTGCCCCCTGCCTCCCACCCCTCACCGCTACCACCTGCTGCAGGTACAGGCTGCCCCCCAACTCCTTCACTGCCCCCGAGCTTCCCCTGCCACCCACCCCCTACTGCTACAACCTGCTGCAGGTACGGGCTGCCCCCCAGCTCCCCTGCCCCCAGCTCCCCCTGCCTCCCATCCCTTACCTCTACAACCTGCTGCAGGTGCAGGCTGCCCCCCAGCTCCCCCCTGCCCCCCTGCTCTCCCTGCCCCCAGCTCCCCCTGCCCCCCAGCTCCTTCACTGCCCTCCAGCTCCCCCTGCCACCCACCCCCTACTGCTACAACCTGCTGCAGGTTCAGGCTGCCCGCCCACCTCCCCCTGTCCCTGTGGAGCAGGGGCAGGGCTGGGGGCTGGGGGTGATGGTCCCTGTGCGGCAGGAGGTGGTGTGGGGGCAGGGCTGGGGGTGACGGTCGCTGTGTGGCAGGAGGTGGTGTGGGGGCAGGGCTGGGGGTGACGGTCCCTATGTGGCAGGAGGTGGCCCTGCACATGGGGCTGGACACTGGGAAAACCTCATCGCTGTGGAAGGACAAAGCCGCTGTGGAGATCAACGTCGCCGTGCTGCACAGCTTCCAGGTATGGGGATGGGGACGGCGACTGGGTGTGGGGAGAATGGGGGAGTGTCACAGAGTGTGGGGGAGTCAGTGCCTTGCACCCCTCTTCCTGGGACTCACAGTGACTCTCAGGCAGCCAGTAAAACAGAAGGTTTATTGGACAACAGGAATGCAGGTTACAGCAGAGCTTGCAGGCACAGCCAGAACCCCTCAATCGAGTCCTTCTGGGGGTTCAGGGAGCTTAGACCCCAGCTGGAGGTTCCCTGCATTGCACCCCCCAGCCCAAACTGACCCCCCAAAAACCCTCCAGCAGCTCTCTTCCCCCGCCCCTCTCTCCTGTCCTTTGTTCAGTCTCAGGCAGAAGTTGTGAATTCTCCCAACCCTCCTGGCTCAGGTAGATTTACTCTCATCCCCAGTGTAACCTCCCTGCAACATTCCCAGGTCATATCCGCCCTGCTCCCTGCTCTGCACATCAGGGAACAGAGCTATGGGGGGCATTCCAAGCCCATACAGCCCTGGCCCTGACGCAGGTCCCTCACCCACTCATGGGCTGCAGGTGTAACCCACACACCTCCTAGGAGTGGGTGCTGTCCCTCCAGTGGCGCCGAGACCACGTAGCGAGAGGGGGACAGAGTCTGTCTGCTGCAGCCTTAGCTCATGCATTGAACTCTGGGCGTCCCAGGTTCAAGCCCGCCTGCCGCCGACCGGGCTCTGGTGCTGTGACACGGGTCCTGGGTCTCTCCCTCCCTCTGTGAGCTGGGCCCCCTGCCTCACTCCCGGGCCTCCGGAGTCCCCTGCCCTCAGACACACCCTGTCCCACAAACTCCGAGAGCTGGGGCAGGAGCCTGTGGCAACTGGGAGCAGATCACACGCATGCACATATGTAAACACAGGCAAGCACTCGCCAGCTGTCACAGACCCACAGGGTCGGGGCTGCGCCCCCAGTTTTGGGACGGTTTCTGGGAGGTCCCTTCACTGGGGCAGCCCCCCTGGGGGTCCCGCTCTGCCTCCAGGGTGAGCCATGCAGCCTCACCGCCCTCTAGGCCTGCAGCCCCCTCTCCCCTCCCGTGAGCTCCGAGACAGCCCCTGAGGGAGACTTGGCCGCTCGCAGGGATCAGGGCCCCTTGCCCAGCCCCGGCAGCCTTTGGAGTCCCAGTTCCCAGGTGTGGAGCAGGGTGGGCACTGTTCATTCCCAAGGGAGGCGGCAGCCTGCCCCAGAGCCACACGCAGCTCAGAGACCCCACATGGGCGCCAGCTCCGGGAGGTGACTGGGGAGCCTGGCTCAGCGGGCGTGACTTGCTGCCCAGGGCAGGGGCTGGCTCTGCCATCTGTTCCTTTCCTTCCACCCCCCTAGGTTGCCAAGGTGACAATTGTGGATCACCATGTGGCCACGGAGTCCTTTGTCAAGCACATGGATAATGAGCTGCAGACGCGCGGGGGGTGCCCGGCTGACTGGGTCTGGATCGTGCCTCCCATCTCGGGCAGCCTCACGCCCGTGTTCCACCAGGAGATGGTCAACTATCTGCTCTCTCCCTGCTTCCGGTACCAGGTGGGTCCTGGATCCAGGTCTGGATTAGTGCAGGGGCTTTAGGGGCTGCAGCCCAGGGCCCTGGGCTAAGGGGGACCCCGGTGCTGCAGGGCTCAGGCAGGCTGCCTGCATACCCTGTCCCAGAAGCAGCCGGCTGCTGGCACATGTCTGCAGCCCCTGGCGAGGGGAAGGCAGCTCCATCCCCGCAGCTCCCATAGGCCAGTTCCGCTGCGGAAGGGGTGCTGGCGGGCACGGGCAGCGCATGGAGACACACTGTCCCCCTCCCCACAGCGGCGTCCAAAGATGTGCCAGCAGCCGCCCACTTCTGGGAGTGGCATGGGGCCAGGGCAAGCAGGCAGCCTGCCTGAGCCCTGCTGTGCCACCGGCCGGGAGCCACCTGTGGTCGGAGACCCCTTCTGGACCCCACGCCCTGCCCCAACCTGGAACCCCCTCCTGCACCCAAACTCCCTCCCAGAAAGAAACTAATCTAACAGCTGTTCGAGTGTTTGTTCATGTCCATTCCAGTCAGGTGTGTGTGCGCACGTGCTCCGTAGCCGGAAGATTTTCACCCTAGCAGCATCTTTGGGGTCAGCCTGGGCACTCCTGGAGTGGTGCCATCATGGCGCCCAATAAAGGCCCCTGCCGACCTGCCACCCCCTCAGGTCCTTCTCACGCCAGTGATGGTAGCTGAGATTTCCCTGTGCTCTTGCTTTGGCTCCTGGCTAAGCAGTACTTTCGCTGGAGCTAGTTACTTCTAGTGGGTCAGTGTCAGCAAGTGTGGGGGAGTCAGGGCCCTGCACCCCACTACCTGCGATTCCTGGGACTCTCAGCCAGCCAGTAACACCGAAGGTTTATTAGACGACAGGAACACACCCCAAACCAGAGTTTGCAGGCAGGGCTGGCTCTAGGCCCCAGCAAACCAAGCACATGCTTGAGATGGCACAATTTCAGGGGCAGCATTCTGGGCACCTGTTTTTTCATTTTTTGCGCTTCAGCAGTTGTGCTCCCGGAGGTTTTTACCTAGAGTCGGCCCTGCTTGTAGGTATAGAAAACAGGACCTCACAGTCAGGTCCATCCTGGGGGCTGGGGAGCCCAGACCCAGGCTCTGGGCATCCCACCAGATGTCTCACCCAGGCACTCCTTCCCCCGGCTCCTCCTCCAGTCTTTGTCCAGTTTCCTGGACAGAAGTTGTCAGCTGGCCCCAGCCCCCTCCTGGGCTCAGATCACGAAGGGAAGCTACTGTCCTTTCATCCCTCAGTGAAGTCACCCCCTTATGTCCCATTCCCATCTAGTATCAATACAGATAGTAAACTACTAAAACTCCCACGCAACATTCCCAGGTTAATACTCCCTATTGCATCACATCGCTCCCCCCTTGAGACTGACCTGAGCGGGGTCACTCTGCCCAGTGACCTGGGGAAGTTCAGGGCCCCCTCTCCGGGACAACGTGTCCCCTATCAGGTTGGCACTTCCCTTCACATGGACCACGTCCATGTCATAGTCCTGCAGGAGCAGGCTCCACCTCAGGAGCTTGGCGTTGGCTCCTTTCATCTGGTGCAGCCAGGTCAGGGGAGAGTGGTCGGTGTACACGGTGAAGTGTCGCCCAAAGAGATATGGCTCTAGCTTCTTAAGGGCCCACACCATGGCCAGGCATTCCTTCTCGATGGCCACGTCGTTCTGCTCCTGGGGTAGCAACTTCTTGCTCAGGTACACGATGGGGTGTCTCTCCCCCTTTTCATCCTCCTGCATTAATACCGCCCCCAGTCCCGTGTCTGAGGCGTCGGTGAACACCATAAAGGACTTGTCAAAATCTGGGTTTGCCAGAACTGGGCCACTGACCAGAGCCTCCTTCAGCGCCCGGAGAGCCTGCTGGCACTGCTCAGTCCAGATCACCTTGTCTGGCTTCCCCTTCTTGCACAGTTCAGTGATGGGGCCGGCTATGGCACTAAAGTGGGGCACGAACCTTCGATAGTACCCCGCCATCCCAATAAAGGCCTGGACCTGCTTTATGGTTTGGGGAGCATGCCAGTCTCTGATCACCTCCACCTTGGCTGGTTCCGGCTTTAGGCAGCCGCTCCTCACCCGATAGCCCAGGTAGAGTACTTCAGCCATCCCCACCTTGCACTTCTCAGCCTTTACCGTTAACCCAGCCTTTCGGAGTCGGTCCAGCACTTGTCTAACCTGGGACACGTGGTCCTTCCAAGTCTAGCTAAAGACACATGTCGTCAATATACGCCACAGCAAAACTCTCCATCCCCCTCAGTAGCTGATCCACCAGGCGCTGGAAGGTGGCCGGTGCTTCCTTGAGGCCGAAGGGCAGGATCAGAAACTCGTAGAGCCCCAGAGGGGTGATAAAGGCCGATTTCAGCCTGGCATCTGCGTCCAGCAGCACTTGCCAGTAGCCTTTGGTAAGATCCATGGTGGTGAGGTACCAAGCACCTCCCAGCTTGTCTAGGAGCTCGTCAGGCCTGGGCATGGGGTAGGCATCAGATACGGTGATGGCATTGAGCTTTCGATAGTCCACACAGAACTGGATTGACCCATCCTTCTTGGGGACCAGCACCACTGGTGAGGCCCAAGGGCTGGAAGACGGCTGGATCACCCCCAAAGCCAGCATGTCCCTGACCTCTCTTTCTAGGTCCTGGGCAGTTTCCATGGTGACCCGAAACGGGGAGCATCTTATAGGTGACCTGGTCTCCACCCGGTGGACAGTCAAATTAGTGCGTCCAGGCTGGTTGGAAAACAGCTGTCGGTATAGATGCAGCACCCCCCTGATCTCAGCGTGCTGGGCCAGGATCAGCTGATCAGAGAGGGGAATCGCCTCCAGGGGGAAACTAGTTCTTGTCCCAGGCAATAGATCCACGAAAGGGTCATCTCCCTGCCCCTCCTAATGTCCACACACGGCCAACACCACATTCCCCCTGTCATAATATGGCTTCATCATATTGACATGGTACACCCAGTGGTGGTGCGCCCGGTTCGACAGCTCCACCACATAGTTTACCTCATTTAGTTGTTTGATAACCTTGAAGGGCCCTTCCCAGGCAGCCTGGAGTTTGTTTCTCCTCACGGGGATGAGAACCATCACCTGATCCCTGGTGGCGAAGGCACGGGCCCGCGCCGTGCGGTCATACCAGACCTTCTGCTTCCTCTGGGCTCGGCCCAGATTCTCCCTGGCCAGTCCCATGAGCTCGGCCAGTCTTTCCCGGAAGGTCAGGACATACTCCACCACTGACTCTCCATCGGGAGTGGCCTTCCCCTCCCATTTGTCTCTCATCAGGTCCAGGGTCCCTCTTATCCTTCTTCCATATAACAGTTCAAAAGGCGAAAGTCTGTTAGACTCCTGGGGCACTTCCGTGTATGCGAACAGCAGGTGAGGTAAGTACTTGTCCCAATCCTGCAGATGCTGGTTCATGAAGGTTTTCAGCATCATCTTTAGAGTTCCATCCACAAAGAGGGAACTTTCTGCAACTCGGGCTGGAACTCAGCGGCTTGAGAAGGGATGGGGACCTGCTCCCTCCCGCCTGCTGGGTCTGAGGCCACAGCCTCCCTGGGCCGTGTCCCTGGGCACTCACTCCCCTCCAGGGTAGGCCCATGTGCCTCCAGGGAGGCACCCTCCTCAATGTCAGGGCGTTGTGCCCCTCGCCAGCTCTGGCTATGGGTCATGACCAAGGCACCCTGGGGGTTGCTTGGCCAGTCCTCTACATCACCCCCCATCAACACCTCAATGAGGAAATGATGGTGCACCCCCACGTCCTTGGGGCCCTCCTTGGCCCCCCATTTCAGATATACCCTCACCACGGGCACCTTGAATGGGGTCCTGCTCACACCCGTCAGGGTCAGGTGGGTGTTGGGCACCATCCAATCTGGAGTCACCACCTCGGGCTGGGCCAGTGTCACCTCCGCGCCCATATCCTAGTATCCATTGACCTTCCTCCCATCCACCTCCAGGGGAACAAGGCACTCGGTCCACAGGGACAGCCCTGCACCCACCCTGTAAACCGAGAAACTTGATTCTGGGGCATCTAGCCCCCAAGAGAAGCTGGTCTGGGAAACTCCTCCCACCTGAGCCATTGGAAAGCTACCAGCCCCCCTTGCGTGGGAAGCCTGCCCCTCGTCCGGCTGGGTCCCTACCCAGTTAACCCAGTGTGGGTCCGGTCTGCTCAGTCTGTCCTTGAGCTTGGGGCACTGGGTCTGTATGTGGCCTTTCTGGCTACAGTAATAGCAGCCCATGTCCCATTGATCCCCTCGAGCCGATTGGTTGGTCCTGATGTTGGTTGTTCCCCTTGAGAGGGGATTCTCCAGGTTCCCCCTTCGGGGGGTCCCAGGGTGACTCTCTTTCTGCATCATGATGGGCTTATTCTTTTGGGACTCCTCCCTGCCACCCCTGACCAGCAGTCCACAAACTTGTCAGCCAGCTGCCCTGCATGTCGCGGGTCCTCTGGCTTTTTGTCCCCCAACTATATCCTCAGGTCGGCTGGGCACCGCTCATACAGTTGCTCCAATACAATCAGTTTAACCAGGTCCCCCTTCATCTGGGCCCCATCTGCCCACTTGTGGGCATATCCCTCCATTCGGAGGATCAGTTCCAGATATGTGACTCAGGGGGTTTTATGCTGACTCCAGAACTTTTTCTGGTGCTCCTCAGGAGTCAGCCCAGACTTGCATAGCAGCACCTTTTTTATAGTCTCCTGCCTCCCCCCGCTTCCATTCGGCTGTACAGCCCCACGGCTTTGGGGTCCAGTAAGGGGGCGAGAAACTGGAGCCTGTCTGCAGGGCATAGAGGTGCAGGGGGCCCACTCTATCAGGGGCTGGGGCAGAAGCAGCCAGGGAGGCGGTGGAAACCTGCAGCTAATTAGGGTGAAGCTCGTTAGGATCCGGACGGGAGGCAGCTGCTGGGGCTGCGGAGCTATAAGAAGCTGCCTAGCAGAGCAGAGGGGAGTCTCTTCTTGCCAAGCCAGGGAGGTGGACTGGCTCCCACGGATAGCCCCTAGACAGAGCAGTGCTGGGCAGGCTCAGGGGAGCGGAGGGGGTGCTCCGGTCTGTTACCTGCCAGGCTGCAGGCCCCTGCCAGAAAGGACCAAGAAGGTGCAAGAGCCAAAGGGGAAGGGACCAGGACGAATGGCGGACAAGGGGAGAGAAGGAGGGCAGAGATGCTGCCACTAGAGGGTCCCTGGTTCGGGATCCAGAGTAGTGGGTAGGCCTGGGTCCCCCCCTTGCACTGCACCTGGCTGCGGAGGAGTGTGGCCAATACAGACTGCAACTTGCCCTGAAGTGAGGGGCCAGACTTTGGGTTGTGGCTGGCCCCTGCAGCGGGTGCAAGCCACAGGACTGCTGGGACCCCCAGAAGGGGAGTGAGAAAGAAGTAGTGGGCACTGCCGGAGGGCAGCCTCCTGAAGACGACACCGCTGAGCAGGGGAGCAACGTGGGTCCAAAACAGCAGAGTAGGGCAGACAACAGGCAAGACATCACCTGCAGGGGGCACTCCTGAGCTGCGCTGAGCTAATCCCGGAGCAACCAGCAGGAGGCGCCGGTGGTGGTGAGTCTGAATCCATTACACAGGGTCAACCCTGTGCACCTCGCGAGCCGTCTCAAAGGCATCCAGGAAGTCATCCATGTCCTCCCCCTCCTTACGCTGGGCCAGGATGCACTTATCAAAGCTCTGCGCAGTCCTTGCTCCCCCCTCACTAACCACAGCTGGGGACCCGCTGCCCCTCAGCCTCGCCAGCTCCAGTTCATGCTGCTGCTGCTTTTCCCATTCTTCCCGCTCCCCCAGTTCATGCTGCCTCTGCTTTTCCCACTCCCCCAGTTCATGCTGCCATTGTTTCTCCTGATCCTCCAGCTCTTTCAGTTTTATCTCCCTCTCCTATTCCAGCCACCTCAGCTCAAGCGATGGGGAGCTATGCTGTGAGTATCCCCTGCTGGCCATGGGGGTCCAAGTGCCCCCAGGGTTTGCCAGCCTTCTTCCAGCGCCTCCCCCCACCATAGGTAGGAGGGGCCTTGGCAGCAGTCTGACCCCTCCCAGCTGGGACAGAGACCGGTGCCCACACTGCATCTGCCGGGCTGCCTCCCTCAGCAACGTAGATCAGCTCCTCCCAGCTGGGCAATCAGCAGTGCTTTGGTGGCCTTCTCTCTGCACAGCCCCGTCTGCTTCCACAGCTCTACAATGTCCCTCTTAAGGAGATGGTTCATAGTCTCCCTGCTGGTCCCTAGTTGTCATGTGCTCTCAGTTCCCCAAGGTTTTCAGGAAGAACCTGTGCCAGTCCGTCTCCAGGGCATCACCTCTCTTCCAGGGTCAAGCCACAGACTCCTCTGCCCCCGGAACTGCTCACCAGGGGGACCCCATTGCTACAAGAGTCCTTCTCGCAGAGCACACACTCCCAGGGGTTAAGTGCAGCTCCTCCACCTCCTGAAACCGCTCCTCTCTGAGCCTTCAGCACGCCTGGTTCATGTTACTCCCCTTTCATTTTACTGCTCCCCAGTCACTTACTGCAGGAAGCGCCATCCACAGGGTGCAGTACATCCCACCGCTGGCACCAGATGTCACGTAGTGTGTGGGAGTCGGGGCCCTGCATCCTCACTTCCTGCGATTCACCGTGACTCTCAGCCAGCCAGTAGAACAGAAGGTTTATTAGACGGCAAGAACACAGTCCAAAACAGAGCTTGTAGGTACAGAAAACAGGACCCCTCAGTCAGGTCCCTCTTGGGGGGTGGGGAGCCCAGACCCTGGTTCTGGGCCTCCGTCTGTTTCCCCAGCCAGCTCCAAACTGAAACGTCCTCCAGCAGCCTCCCCCAGCCCCCCCCCGGCTCCTCCCGCCCAGCTCCTCCCCCAGCCTTTGTCCAGTTTCCCAGGCAGAAGGTGTCACCTGGCCCCAACCCCTTCCTGGGCTCAGGTTACGCAGGGCAGCCGCCATCCTTTACGAGCTGGCCGCCAAGTATCATTGCTCAGTGAAGTCACCCCCTTATTTCCCATCCACATCTAGTATTAATGCAGACAGTAAACTAGTAAAACTCTCATGCAACATTCCCAGGTTAATACTCCTGTGTGATGGTGCTGCCCGTGGGAGTCAGCTGAGGTCACTCAATCAGGGTGAACTGCAAACAGACCGGAGCAGACAAACCCCAGACACTGGTGGATCTTCCAATACTTAGATTTACCAACCAGCACAAAACAGCTTCTATAGTACCTCACTGGTTACTCAGAAGCAGGGCCGGCACTTACATTTAGGAGACCTAGGCGGTCGCCTAGTGCACCAGGATTTGGGGGCGGCATTTTGCCGCCTTTGGCGGCAATTTGGCGGTGGGGAGGTCTTTCCGCGCTCCAGGTCTTTGGCGGCAGTTCTGCGGCGGGTCCTTCACTCACTCTGGGACCCGCTGCCGACGTGCCCTGAAGACCGGGAGTCACGGAAGGACCCCCCTGCCACAGAATTGCCGCCAACGACTGGGAGCGCGGAAGGACCCCCGCCTAGGGCGCCAAAAACCCTGGCACCGCTCCTGCTCAGAAGTCCAAACAACGCAGTTCCCTTAAAGTTCCTAGCCAAAGTTATAGCAATAGACAAGACTTGTTTGCTCACATCCCAAGCCCTGAGAAAACACCTCCCCTTCTGCCTCTACCAGTGCTGGCTGTATTTCAAAGGTCTAGTCATTTAGTATCTTCCTAACCAGTCTCTAAAGTTCGGCCATGGGTCAGGTCAGCCTGTGAGTTAATTAACTCTTTCTGGCCCTGTATCCTTCAATGAGATATTAGATCAGACTCATAACGTCACACTCCCAACGCAAAATTGCTGCAGGAAGGGATGATGTAAACATCCCTGACTGCATCCCAAGGGCTCCCCATTCTGGGTTCTGTCTCACTACAGCTTGTACAGAGTTAGAAGCCGTACCAATGTATAACAGAAATGGTTTACCAAAAAGTCCTGTTCAGTAACATAATTGAATCATTTTACAACCTCAAGGTAAAACTTGGTTAGAACAATAGTGGACTGGATCTGCTCTTGCAGCAGGATTCCTGTATGTCTCACGCGATCTTGCCAAGAGCTAAAGGACATAGCTACTTTATCCATACAAGCTCTGGCAAATGGTTGGAACCCAATTAACATCAAGTCAATGTAGCTATTAATGTTGTTCATAGTACAGGAATCTTGGCATTTAGCCATGAAAGCAATTTGATAGTGTGCCTCAGTTTCCCTTTTTATACAGCACATCAGGCCTGGAATGTCCTTTCTCCTCTGAAAAGTTCTAATACTGTTTACAGGCATTAGCAGTGCAACATCAGCATTACAAGACCTTTTAACATAAGGTGTGTTCTTATGTATCACTTTCAACATGTTCAAGGGATTTTTCAAAAGATTAGGCACATTGTACATTTTTACAATTTTTGGTAATAGCGACACATTGGTTCCAAAATCACCATTAGCAATAACAACAAATTCATTCATAGAATCTCAGGGTTGGAAGGGACCTCAGGAGGTATCTAGTCCAACCCCCTGCTCAAAGCAGGACCAATCCCCAACTAAATCATCCCAGCCAGGGCTTTTCAAGCCTGACCTTAAAAACCTCTAAGGAAGGAGATTCCACCACCTCCCTAGGGAACCCATTCCAGTGCTTCACCACCCTCCTAGTGAAATAGTGTTTCCTAATATCCAACCTAGACCTCCACCACTGCAACTTGAGACCATTACTCCTTGTTCTGTCATCAGGTACCACTGAGAACAAGTGTCCATCTACAATCCTGTTTGTCATGCCACACCTTTGGCTCAATACCGTTGGGGTTTGGGCCTTTTAGAGTTACCCTGTGGCTTTCCTTTGCAAAGGTAAGTTCTCTCTTTCCTCCTTGTCCTGAAGGATCAAACCCTGATTTCTCTTGCTTAACAGAATTCACTGGCTGATGGGGGGGCTCTCTGTGCTAACAGCTATTAGCAAATCTATCTTCTCCCTGCCAGCCAGGTAATTTGCATCAACATAAACACTAACAGCCAGAAATTTTCTGTTGTGAATGGATCCACTGACTTTCCTTTTGAAAGATCCAGTGTGGGGAGCTTAGAGAAGCTCTCAGATGGAGTAGAAGCTGTTAAGAAAGTTGAGCAGCCCCATAACCGCGTGGCTGGGTTTGGCCAGCTTGTTGGGAAGACAATGGTGTTGGAACAGGAATGTCTCCATGCTGATTCTGTGGGTGAGGATGCAGGGGAGAGCAAGCAAACTCTCACCCTCAGACCCTTTGGATTCGTGTGGTATCTCTGTAAGATAGAGTCCAGCCTGGGAATTGGTAGCAGCTGAAAATTTAAAAGCTAAGAGCTGAAACTTCCTTGATTAACTCACATTCACACCCTTCAGTTGTAGCAAACTGCTTGCACAGATTACCATGAGGATCTTTTTTCCGAGGAGCTTTTCTAAGCAACAATTTGCCCCCACAGAAATTCTGCCCTTACCCTCTTTACCTAGGGCTTGCTCTAAAGGAACACTTTCCTGAGCAACAACAGACTCTGGGTTTTACTCATATCCAGGATCAGCTTTGGCCCATCAGGTGGATTCCTACACAATCCCCTTTCAGGCAAACTCATAGACTCACTAGATAAAAGGTTAGAGGTACTTTCCTTCTCTCTGCAACGTTCCTCATAGTCACGGGCAACCTGCAAGTTGTCAGGCTCAACACACACAAGTTTAGGAGTCATTTCCTCCTTGTGGCAAGTTTCCACACCATCAATAGGTAACACAATCAAATCACTTTCATGCTCTCCTTATGCCCTGGCTAGGGTATCACCCTGATCAGACAGAGTTGCTACACTATTTTCCAACCACACATTAGCAACTGGCAAACTATAAGCACCAGAATTGTCTGGCCTCTGGGATTTTGCTAGGACACTAACTGGATGCACCCTAGTCACAGGGCCATTCTCCCCAGCAGACACAGACAGGACTATTCCTTTCCTGGACTTTAGTTGTATCCAAAACCAACTCTGAGACCACTGCACTATTTTCAACCCTCCCAGGCTGAGAGGCACCTTCTGTCTGCTCCACAGACAAAGAAGAGCCAGAGACACCTTCTCCTTCCCCAGACACGCAGCTCGGGATTTCACTTCCCTTGTCCCAGCACACAGGGCTGTTCACAGACAACTGCTTGGAGACCGGGGTAGCTCCCTCCATAGGCAAGTCAATACCCCTGACAGACACAGGCACATCCCCTTCACTGTCACATTTCTCCACACAGGAAACAGGTAAGGGACAGGGACACTCATCTTCCACTGTCCCTGTCTTCCCAAATTGCTGACTAGACCAAGCCAGCAGCTCACCAGGCTACCTAGGGTCCTCCCAACTTCCCCTACCAGGCACATGGCCACTCCCAACAGATACCTGCTGCTCTTCTCACTACACTGAGCTACTTTCAGCAAATCACAGTCACCTTTTTCAGGTTCCCTTTTACAAACTGAACCAGCCAACAACCTATCACCCATCCCAAATCTACCCTTTCTTCCCTCAGTTCGGCTTCAACCTGACCATCCACTTGAATCTGCTCCTGAGAAACACCTTCCTGACCAATGAGATCTTTCTGCTTTTTATCTAATTCCAGATTCTGAGACATTAGACAGACATTCAGAAACTCCATTCACAGACACACAGCTCTTCTCCTCAGACAAACATTTGGAGAAACCCTCCCCAGGCAAATCATTGCCCATAACAGACACAGGTGTAAGATTATTCCTGTCCTGTGACTGGCTCCCTGGACTGAACAAAGCTTGAGCATCTTCCCCAATCAAAAGCTCCTTAGGCAATAACGTCCTTACCCCAGCTATCACTGCGTGCCGAGCACTGTTCCATTCGAGGTGGAGTCTGGCTACAGGCCCACGGACAGTAAAACATTCACACTCTGATTTGGTAAATAATCTTCCTCTTTGACCAGATCTGATTAACAAGAGTGATGTTAGAAGCCATAATTAGCCTAAACAGCTTTTACCATTGACCTTTACACTCTCTATGAATTTGCCATGACCACTCCCATACATAGCACTGGCACAATTTATGGGGCCACCTTCTACTGAACCCACAGTAACAGCATTGACATAAAAGGTGGCCGTGTTGGGGTACATTTGATTACACCAGACAACTGCTCAGAGTTATACCAGATACCAACATTGTTACAAACTGGACTTTCAAGAGGATACAATTTCTGCTGTTCTTCCCTGGCTTTTTTGACGTGGAGCTGAAGTCTGGCAGTTTCTTGTCACATCTGGCGAACCCTCCTCAGCAACCAGCAGCTCCATGTGCCCCTTACAAGCTCTTTCTTCTCTCATCAGCCTCCTTCTTTCCTTTATCAGCTTCTTTCTCCCTCTCAGCAGCTTCTCTCTCCAATTCAGCTATTTTTTGCCTTTCCGGCAATCGAAGATCTGCTAGTTTCTGTTCATGCTCCAGTTGCAGTTTATTTGCTGCCTTTTTTATTCGAATTGCTTCTGCATCTTCTGTAGCCTCAGGTAAGGGCTGTGCTCCTGCCTCCTGATCACTGGCCATTAACAGCTCTCTCAGTTCTTGATTGGTAGCTTTCTTTCTAAAGCTTATCCCCTTTTCTGAACACAAATCTTTTTTATCAAGACCCTCATATGCTCTTTGCTCATCCATTGCAACTGCTCTTTAACCAACAAACTCTCAATACCAAAATTCCAATTTGGATAGCATGGGGTTCTGACCCAAAGCTTAATTGACCTGGTTCTGTGGATCCTTGAATGACTACACCACTGTGCCGGTGCTGCCCGTGGGAGCCAGCTGAGGTCACTCCATCAAGGTGAACTGCAAACAAAACAGGGCAGACAAGTCCCAAACGCTGGTGGTTATTCCAATACTTAGATTTACCAACCAGCCTGTGACGTTGCGGTTCTGGCGGGACCCAACTGAGAGTGCCAATTCAGGACCAATTGCTCAAACAGGGCAGTCACAGCCATAGGCTGGGGTTTTTCCACCTCTAAGGCAAACCAAACCAGCCAGACGAAAATGACTTCAGGTTTCACCCCACTGGCTAACCACAAGTCACACAAGCAATTTCCTTAGACACACCAGTCTCCCAGTATCACCACCAGTGCCACCCGTCCTGGGATGAATGGTTATGAAAACCAACACCCCAGTAAAAGAAAAAGGTTCTCTCGATCCCAAAGGACCAAGCCCCAGAGCCAGGTCAATATACACATCAGATCTTACCCACAAATCACGCTGTTGCCAATCCTTTAGAATTTAAAATCTAGAGGTTTATTGATAAAGGGAAAAAGATAGAGATGAGAGCTAGAATTGGTTAAATGGAATCAATTCCATACAGTGATGGCAAAGTTCTTAGTTCAGGCTTGTAGCAGTGATGGAGTAAACTGCAGGCGCAAATCAAGTCTCTGGAGAACATCCCCCGCTGGGATGGGTCATTCAGTCCCCTGTGCAGAGCTTCAGCTTGTAGCAAAATCCCTTCAGAGGTAAGAAGCAGGATTGAAGACCAGATGGAGATGAGGCAATAGCCTTTTATAGACTTTTCCAGGTGTAAGAACCTCTTTGTCCTTACTGTGGAAAATTACAGCAAAATGGAGTCTGGAGTCACATGGGCAAGTCCCTGCATACTTTGCTGAGTTACAAGGTGCATCTGCCTTCTCTCCATGGGTTAATTCTGTAGCTGATGGTCCTTAATGGGCCATCAAGCAGGCTAGTCAGAACTAACACCAACTTGTCTGGGATCTTTCCCAGTAACACAACACAAGTTTGCAATACAGACAGCATACAGCCAATATTCATAACTTAAACTACCAAAATGCTACAGACATACAGACAGCATAATCATAACCAGTAATCCGTAACCTGGTCTTAGACACCTTATATGACCCCCTTTACATAAGATTTGGTGCCACTACAGGACCTTGGTTGCAACCCATGTTCTATATGGTCCCAGTTTATATCAATAACGTCACACAGACCCAAACAGCTTCTATAGGACCTCACTGGTTACTCAGAGTCCAAACAACACAGTTCCCTTAAAGTGCCCAGCCTCAGGCCTCCATCCAGACACACCTGTCAGATATGATGATGAACATAAGAACGGCCATACCGGGTCAGACCAAAGGTCCATCTAGCCCAGTATCTGTCTACCGACAGTGGCCAGTGCCAGGTGCCCCAGAGGGAGTGAACCTAACAGGCAATGATCAAGTGATCTCTCTCCTGCCATCCATCTCCACCCTCTGACAAACAGAGGCTAGGGACACCATTCCTTACCCATCCTGGATAATAGCCATTTATGGATTTAGTGTCACGGAGTCCCCGGGCGATGCTCTGGAACTGCTCCCCACCAAGCCAGGCAGGACTTTGGGGAGCCTCCTCTCCCTTGGAGCAGGCTTGTTCAGGGCAAGAAGCTCACACGGCTTCACCTCCTGGGTCTCTCCTTGGAGCATTCAGCATCCTCTGCCCCTCCGTGCGCTTCCCACAGCGAGTCCACCCCAGCGGGGTCCTGGGACAGCCACAGGGTCCTGCCTGCCCACGTCGCAGTCAGACGTAACTCTCAGCCAGCCAGTAACACAGAGGTTTATTCGATGACAGGAACAGGGTCTAAAACAGAGCTTGTAGATACAGCGAACCGGACCCCTCGGCTGGGTCCATTCTGGGGGGCAGTAAGCCAGACCCCCAGGTCTGCCCTCCACCCTTGACCCCAGCCAGCTCCAGACTAACAACCCCTTCCAGCCCCTCCTCTCTGCTCAGCCCCTTTCCCGGGCCAGGAGGTCACCTGATCCCTTTGTCTCCAACACCTTCAGCTGGCACCTTTGCAGAGGAGGGGCCCAGGCCATCAGTTGCTAGGAGACAGAGTGTCAGGCATTTAGGTGCACTGGCCCTTTGCTCTGCCAGATACTTAAGAACTGCCATGGGGACACTGAGGCACCAACACAGTATTCAGAGAAAACATTAAGAACTTTCCCAGTTCGTCACATCTCTCCCCCCTTCAAGACCGAACTGAGCGAGGTGACTCCAGCCAGTGACCTGGGGAAGTTCGAACCCACCAAGGTTCCCATGGATGCCCCAGCATCTCTCCCATCCCTTGGTGTGAGTTACACCAGGACAGTCCAGTCTTACGCCCTCCCTTAGGTCGGGTGTGCTTGATGGCACTCGCAGGCCGCATGTGGGAAGGTTTATGCAGCCCACACCCTTTGCCACCCCAGTACCCCTGGGGTTCAAGCTGGGATTGGGTCTTTTCCCAGCACTCTGGTCTGTGATTCGGGCTCCCTTGGTTAAGAGCCCCCATCTTGGCCTTTGCCAGCTCTGGGCTTGGGCAGCCGCTTCCCAAGGGCTGTAAAATGGCTGGATCCCATCTAAAGCCAGCATGTCCCTGATCTCTCTCTCCAGGTTCTGGGCTGCTTTCCCAGTGACTCTGAATGGGGAACACCTGATGGGGAGATTGTCTCCCACCTCAGGGAAGAGATCCCCCAGGGGGTCTTCCCCCTTCTCCATCCAATCCTCCCTCTTCAGGTCCAGGGGTGCCCTCACTCTCCTCCCATCCAGCAGCTCGAAAGGGAAGAACCCCGTGGATTCCTGGGGCACCACCAGCTGCCTCCCGATTCCCCCCAGTTCTACTTCCCCTTGGGGAGCCCATTCCCGGTACAGGAATCCCTTCTCCTGCAGGACTCTGTCCCTGCAGCCTTCCCAAGGGGGTTTGCAGCGCTGTGGCCAGCAAGTTCTCTCAGCTTCTCCAAGGAGGGATCCTTCTGCAGCTCGGTCTGGGATTCAGCTGCTGGGGCAGGGAGTGGGACCTGCTCCCTCTCGCTGGCTGGGCCTGGGGTCACAGCCCCCCTGAGCCCTGTCCCTGGTAGCTCCCTCCCTGCTGTGTAATCACTTCCCAGCAGCACGTCTGGACCAGGCACACCTGTTTGGCAGCTGACCTGCCCTGCCCGGGTGTCCCCGCACTCAGCTGCGATCTCAGCTCCCCCCGTGCTCAGCGCTGCCCTTGCTGTCCCAGTGGGGCCAGGCAGCGAGCTCTCTGCTCTGGTCCCAGCATCAGAGCCAGCGTGAGCCCCCTCTCCGGTGTGCAGGGGGGCGGGGAGCATCTCTCCCTCCCACTCAGCCCCAGGGGGCTGGTTACAGGTAGGCAGGTATCCTGAGCCCTGCAGCCCCTCCCCCCTGCCAGCCAGGTCATTTGCATTTTCACTGACCATTTCCATCCTAGCCAATTGGTTCCCTGGATTTGAATTCAAACCCTCGGCCGTTACAGGAGCAGGGCCTGGATCCTGTCCCATGGGGAGACAGTCACCCCCTAACAGGGCCTCCCAGCCGATATCCTGGAGAACCCCAACTACCAGCCAGCCCGACCCCTCCTGGGTCTGCACAGGGATCTGGGCCATAGGCAGGGCGAGGGGCTTCACCCCAGGGAACTTCACCCAGGTCCCACAGTCCCTCAGCATCCGGGGCTGCACCACCACAGTTCTCTCTGTCCCAGGGTCTCGCCCCCGCAGGCGTGTTTCCCCACTGACCCCTGGGCAGCCCCCTATGTCTCTCTGCTCCACCATCACCAGTCCACGCTGCTGCTGCTGCTCCTGCTGCTCCTGCAGCTTTTCCTCGGGCTCTTGCTTTCTCTCACGGTCCTCTCGCTCTCTCGGGCTCTGCTCCCATCCCATCCGTCTCCAATCTCCTGATGGGGAACCCAGTCGTGAAGACCCTCATCTGATTGGGGACCAGACTCCCGGGGATGCCTGGCTGATGCTCCAGCTGCTCTCAGATCCTCTTGTAGCCCCATCTGGGTCAGCAATCTGCTCCTCAAAGCGGTCCTTCTCCTCCGACTGCACGATTAACTGTGCCTTGGTGAATTTCCCCATGCGTAACCCTCTCTTTGTGCACAGGATCACAATGTCCTTCTCAAGGAGATGGTGATAGGCCATCACTTCACCGTTCCCAAGTGGCTCTGGACTCACAGGCCTGTGTGCTCTTGGCTCCCCCATGGTTTCCAGGAAGAACCCCTGGTGTGCCAGCCCTTCTTGTGATCACCACCTCTTTGCCAGGGTCGAGCTGCAGACTCCTCCGCCCCTGGGACTGCTCCTGCAATCCCCAGGGGAACCCTGCTACTGCAAAATCCTTCTCTCTCCCAGGGTCGAGTGGCAAGCTCCTCCGCCCCTGAGACTGCTCGCTGCAGTCCTCAGGGGGACCCTGTTATTCCAACAGTCCTTCTCGCTGGTCACACACTCCCAGAGGTTAACTGCCCCCTGAAACCGTCCCTCTCTGAGCCTTCAGCACGCCTGGTCCTCATTATCCCTCCTTTGTTTTACTGCTCCCCAGTCACTTACTGCAAGCAGCGCCATTCACGGGGTGCAGTACGTCCCGCCGCTGCCACCAGTTGTCACGGAGTCACTGGGCGATGCTCTGGAACTGCACCCCACCAAGCCAGTCAGGACTTTGGGGAGCCTCCTCTCCCTTGGAGCAGACTTGTTCAGGACAAGAAGCTCACACGTCTTCACCTCCTGGGTCTCTCCTTGGAGCATTCAGCATCCTCTGCCCCTCCGTGCGCTTCCCACAGCGAGTCCGCCCCAGCGGGGTCCTGAGGAAGCCACCGGGTTCTGCACCCCCACTTTGCAGTCAGACGTGAGTCTCAGCCAGCCAGTAACACAGAGGTTTATTCGATGACAGGAACAGGGTCTAAAACAGAGCTTGTAGATACAGCGAACCGGACCCTTTGGCTGGGTCCATTCTGAGGGGCAGTGAACCAGACCCCCACATCTGCACTTCACTCCTCGACCCCAGCCAGCTCCAGACTAACAACCCCCCCAGCCCCTCCTCTCTGCTCAGCCCCTTTCCCGGGCCAGGAGGTCACCTGATCCCTTTGTCTCCAACACCTTCAGCTGGCACCTTTGCAGAGGAGGGGCCCAGGCCATCAGTTGCTAGGAGACAGAGTGTCAGGCATTTAGGTGCACTGGCCCTTTGCTCTGCCAGATACTTAAGAACTGCCATGGGGACACTGAGGCACCAACACAGTATTCAGAGAAAACATTAAGAACTTTCCCAGTTCGTCACACTTAGTCATCATGAATTTATCCAGTTCCCTTTTAAACATTGTTATAGTCCCAGCCTTCACAACCTTCTCAGGTAAGGAGTTCCACAAGTTGTCGGTGCACTGTGTGAAGAAGAAGGGAGGGGAGGAATAGCTCAGTGGTTTGAGCATTGGCCTGCTAAACCCAGAGGTGTGAGTTCAATCCTTCAGGGGGCCACTTAGGGATCTGGGGCAAAAATCAGTACTTGGTCCTGCTAGTGAAGGCAGGGGGCTGGACTCAATGACCTTTCAAGGTCCCTTCCAGTTCTAAGAGATTGGTATATCTCCAATTATTATTATAAATGAATAGGGAAAACTGAGGCACCCACACAGTATTCAGAGAAAACTTTAAGAACATTCCCACTTCATCACAGGGGGGGGGTCTCCCCCCCTTTTCATGTTAACTGGGGAATGCCACAATCTCCGGGCTTCAAGATTTGCCAAGACTGCATGCCTAAAAGTGACCCCCACACACCCCTCCTGTTTCCGCTGTCTGGGTGAGGGTCACCAAAGAGACCTGTTGGGAATTCTGACCAAGAACCCTTTAAGAGAGGGAGCAGTGGCTTAAAATCCTCATGGAGGCAGCTGTCCGACCTCAGTTAGATCCGGGTACCAGGGATCCTGCTCCTTGCATGTCTCCTTCGGCATGGAGCCTGCTGGTGCCATCTTCAAGAGATCCAGCAACGAAGAAAGACACTGCTGAGGAGGCAGGGCACCATCATGGAGCCTCTCAGGGGCATTCCAGCCTTCGGCACCAGTCCCAGTCACCAGCACAGAAGAAGAAGAAGACGGAAAGAGGCCGATCTCCCTTGGCAAGACCCAGGGACCAGCCAACAGTGAAACCTCAGTCGGGCCACTGCTCGGGAACTCAGAATGGGGCTACATCTACTCCTGCCCAAGCGAGGCAGTCGAGCCCGGACCCATCGCGCTCGCCGAACACCTTGGAGCACCTGCTGCTCCCGTCCATCCCGGAGGCTTTCGAAGCAGTGCAGGACCTGCTGAGACTCGTGGTGCTGTTCTCGCCCCCGAGGCAGGCTCTATGCTGGCACCCCGTTCAGTCTAAGGGAAAGCTAGCGACAATGTCACGCCGATCACTGTCACCTTGGCACCCCCCGATGCCAGCGCCTCCATCCAGGGAGTGCAGTGGGTCCCCAGGCTCCCGACACTACGTCGAGAGATGCAATGCCACCCTGGTCCTCCTATTCAGACTCATACCGCTTGGACTATAGCAGGAGCAGAAGGTCCAGATCACAGCACCACAGGGCGTCCCACCCAACACAGTGGCCCTCAGAATGACTGAACCCGGCTCAGTGGCTCTTTTGGACTCCATGGGCTTTCAGTCAAGGCCAGGGCTGGAGCCAGGGGTCCCATTTGGGAGCTGCATCAGTGGCGTCTGCAATGTTTGTCCCACCACAACGAGCGACTGAGGCAGTACCTCCAGCGTCAACGCGGTCAGCCATGGCATCATCACCGACATTGGCACCAACCGCGGCGCTGCCCTCGACGACACCTGCAGCACCGGAGGTGTCAGCAGCTCAGACTGCTTCTATGGTGCCAGCTGCGCCTTCGGCACCAACAACGGTGCTGGCACCAGCATCAACGCTGGCTGCAGTCACAGGCGCCGACTCTGTGGGTGCTCCAGGCCCGGAGCACCCACGGGGAAAAATTGGTGGGTGGTCAGGACCCCCCGGCAGCTCCCCATGGCCCCGCTCCCCTGCCCCAGCTCACCTCCGTCTCCGCCTACGCCTCCACTGCGAGCGCCGGTGTGTCCTGCTTCTCCCACACACACACAGAGTTTGCGCTGCAAAACAGCTGTTTCATGCAGCAAGCGCTGGGAGGGAGGGGGGAGTTGGAGGAATGCGGTGCGCTGGGGGAAGAGGCGGAGCTGGGGTGGGGATTTGGGGAGGGCTCCAGGAGGGGCGGGGAGGGGGTGGAGTCGAGGCCAAAAGTTGGTGTCTGTGGCTGCCATGGTATCCATGAGGACCCCAGTGCAGATGCTACACCAGGAGTCCACGCCAGCACCGGCGCGGGATCCAACATGACCACCAATACCAGCACCCTTCGTGGCACTGGGACCAGGCCAACCAACCACAGTTCCCCCTGGGGTCACGAGATCCCGCGGGTGGGGATGGTAGAGAGCAACCACCTCCTTTGGTGGCCTCCTCCTTGTCTGCACCAGATGAGGCGCTGGCGGGCGCTTCCATAGCCCCAGCTCTGGAAGACTCCAGTGTGTTGCAGCAGCTGCTGTGCCGAGTCGCCCAGGGTCTGGGTATTAAGGCGGAGGAAGTAGTAGATGATGCAGACCCTATGATGGACATCCTGGCTCCCTCCGGCCCTGCCCATATCACCTTACCGCTGATAAAGACAATCACAGACATGACCAAGACTCTGTGGCAGACCCCGGCCTCGCTGCCACCCATTGCCAAGCGAACAAACGCCAGTACTTTGTGCCCTCCAGGGGTTATGAGCACCTCTACTCCTACCCCAGTCTGACTCACTGGTGGTGGACACTGCTAACCAGTGGGAGAGGCAAGGCTTTCAGGGCCCTTCCCCCAAGAATAAGGACACTAAAAAGCTAGACCTATTCAGGCGAAAGGTGAACTCAACGGGGGACTGCAACTCTGAATATCAAACCAACAGGCCATCAGCAGCAGATACCTACAATACCTGCCTGGCAATAGCTAACTTCACAGAGTTGGTCCCCTTGGGGTCCCGTGCCAAATTTTCAGCTTTGGTTGAGGAGGGGAGACTAACTCCAGGGTGTCCCTGCAGGTAGCACTTGATGGGGCAGATGCTGCCACCAGGGTTATGGCCATGGGAAGGGGCTCATGACTCCAGGTTTCTGGGCTCCCCTATGAGGCCCAGCAGACCATACAAGACCTGCCTTTTGAGGATGAGACTTTTTTTTTTTTTGAGAAAATAGACAAGAAGCTGAACAGCCTAAAGCACTCCAGAGCCACCCTCAGGTCCTGGGCCTCTACACACTGAACGCAGCGGAGACCCTTCCGTCTGCAGCCTCCTCAGCAGTTTGGTCACCAGAACCTCCAGGACGGGTCCAGAAGGAGAAACAGGACAGGCAGGAGAAGGCCGCATCAACCCTCTGGCCAGGGCTCAGGACAACCCAAGCCATCTTCAGGGCCCAAACCAGTCTTTGAAGGCACGGTCGAGGACGGTGTACCACACCAAAGACTGGATCCACCCTGCCTTACCTTCTTGTCCCGACTATCCCCTTTCTTCTGTGCATGGTCACGTATCACCTCAGACTGCTGGGTGCTCCACATGGTAGAGAGGGGATACTCCATCCAATTCTGTGCCTTCCCACCCTTCCACACCCCTTCCCTATCCCTCTTCAGGGATGCTTCTCATGAGCAGTTCCTTATCCAGGAGGTGCTGTCGCTCCTTTCACTAGGGGCAGTGGAGGAGAGTCTCAGGAGTACAGGGGCAAGGGCTTCTATTCCCAGTATTTCCTAATACCGAAAGCCGAAGGTGGCCTCAGTCCCGTCCACGATCCTGTTGAATTCCTGCAGGTCCAGAAGAAACTCAAGTTCCGTGTGGTCTTATTGGCCTCCATGATCCTCTCACTGGATCCAGCAGACTGCTATGCCACCCTCAACTTGAAGGACGTGTACTTTCATATCGCGATCACCCAGCCCCACAGGAAGTACCTCAGGTTTGTGGTGAACAACACCCACTACTAATTTACAGTTCTCCCATTTGGCCTGTCAGCACCTTGTATTTTCACCAAGTGCATGGCAGTTGTCGCTGCGTTTCTGTGCAGGCACCAAGTACAGGTGTTTCCGTACCTCGATGACTGGCTCATCAAGGGCTGCTCCAAGACCCAAGTAGAAGGTCAGGTCAGATTCATCAGAGCCACCTTTGACAACTTGGGTCTCCTTCTTAACAAAGCAAAATCGATTCTGTCCCTGGTCCAGAGGATAGAAATTATAGGGGCAATATTGGACTTGTCCTAGGCCAGGGCATACCTGCTGCAAGCGAGGCTTCAGGCCCTGACCAATATCATTAGAGGCCTCAGACAGTTTCCCACCACCACAGCAAGAAACTACCTGAAGCTTCTCAGACACATGGCTGCCTGTACCGACATGGTGCAGCATGCCAGGCTCAGGCTTCGACCTCTTCAGTCATGGCTTGCGTCAGTGTACCACCCGGCCAGGGACAGCCCCCACCCCCCACCCCCGGTCTGTGACTCCCTCCTATGGTGGCTTGACCCTCAGGAGGTGTGCTCAGGCATTACCCTTCACCAGTCCGTAGCTGTCTCTGTCACTGGTGATGGACGCATCAGACTTGGGCTGGGGAGCACATCTAGGAGACCACAGGACTCAAGGTCTCTGGTCTCAGGCAGATCTGGCTCTCCACATCAATGTCAGAGAGCTGAGCGTGGTGCATCTGACATGCCAGACCTTCCGAGCACACTTAACGGGACAATATGTATCAGTCGTGATGGACAAAACCACAGCAATGTTCTGTATCGGGGGTAGGAAACCTATGGCACGTGTGCTGAAGGCGGCACGCGAGCTGATTTTCAGTGGCACTCACACTGCCTGGGTCCTGGTTGGGGGCTCTGCATTTTAAATGAAGCTTCTTAAACATTTTAAAAACCTTATTTACTTTACACACAACAATAGTTTAGTTTATATATTATAGACTTACAGTGAGAGAGACCTTCTAAAAATGTTAAAATGTATGACTGGCACGTGAAACCTTAAATCAGAGTGACTAAACGAAGACTCAGCATAGCACTGCTGAAAGGTTCCAACCCCTGTTCTATATCAACAAACGGGTTGCACACTCCTCACCCCTCTGCCAGGAATTCCTCATGCTGTGGGACTTCTGTGTAGAACATTTAATACACGTGCAAGCATCATACCTCCCCAGGGTACAGAACGCACTAGTGGACCACCTCAGCAGGTTGTTTCATGGCCATGAGCGGTCCCTCCACCTGGCCATCACAATTTCAATCTTCCAGAGGTAGGGATTTCCCCAGATAGACCTATTCGTCACGTGATACAATGACGTGCCAGCAGTTCTGCTCCTTCCAAAATCACAGCCCGGGCTCCAGTGCGGACGCGTTCCTCCTCCCTTGGGGATGTTGTCTCCTATACGCCTTTCTGCCAATACTGCTCATTCACAAGGTGCTCCTCAAGATCCAGAGGGAATGCGCTCAGGTCATATTGATACCACCAGCTTGGCCCTGTCAGCACTTGTACACATCTCTCCTAGACATGTCTGTGGAAGCCCTGATCACCCTGCCGCTCTTCCCGGACCTTCTAACACAAGATCATGGTCGTCTTCAACATCCAAACCTCGAGTTGCTTCACCTCACAGTGTGGAAGTTCCATGGTTGAACCCAATGGAGCTTTCCTGTTCAGACCAAGTTTGACAGGTCCTCCATGGCAGCAGAAAACCATCTAAGAGAGACACATACCTCGCCAAGTGGGTGAGATTTTCAGTCTGGTCAGCGCAGCATCATTTGTGCCCGACACTAGCTTCAGTGCAGCTTATTTTGGACTACCTCCTACATCTGAAGCGGCAGGGGCTTTTGTTATCGTCAATAAGGGTGCACTTAGCTGCCATTTTGGCCTTTCACCCTGGCAAGGAGGGCCTTTCTGTGTTTGCTAACCTGACGGTCAGCCTGTTCTTAAAAGGGCTCGACAGGCCTATACCCTAACATCCGTCAGCGTGTCCTGATCTGGGACTTCAACCTGGTCCTGTCTAGACTCACGGGATCCTCCTTTGAGCCTTTGGCGATGTGCTCCCTGCTGTACCTCTCTTACAGGGTGGCGATCCTGGTGGCGATAACCTTGGCCAGGAGAGTGTCTGAACTCAAGGCCCTAACCTCAGAACCCCCTTATACTATGTTCTATAAGGATAAGGTGCAGGTCAGGTCTCCTGCTTTCCTCCCAAAGGTGGTATCACAGTTTCACATTAATCAGGACAGCTTTCTCCCGGTGTTCTACCCTAAGCCACATTCTAGCAGCAGGGAGCAGAGACTCCACTCACTAGATATCCACAGCGTGCTAGCTTTCTACATTGAGAAAACGAAGCAGAAAATCAGTCTAGCTGTTCGTGGCGGTGGCAGACAGAATGGAAAGGCCTACCCATGTTGTCACAAGGCATTTCGTCATGGATTACACCCTGCATTCGCAAGTGCTAAAACCTGGCAGGGGTTCTTGCACCCCCAATCACTGCATACTCCACCTTCAACAGCATTCCTGGCTCAGGTTCCTGTGACGAAGTGGGACTGTTCTTAATGTTTCCTATGAATACTGTGTGGGTGCCTCAGTTTCCCCTATGCATTTCTTAAGTCTCTAGGTGGTGGGCCAGTGCAAATAAATGTCTGACACTCTGTCTCCTGGCAACTAATGGCCGGAGCCCTTCTCCCCCTGCAAGGGGATGCTAAAGATGTGGGAGGACAAAGGAATCAGGTGACCTCCTGGCCCGGGAAAGAGACAAAGCCCAGAAAGGAGGGGCGGGGGGTTAATCACTTTGGGGCTGGCTGGGGATGAGGAGTGGGGGCAGACGTGGGGGGTCTTGCTCACTGCCCCCCAGAATGGACCCGGCTGAGGGGTCCCGTTCTCTGTACCTACAAGCTCTGTTTTAGACCGTGTTCCTGTCATCGAATAAACCTCTGTGTTACTGGCTGGCTGAGAGTCACGTCTGACTGCAAAGTGGGGGTGCAGGACCCTGTGGCTTCCCCAGGACCCCACCTGGGTGGACTCACTGTGGGAAGCGCACGGAGGGGCAGAGAATGCTGAATGCTCCAAGGAGAGACCCAGGAGGTGAAACCGTGTGAGCTTTTTGCCCTGAACAAGTCTGCTCCAAGGGAGAGGAGGCTCCCCAAAGTCCTGACTGGCTTGGTGGGGACTCCGTGACAGTTCCCACTCAGGAAATCTGCAGAGCGGCAACGTGTCCCCCATCCACACTTTTACCACGTGCTGTGCGATTACGCAGCAGGCCAGAGATGATGCCGCCTTTGGACGAGCCGTGCTCCAATCAGTGGACGACTCTGGCCCCACCTCCTGAACTTGGGCTTGTGACTCACGTGACTGGAATTGACATGAACAAGCACTCTAGAGTGAGTGGTGGAAAAAGCCGATTACTCACCTTCCCGTAACGGTTGTTCCTCCAGATGTGTTGTTCACGTCCATTCCAATACCCACCCTCCCACCCCTCAGTCGGAGCAGCCGGCAAGAAGGGCTGGAGGGTCGGCAGGACCCTATTTTGGGCGCGACTCCAGAGGGCGCCCAGGCCGACTGACGGTTGCTGCTTAGGGGGAATCTTGCGGCTGGCGTGCCGGCGGTGCACACGGCTGATTGGAATGGACATGGCGAACACATCTCGAAGAACAGCAGTTACAGGACCTGAGTAAGTGTTGTTTCTAAGGTAAGAAGGAGCTCGTTTGAATTCCCTGTATTCTACAGGTGTTAAGGCTGAAATGTAACCACAGAACGGCTTGATGTTAATGAACAGGCAGGTTCACTACAGCGTTAAAGACTTGTATATGGGGGCCCCACAAAATCGAATAGCCCGGGGCCCACAGGAGAGTTAAACTGGCCCTGCCTGGATCGTCCCTCCCCACAGGGACTGCCCCACCCACCAGGATCACCCCTCCCCCAGTGCCCCCCAGTGCCATCCAAGGGACACCCTCTCCTTCCCAGGCAGCCCCACGCAGGTCCAGCCCCCCAGCAGGAGCTCCCCCCAGCACCTCCTTGGGTGCTGCACAGCCAGCCACTTCCCATCCTCCTGTGCAGTGGAGCTGGCCGGTCCCAGGCCCTGGTGGGCTGCATGGCCACTCCCCGTCCCCTCCCCACGGCTGCCCGGGGCTGACCTGGCTGGTTCCTTTGCAGCCGGACGCCTGGAAGGTTTATACCTCGAAGGGCACCAGCATCACCAGGAAGAAAACCTTCAAAGAAGTGGCCAAGTAGGTGCCAGGCTGGTCCCGTGATGGGGGTGGGGAGAGGGGTGAGGTGGGAGGAGCATGAGGGGTGGGGGGGTAGCGGGTGGGGAGGGTAAGGGCACTATGAGCGGACGAGGGGGGGACCATGAGCAGGGGGTGGGGTGGGGGAGTGATGGCCCTAAGAAAGGGCAGAGCCCATCCCCTCAGAACTCCCCTTCTCAGTCCCAGGACCTCGCTCTGCCCCTACCCCCATCCCACCCACCCCTCGGGCCGTAGATAGGCATGTCTGGGCGTGGCAGGACCAGCAGTATGCGCAGAGGCATGTCTGGGCATGGCAGGAGCAGCAGGGCATGAATCGGCGTGTCTGGGCATGGCAGGACCAGCAAGGCGTGGAGACGCGTGTCCAGACATGGTAGGAGCAGCAGAGCATGGATAGGCATGTCCAGGCATGGCAGGAGCAGCAGGGTATGGATAGGTGGATCTGGACGTGGCAGGACTAGCAAAGTGTGAAGACGCATGTCCAGGTGTGGCAGGAGCAGCAGGGTGTGCATAGGCATGTCTGGGTGTGACAGGAGCAGCAGGGTGTGCATAGGCGTGTCTGGGTGTGACAGGAGCAGCAGGGTGTGGAGATGCATGTCCAGGCATGGCAGGAGCAGCAGGGTATGGATAGGTGGATCTGGACGTGGCAGGACTAGCAAAGTGTGAAGACGCATGTCCAGGTGTGGCAGGAGCAGCAGGGTGTGCATAGGCGTCTCTGGGTGTGACAGGAGCAGCAGGGTGTGCATAGGCGTGTCTGGGTGTGACAGGAGCAGCAGGGTGTGGAGATGCATGTCCAGGCGTGGCAGGAGCAGCAGGGTGTGGATAGGTGGGTCTAGACGTGGCAGGACTAGCAAGGTATGAAGAGGCGTGTCCAGGCATGGCAGGAGCAGCAGGGCATGAATAGGAGTATATGGATGTGGCAGGACTAGCAAGGTGTGAAGACGCATTTCCAGGCGTGGCAGGAGCACCTGGGCATGGATAGGCATGTCTGGGCGTGGCGGGACTGGCAGGGTATGGAGATGCGTATCTGGGTGTGGCAGGAGCAGCAGGGCATGGATAGGCTTGTCTGGGCGTGACAGGACTGGCAGGGTGTGGAGATGCATGTCTGGGTGTGGCAGGAGCAGCAGGGCGTGGATAGGCATGTCTGGGTGTGGCAGGAGCAGCAGGGCGTGGATAGCCGTGTCTGGGCGTGACAGGACTGGCAGGGTGTGGAGATGCATGTCTGCGTGTGGCAGGAGCAGCAGGGCATGGATAGGCGTCTGGGCGTGACAGGACTGGCAGGGTGTGGAGATGCATGTCTGCATGTGGCAGGAGCAGCAGGGCGTGGATAGGCATGTCTGGGTGTGGCAGGAGCAGCAGGGCGTGGATAGCCGTGTCTAGGCGTGACAGGACTGGCAGGGTGTGGAGATGCGTGTCTGGGTGTGGCAGGAGCAGCAGGGCGTGGATAGCCGTGTCTGGGCTTGACAGGACTGGCAGGGTGTGGAGATGCATGTCTGGGTGTGGCAGGAGCAGCAGGGCGTGGATAGCCGTGTCTGGGTGTGGCAGGAGCAGCAGGGCGTGGATAGGCATGTCTGGGTGTGGCAGGAGCAGCAGGGCGTGGATAGCCGTGTCTGGGCATGACAGGACTGGCAGGGTGTGGAGATGTGTGTCCGGGTGTGGCAGGAGCAGCAGGGCTTGGATAGGCATGTCTGGGTGTGGCAGGAGCAGCAGGGCGTGGATAGCCATGTCTGGGCGTGACAGGACTGGCAGGGTGTGGAGATGCGTGTCTGGGTGTGGCAGGAGCAACAGGGCGTGGATAGCCGTGTCTGGGCGTGACAGGACTGGCAGGGTGTGGAGATGCGTGTCTGCGTGTGGCAGGAGCAGCAGGGCGTGGATAGCCGTGTCTGGGCATGACAGGACTGGCAGGGTGTGGAGATGCGTGTCCGGGTGTGGCAGGAGCAGCAGGGCATGGATAGGCATGTCTGGGTGTGGCAGGAGCAGCAGGGTGTGGATAACCATGTCTGGGCATGACAGGACTGGCAGGGTGTGGAGATGCGTGTCTGGGTGTGGCAGGAGCAGCAGGGCGTGGATAGCCGTGTCTGGGCATGACAGGACTGGCAGGGTGTGGAGATGCGTGTCTGGGTGTGGCAGGAGCAGCAGGGCGTGGATAGCCGTGTCTGGGCATGACAGGACTGGCAGGGTGTGGAGATGCGTGTCTGGGTGTGGCAGGAGCAGCAGGGCGTGGATAGCCGTGTCTGGGCGTGACAGGACTGGCAGGGTGTGGAGATGTGTGTCCGGGTGTGGCAGGAGCAGCAGGGCGTGGATAGGCATGTCTGGGTGTGGCAGGAGCAGCAGGGCATGGATAGCTGTGTCTGGGCGTGACAGGACTGGCAGGGTGTGGAGATGCGTGTCTGGGTGTGGCAGGAGCAGCAGGGCGTGGATAGCCGTGTCTGGGCTTGACAGGACTGGCAGGGTGTGGAGATGCGTGTCTGGGTGTGGCAGGAGCAGCAGGGCGTGGATAGCCGTGTCTGGGCATGACAGGACTGGCAGGGTGTGGAGATGCATGTCTGGGCATGGCAGGAGCAGCAGGGCATGTCGTGTCTGGGCATGGCCAGCTGCTTAGAAGTGCCAGGAGCTGCAGCATCCCTGACCCCTATGAGTGGGCATAGCGGGGGTTTGGGGCGGTGGAGAGAGCAGCTGGGGGGCTGACAGAGGCCTTGGCCAGCTCTGCCCAGGCCAAGCTATAGCAGAGGCACTGAGGCCGTATCCTGCCCCATCGTTGTCTCCTCCCCTCACCCCGCGGCTTGTAGCCATAGGACCCGGCTGCCCGGGCACTGCCCTGGCCAGCTCAGACCACTGGCCCGGCAGGGGCCCAGGGCTGGGGCCTGCAGGGGGGAGCTGGCGCTGCTCATGGTGACACCTCTGGCCTCCCCACAGCGCAGTGAAGTTCTCAGCCAAGCTGATGGTCCACGTGATGGCGCGGCGCGTCAAGGCCACTATCCTGTATGCCACCGAGACGGGCAAGTCCCGCACCTACGCCTGGAACCTGGGCGAGCTGTTCCGGCGTGCCTTCGACCCCAAGGTGGGGCTGCAGGGGACTGCCTGTGGGGCGGGGGGCTGGTCGTTGGGGATGGCTGGGGGCAGGATGGGGTGTAGCAGGGGATTGGTCAGGGGCTGGCTGGGGGAGAGCGGCTCTGGCAGGGGGGTATGGGGTGGAGATTTGCTGGGGGAGGAAGAGGGTCTGGCTGAGGAGGGTGGGGAGGTTGGCTTGGGGGGCTGGGTGAGGACAGGGCTGCCAGGGGGCAGTGTCAGGGGGCTGGCTGGGGTTCAGGGGATGAATGGGGGCTGGCTGGGGTGGGTGGAGGCTTGTGGGGGGCTGGGGGAGGATGGGAGCTGGTGGGCAGGAGGCTGGAGAGGGTGGGGGACTGGCTGTGGCTGGCACATTGTTGGCCCCTTTCTGGGTTCCCCGTCTCCCCGAATGCTTTTCAGATGGGGGGGAACCTGCAACATTTGGTTTCCCAGGGCTCCTGCGTTCTCTTCCCAGCTCTGGGGGGTGGGAGCGGGCAGACTCTGGTGGGTACAGAGGGGGAGGAGGCGGGGAACCAGGACGCCTGGGTTCCACCCTGCTCTGGCAACGCAGGCACTGCCAGTGGCTCCCCCCCACGGCCCCCATAGCCCCCATGGCCTGGCTGCTCCGGAGGAGGCGGGGAGACCCCTATTGGTCAGGGATGAAATAACCAGCCCAGGTGAGGCTCCCTGGACCCCCAGCGGGGCCAGGCCCAGCAGCTCCAAGGGAGGGAAACACCCCAAGTTCAGAGCGGAGGCCAGCCCAGCACTGTCGCAGGCAGCCCGGCCGGATGCCCCTGGGGGGCTCTGGACGATCTCATTATCCAGAGCAATGTCTGACGCTCTGACCATGCCTGAGCGCTTGGCCTTAGCGAGACCCGGTGGCAGGGAGTCCCACTGGCTCAGTGTGGGTGGGGACAGGGATCCCTGGAGCGTGCGGTCTGCCTGCTCTGCACAGGAGATGGGCACAGCAGTGCCCCACTGACCCCCCAGTGTCACCCCCCTAGGTGCTCTGCATGGACGAGTACGACATTGTCAGCCTGGAGCATGAGACCCTGGTATTGGTTGTGACCAGCACCTTCGGCAACGGCGACCCGCCGGAGAGTGGGGAGGTGAGGGGGGACCCCAGGGGGCAAAGTCTTGGGGCAGCACCTACGGATCGTTGTTGGGTGGGGAGCTGGTATTAGAGGGCCAGGGAGGTGCCCAAGATGGGGGGTCGGTGCCCGGGGGAGCAGCGCTAGGGGGCTGAGGGGTGCCTGGGGAAGCAGTACTAGGGGGCTGGAGGGGGCCTGAGGGAGCAGCACTAGAGGGACGGGGGGTGCCTGGGGGTGGCAGGCAGTGCTAGGGGGCTGGGGGGTGGCTGGGGATTGGTGCCCGGGGGAGCAACACTAGGGGGCTGAGGGGTGCCTGGGGAAGCAGTACTAGGGGGCTGGAGGGGGCCTGAGGGAGCAGCACTAGAGGGACGGGGGGTGCCTGGGGGTGGCAGGCAGTGCTAGGGGGCTGGGGGGTGGCTGGGGATTGGTGCCCGGGGGAGCAACACTAGGGGGCTGGGGGTGGCAGGCAGCGCTAGAGGGCCGGGGGGTGCCTGGGGATTGGTGCTCGGGGAAGCAGCGCTAGGGGGCTGGGGAGTGTCTGGGGAAGAAGCGCTTGAGGGTTGGGGGGTGCGTGGGAGTCGATGCCCGGGAGTTTCAGGCAGCACTAGGGGGGCTGGGGGTGTCCGGGAATGGGTGCCTGGGGGTTGCAGGCAGCGCTAGGGGCCCAGGGGGTGTCCAGAGATTGGTGCCTAGGGTTGGCAGGCAGTGCTAGGGGGCTGAGGAGTGCCTGGGGATCGGTGCCTGGGGGAGCAGCGCTAGGGGGCTGGAGGGGGTCCAGGGGAGCAGCGCTAGAGGACCAGGGGGTGCCTGGGGAGCAGCGCTAGGGGACCAGGGGGTGCCTGGGGAGCAGCGCTAGAGGACCAGGGGGTGCCTGGGGGAGCAGCACTAGAGGGCCAGGGGATGACCAGGGGAACAGCGCTAGAGGACCAGGGGGTGCCTGGGGGAGCAGCGCTAGGGGCCAGGGGGTGCCTGGGGGAGCAGCGCTAGGTGGCCAGGGGGTGCCTGGGGGAGCAGCGCTAGAGGACCAGGGGGTGCCTGGGGGAGCAGCGCTAGAGGACCAGGGGATGCCTAGGGGAGCAGCGCTAGAGGGCCGGGGGATGACCAGGGGAGCAGCGCTAGAGGACCAGGGGGTGCCTGGGGAGCAGCACTAGAGGACCAGGGGGTGCCTGGGGGAGCAGCGCTAGGGGACCAGGGGGTGCCTGGGGAGCAGCGCTAGGGGGCAGGGGGTGCCTGGGGGAGCAGCGCTAGGGGACCAGGGGGTGCCTGGGGGAGCAGCGCTAGGGGGCAGGGGGTGCCTGGGGGAGCAGCGCTAGGGGACCAGGGGGTGCCTGGGGAGCAGCGCTAGAGGACCAGGGGGTGCCTGGGGGAGCAGCGCTAGGGGGCCAGGCAGTGCCCGCCCAAGCCCCTGACCCCTCTCTCCCGGCAGAGCTTTGCCAAGGCGCTGATGGAGATGTCCTGCCCCTATGTCAGCTCCACGCAGCCCGAGCAACAAAAGTGAGTGATTCCCCGGGTGTGGGGCAGCTCTGGGCCAGCGCTGAGGACCCCCTGTGCCCGGGGCTGTGGGTTAGTGAGGTCCCTGGGCTGGCCGGGTCACTGCACCCGGGGCAAGGCTGCGGGTGGCACCTTCCGAACCTTGGACTGGGGAATGCTTGGGACATGCACCCACTGCACCAGCACCCCCGAGAGGGGAAAGGCCCCCACCCAGGGGTTGGATCGGAGCTGGTGCCCCCAGAAGGGAGAGGTCCCAATCCCAGCCCCCACCCTGGGCAGGAAAGGGGGGGCCTGCCCAGCCTGGGCTCACTGCGCATCCCCTCCTAGGAGCTACAAGGTGCGGTTCAACAGCGTCTCGCAGAGCGACGGGCTCGTGGCCTCGTGGAAGAAGAAGCGGAAGGAATCGAGCAACACGGACAGCGCCGGGGCCCTGGGCACGCTCCGGTAGGGGCAGCCCATGGCGAGGGGCACCGGGACACCTGGGATCCGGCCCAGCTCTGCCCCTTTTAGCGCCTGGCTCTGGCTGTGTTTCCTTGTCTGTTGGGTGTGGGGGAGAGACGGACTTGCCCCTTGTCATGGAGCTTCAGGGTCTGGGCTGTGCCTGGCCTGTCAGCAGGCTCCGGGGTGGGACCCCTTAGCAGGCCGGGCCCAGGGACCCCCAGTTCCCTAGGGACCCACACTCCAAGGCAGGTCCTTCACCCCAACGCCCCGTCTCCCCATGCTCCCAGCAGCGAGGCCTGTGGGAGGCCGTGCTGGGCCCTACTGTGCTGGGCCCTACCAGGGGCGCGTTCCCTGCCACACGGGCCGCCTGTGCCAACCGGGACCCGTTGATTAGTCACCTGGCCAGTCTGACGGGCCGAGGTCAGCGCAGCGAGCCAGGAGTCCAGCCGCAGGCCAGTACCTGCCGGGCCAGCCGAGCAGCATCAGCCCCGGCCTTGGCTCCGTCCCACCACCCATCTTCCAGAGGTTTCCTGCTGCCAGGCACGGCTGGTTCGGGCCTTGGCGTCTCTGTCTTGCGGGACGTGCTATGGGGCTGGGGTCGGTTTCAGTCAGTGCATGACCCTCTTCGCTCCAAACCCCTCTCGGGAGCCCCCAATCCCCTGCCGCCTGCGCTGGTTCCCCAGGAGACGCAACCCTTCAGTGACAGTGCAACGTGCAGAGGGAAACTGAGGCACATGCAGGTGTCCTACAGATATCACCCAAATCCCCCTTTGGCCCCCTCCACCCGTGTCCCCAGCTCAGCTCAAGCACAGAGTGAACCCTTCTGCCCCCACTGGAGAGCAATGAAAAGTGCAGGGGAAACTGAGGCACACAGATGCTTTGTAAAAATGTTCCCGAAAATTCCCTTTGGCACTCGGGGAAGCCAGCGAGGGCCAGGAAACGCCCCCTGGGTGAGGGCAGCAGGTGGGGGATGGGAGTGGAAAAGTCACACTGGGCCAGGGGGCATTCTGACCCCGCTCCCCACTCTCAGTGCCTCCCCAGGAGCCATGGCACCCCCTGCTGTCCTAGGGGGCAGGGGCAGAGGCAGCCCCAGCCAGCACCCCCTTTGCCAATGCCTCTTAGAGGAGGAGGGCACCCTGGTCTATCTGCGATCCTAGCCCTGCCCCCCAGGTCTGCCAGTGCCCCTCACTCCCGACCCACAGCCCCAGCTAGCCCAGCCCTGGGCTCCTCCTGTCCTGCAACATGTCCCCTGGGGCTGGTGGGAAGTGACTGGGTGACCTATATGTTCCCACTCGGCCCTAGGGTCCCCCTCTTGGTGGGGCTGGAGCGGGGGGCAGGGCAAAACCCCGCCAGGGGCTCAGCTGCTGTCTCCTGTGCCCCCCAGGTTCTCAGTCTTCGGGCTGGGCTCCCGGGCCTACCCTCACTTCTGTGCCTTCGCGCACGCTGTGGACACGCGGCTGGAGGAGCTGGGAGGCGAGCGCATCCTGGCCATGGGGGAGGGCGACGAGCTGTGTGCCCAGGAGGAGACCTTCCGCACCTGGGCCAAACGCGTCTTTCAGGTGAGCGGGAGGGGCAGGGGCTGGAACTGGGTGCAGGGGGAATGGGGCTGGAAGGGCAGAGGGGGAAAGGCTGGTGTCACAGAGTGGGGGGGAGTCAAGGCCCTGCACCCCTCTCCCTGCGAAAACCCAGTAGACTCCTGGGGTACCTCTCTGTACGTGAACAGCAGGTGAGGTAAGTACTTGTCCCAGTCCCGCGGGTGCTGGTTCATAAATGTTTTCAGCATCATCTTTAGCGTCCCATTGAACGTTTCCACCAGCCCGTTGGACTGGGGGTGATACGCTGAGGCCCAGGTGTGCCGGACCCCACACTTCTCCCACAAGCACCGGAGGATGCCCGGCATGAAGTTGGACCCTTGGTCTGTCAAGACTTCCTTGGGGAACCCCACTTAGCTGAAGATGGTCAGCAGCGCGTCCGCCACAGTGTCTGCTTCAATGGAAGCTAAGGGCACCGCCTCGGGGTAGCGGGAGGCAAAATCTACCACTATCAGGATGTATTTCTTCCCCGACCAGGTCATCTTGCTGAGAGGTCCCACTCTGTCCATAGCCAACTTCTGGAAAGGTTCCTCTATGATGGGCAAAGGTCTCAAAGCCTTTCCTCTTGTCCCAGGCCTTCCCCACCCTCTGGCCAGGGTCACAGGATTGGCAGTACTGTCGGACATGGGTAAAGACCCCAGGCCAGTAAAAGTTATCTAGCAGCCTCTGCCTGGTGCGTCGGATTCCCTGGTGCCCTGCGGGAGGGATGTCATGGGCCAGGTACAGCAGCTTGTGGCAAAACTTCTAGGGAACCACCAGCTGCCTCCTGATCCCCCATGACTCTACTTCCCCTGGGGGAGCCCGTTCTCGGTACAGGAACCCCTTCTCCCACAGGAACCTCTCCTTGCAACCTCTCCTCATGGTCTGTACCGCACTAAGGTCAGCCCGGTCCCTGGGCTTCCGCAAAGACGGATCTTTCTGCAGCTCAGCCTGGAACTCAGCAGCTGGGACAGGGATGGGGACCGGCTCTCTCTTGCCAGGTGGGTTGGAAGCCGCTGCACCCCTGATCCTTGTCCTTGGATGCTTCCTCCCCACCAGGGTAGGGTTCTGTGCCTCCGGTGTGACATCCTTCCTGAGGTCAAGGCGTAGTGCCCCTTGCCGGCTCTGGCTATGGGTCAAGACTAAGGCATTCTGGGGGTTGCTTGACCAGTCCTCTAGGTCTCCCCACCATCAACACCTCAGTGGGCAAATGATAGTACACCCCCACATCCTTGGGGACCTCCTTGGCCCCCCATTTCAGATGTAACCTCACCATTGTCACCTTGAATGAAGTCCCGCCCACCACCATCAGGGTCAGGAAGGTGTTGGGCATCACCTGATCTGAAGTCACCACCTCGGGCTGGGCCAGCGTCACCTCAATGCCTGTGTCCCAGTATCCATTGACCTTCCTCCCATCCACCTCCATGGGAACAAGGCACTCGCTTCGCAGGGACAGCCCTGCGCCCACCTTGTAAACCGAGAACCTTGAGTCTGGGGCATCCAGCCCCCCAGAGAAGCTGGGCTGGGGCCCTCCTCTCTCCTGGGCCATTGGAAAGCTGTCAGCCCCCCTTGCCTGGGAAGCCTGCCCCTCGTCCGGCTGGGTCTCTACCCAGTTAACCCTCTGTGGGTCCAGTCTGCTCGGTCTGTACCCGAGCCTGGGGCACTGGGTCTGTATGTGGCCTCTCTGGCCACAGCAACAGCAGCTCATGTCCCATTGGTCCCCCCGAGCTGGTCGGTTGGCCTGATGCCATGTGTTCCCCTTGGGAGGGAGTTCTCCATTGTGATGCAGTAGGGACTGTCTGTGTGGGGGATGGGAGAGCCGGGGGTGACTTTAGGTGAGGGACTAGGACCTAAGCCTGTAACCTGAGCCAGGGAGCAGTGAGGGGTGTCAGCACCTTTGCCCGGGAAGCTGGACAAAGGAAGGGGCTGGCTGGAGGGGGTTGAGTTGAGTTTCGGTTTTGGACTGAGTGGTTGGAATTCAGGGAATCCCAAGCTGAAAGACCCTGAACCCCCAGAAGGACTCGATTGAGGGGTCCTGGTTGTGCCTCCAAGCTCTGCTGTAACCTGCATTCCTGTTGTCCAATAAACCTTCTGTTTTACTGGCTGGCTAAGAGTCACTGTGAGTCCCAGGAAGAGGGGAGCAGGGCCGGACTCCCCCACACTCTGTGACAACTGGTGGGAGCGGTGGGATATACTGCACCCCGTGGACGGCACTTCCTGCAGTAAGTGACTGGGGAGCAGTAAAACGAAGGGGTGATTAACCCCTGGGAGTGTGTGCCCAGTGAGAAGGACTTTGCAGTAACAGGGTCCCCCGGGGGATTGCAGCGAGCGGTCCCAGGGCAGAGGAGTCTGCAGCTCAACCCTGGCAGAGAGGTGGTGACCTCAAGAAGGGCTGGTGCACTAGGGGTCCCCCTGGAAACCGTGGGGAGCAGCGAGCACCCCGGCCTGTGAGTGGCCAGCAGGAAGATGTATGCCAAGTGGCTTAAGTGTGAACCGCTGGAGCTGTGCAAGCAGAGGGGGCTGCGCCCGGGGAGACGCACCAAGGACCAGCTGATTGCCCAGCTGGAGCAAGGAGACCGCATGAATGAACGGAGCCCTGTCTCTGAGGGAAGCAGCCTGGCAGATGCAGCGCAGGCACCAGTGTCTGTCCCTGCTAGGAGTAGTCAGCCACCGGCTGAGGGCTTCCCGAGACCCCCCCATTCCTATGCCTAGGGGCAGGGTGGGGAGGAGCCCAGCAAATGCCGAGGGCACCATGACCCCCCCAGCCAGCAGGGAATCCTCCCCGCGAAGCTCACCACCCAGCAGAGGATCGTGCTGGCGGCACTCGGCATCCGTGGAGTGGAAGCAGATGGAATGGGAGAAAGAGCTAAAACTGAGAGAGCTGGAAGATCGTGAGAGACAGAGAGAACATGAAGTGAGACAGAGAACTTGGGGAGAGACAAAGACAGTGGGAACTGGAGGAGAAAGAGACAGCATCATCATGAGCTGGAACTGGTGAAGCTGAGGAGCAGCAGGCCCCCAGCTGCGGTGAGCAAAGGGGGGCCCAGGACTGCACGGAGATTTGATAAGTGCATCCTGGCCCAGGGACAACCGACCGGTTTGAGGGGACCAACGGGACATGAGCTGCTATCAATGTGGTCAGAGGGGCCACATACGGTCCCAGTGCCCCAGGCTCAACGACAGACTGAGCAGACCGACCCCACACCGGGTTAACTTGGTAGAGACCCAGCCGGATGAGAGGCAGCGTTCGCAGGAAAGGGGGGCTGGCCGCGTACCACCTGTGAAGGAGGGAGGAGGGCCCTAGGTCAGCTCCTCTGGGGGGCTGGATGCTCCAGGCTCCGAGTTTTTGGTTTACAGGGTGGGCGCGGGGCTGCCCCTCCGGAAAGAGTGCCTTGTTCCCCTGGAGGTAGAGGGGAGGAAGGTCACTGGGTACTGGGACATGGGCGCAGAGGTGACGCTGGCCCGGCCCGAGGTGGTAGCCTCAGATCGGATAGTGCCTGACACCTACCTGACCCTGATGGGCGTGGGCGGGACCCCATTCAAGGTGCCTGTGGCGAGGGTACACCTAAAGTGGGGGGTCAAGGAGGGACCCAAGGACATGGGGGTACACCCATATTTGCCCACGGAGTTAAGGGGGGGATCTCGAGGTCTGGCCAAGCAATGCCCGGGGTGCCCTGGTTGTGACCCATAGTCAGAGTCAGCGCAGGGCACTGCGCCCCAACAACAGGGAAGGTACTCTGCCCGAGGCGCAGGACCCTAACCTGGTGGGGAGGGAACGCCCAGGGACACGGCTCAGAGAGGCTGCGGCCTCAGACCCAGCCAGCAAGAGAGAGCAGGTCCCCTTTCCTGTCCCAGCTGCTGAGTTCCAGGCCGAGTTGCAGAAAGATCCCTCCTTGCGGAAGCACAGGGACCGGGCTGACCTTAGTGCGGTACAGTCCATGAGGAGAGGGTGCAAGGAGAGGTTCCTGTGGGAGAAGGGGTTCCTGTACCGAGAATGGGATCCCCCAGGGGAAGTAGAGTCAGGGGGGATCAGGAGGCAGCTGGTGGTTCCCCAGAAGTTTTGCCACAAGCTGCTGTACCTGGCCCATGACATCCCTCTCGCAGGGCACCAGGGAATCCGGCACACCAGGCAGAGGCTGCTAGAGAACTTTTACTGGCCTGGGGTCTTTACCCAGGTCCGACAGTACTGCCAATCCTGTGACCCCTGCCAGAGGGTGGGGAAGGCCCGGGACAAGGGGAAAGCGGCTTTGAGGCCTTTACCCATCATAGAAGAACCTTTCCAGAAGGTGGCCATGGACATAGTGGGATCTCTCAGCAAGGTGACCCCGTCGGGGAAGAAATACATTCTGGTAGTGGTAGATTTCGCCACTTGCTACCCTGAGGCTATGGCCTTGTCCTCTATTGAAGCAGACACCGTGGCAGATGCTGACCATTTTCAGCCGTGTGGGGTTCCCCCAAGGAAGTGTTAATGGACCAGGGGTCCAACTTCATGTCGACCCTGCTCCGATGCTTCTGGGAGAAATGTGGGGTCCGGCACAATTAGGCCTCAGCGTATCACCTCTAGTCCAATAGGCTGGTGGAAATGTTTCAACGGGACGCTGAAGATGATGCTAAAAGCGGGGACAGGTGAGCAAAGCCCACAGGTAAGTGAGGAACAAGACCTGGGAGATGGGTTGGAAACAGGAGGGAGCACGGGCTATAATGGCAGAGAGGAAGAAGGGTCAGGGCGAAGCTGGGAGGCAAGATCAAACCAGTATCTTAGATGCCTTTATACAAATGCAAGAAGTATGGGTAATAAGCAGGAAGAACTGGAAGTGCTAATAAATAAATACAACTATGACATTATTGGCATTACTGAAACTTGGTGGGATAATACACACGACTGGAATGTTGGTGTGGATGGGTATAGTTTGCTCAGGAAGGATAGACAGGGGAAAAAGGGAGGAGGTGTTGCCTTATATATTAAAAATGTACACACTTGGACTGAGGTGGAGATGGACATAGGAGACGGAAGGGTGGAGAGTCTCTGGGTTAGGCTAAAAGGGGTAAAAAACACAGGTGATGTCGTGCTGGGAGTCTACTACAGGCCACCTAATCAGGCGGAAAAGGTGGATGAGGCTTTTTTCAAACAACTAACAAAATCATCCAAAGCCCAAGATTTGGTGGTGATGGGGGACTTCAACTATCCAGATATATGTTGGGAAAATAACACCGCGGGACACAGACTATCCAATAAGTTCCTGGACTGCATTGCAGACAACTTTTTATTTCAGAAAGTTGAAAAAGCTACTAGGGGGGAAGTTGTTCTAGACTTGATTTTAACCAACAGGGAGGAACTTGTTGAGAATTTGAAAGTAGAAGGAAGCTTGGGTGAAAGTGATCATGAAATCATAGAATTTGCAATTCTAAGGAAGGGTAGAAAGGAGTACAGCAGAATAGAGACAATGGATTTCAGGAAGGCGGATTTTGTTAAGCTTAGAGAGCTGATAGGCAAGGTCCCATGGGAATTAAGACTGAGGGGAAAAACAACTGAGGAAAGTTGGCAGTTTTTCAAAGGGACGCTATTAAGGGCCCAGAAGCAAGTTATTCCGATGGTTAGGAAAGATAGAAAATGTGGCAAAAGACCACCTTGGCTTACCCTTGAGATCTTGCGTGACCTACAAAATAAAAAGGCGGCATATAAAAAATGGAAACTAGGTCAGATCACGAAGGATGAATATAGGCAAATAACACAGGAATGCAGAGGCAAGATTAGAAAAGCAAAGGCACAAAATGAACTCAAACTAGCTATGGGAATAAAGGGAAACAAGAAGACTTTTTATCAATACATTAGAAGCAAGAGGAAGACTAAGGACAGGGTAGGCCCACTGCTCAGTGAGGAGGGGGAAACAGTAACGGGAGACTTGGAAATGTCAGAGATGCTTAATGACTTCTTTGTTTCAGTCTTCACCGAGAAGTCTGAAGGAATGTCTAGTATAGCGAATGCTTACGGGAAGAGGGTAGGTTTAGAAGAGAAAATAAGGAAAGAGCAAGTAAAAAATCACTTAGAAAAGTTAGATGCCTGCAAGTCACCAGGGCCTGATGAAATGCATCCTAGAATACTCAAGGAGTTAATAGAGGAGGTATCTGAGCCTCTAGCTATTATCTTTGGGAAATCATGGGAGACGGGGGAGATTCCAGAAGACTGGAAGGGGGCAAATATAGTGCCCATCTATAAAAAGGGAAATAAAAACAACCCAGGAAACTACAGACCAGTTAGTTTAACTTCTGTGCCAGGGAAGATAATGGAGCAGGTAATCAAAGAAATCATCTGCAAACACTTGGAAGGTGGTAAAGTGATAGGGAATAGCCAGCATGGATTTGTAAAGAACAAATCGTGTCAAACTAATCTGATAACGTTCTTTGATAGGATAACGAGCCTTGTGGATAAGGGAGAAGCGGTGGATGTGATATACCTAGACTTTAGTAAGGCATTTGATACAGTTTCGCATGATATTCTTATAGATAAGCTAGGAAAGTACAATTTAGATGGGGCTACTATAAGGTGGGTGCATAACTGGCTGGATAACCGTACTCAGAGAGTAGTTGTTAATGGCTCCCAATCCTGCTGGAAAGGTATAACAAGTGGGGTTCCGCAGGGGTCTGTTTTGGGACCGGTTCTGTTCAATATCTTCATCAACGATTTAGATGTTGGCATAGAAAGTACGCTTATTAAGTTTGCGGATGATACCAAACTGGGAGGGATTGCAACTGCTCTGGAGGACAGGGTCAAAATTCAAAATGATCTGGACAAATTGGAGAAATGGTCTGAGGTAAACAGGATGAAGTTCAATAAAGATAAATGCAAAGTGCTCCACTTAGGAATGAACAATCAGTTTCACACATACAGAATGGGAAGAGACTGTCTAGGAAGGAGTATGGCAGAAAGAGATCTAGGGGTCATAGTGGACCACAAGCTTAATATGAGTCAACAGTGTGATACTGTGCAAAAAAAGCAAACATGATTCTGGGATGCATTAACAGGTGTGTTGTAAACAAGACACGAGAAGTCATTCTTCCGCTTTACTCTGCACTGGTTAGGCCTCAACTGGAGTATTGTGTCCAGTTCTGGGCACCGCATTTCAAGAAAGATGTGGAGAAATTGGAGAGGGTCCAGAGAAGAGCAACAAGAATGATTAAAGGTCTTGAGAACATGATCTATGAAGGAAGGCTGAAGGAATTGGGTTTGTTTAGTTTGGAAAAGAGAAGACTGAGAGGGGACCTGATATCAGTTTTCAGGTATCTAAAAGGGTGTCATCAGGAGGAGGGAGAAAACTTGTTCACCTTAGCCTCCAATGATAGAACAAGAAGCAATGGGCTTAAACTGCAGCAAGGGAGATTTAGGTTGGACATTAGGAAAATGTTCCTAACTGTCAGGGTAGTTAAACACTGGAATAGATTGCCTAGGGAAGTTGTGGAATCTCCATCTCTGGAGATATTTAAGAGTAGGTTAGATAAATGTCTATTAGGGATGGTCTAGACAGTATTTGGTCCTGCCATGAGGGCAGGGGACTGGACTCGATGACCTCTCGAGGTCCCTTCCAGTCCTAGAGTCTATGAGTCTATGAGCCAGCACCCGCAGGACTGGGACAAGTACTTACCTCACCTGCTGTTCGCGTACAGGGAGGTACCCCAGGAATCTACCGGGTTTTTGCCTTTCAAACTGTTATATGGAAGGCAGGTAAAGGGGGCCCCCTGATGAGAGACAAATGGGAGGGGAAGGCTGCTCCCGATGGAGAGTCAGTGGTGGAGTATGTCCTGACCTTCCGGGAAAGACTGGCCGAGCTCATGGGCCTGGCCAGGGAGAATCTGGCCCAAGCCCAGAGGAAGCAGAAGGTCTGGTATGACCACAAGGCGCAGGCCCGCGCCTTCGCCACCAGGGATCAGGTGATGGTTCTCATCCCCGTGAGGAAAAACAAACTCCAGGCTGCCTGGGAAGGGCCCTTCAAGGTTGTTAAGCAACTAAATGAGGTAAACTATGTGGTGGAGCTGTCGAACCGGGCACATCACCGTCGGGTGTACTATGTGAATATGATGAAGCCATACTATGACGGGGAACGTGGTGTTGGCCGTTTGTGGACATTGGGAGGAGCAGGGAGATGACCCTTCAATGGATCTATTCCCTGGGACAGGAGCTGGAAACAGTTCCCCTCTCTGATCAGCTGACCCCAGGCCAGCACGCTGAGATCAGGGGGGTGCTGCATCTGTACGACAGCTGTTTTCCAACCAGCCTGGACACACTAATTTGACTGTCCACAGGGTGGAGACCGGGTCACATCCCCCTATAAGATGCTCCCCTTTTCGGGTCACCGGGAAAACTGGCCAGGACCTAGAAAGAGAGGTCAGGGACAGGCTGGCTTTGGGGGTGATCCAGCCGTCTTCCAGCCCTTGGGCCTCGCCAGTGGTGCTGGTCCCCATCGATCCAGTTCTGTGTGGACTATCGAAAGCTCAATGCCATCACTGTATCTGATGCCTACCCCATGCCCAGGCCTGACGAGCTCTTAGACAAGCTGGGAGGTGCTCGGTACCTCACCACTATGGATCTTACCAAAGGCTACTGGCAAGTGCCGCTGGACGCAGATGCCAGGCTGAAATCGGCCTTTATCACCCCTCTGGGGCTCTACGACTTTCTGACCCTGCCCTTCGGCCTCAAAGGAGCGCCGGCCAACTTCCAGCGCCTGGTGGATCAGCTACTGAGGGGGATGGAGAGTTTTGCCGTGGCGTATATTGACGACATCTGCGTCTTCAGCCAGACCTGGGAGGACCACGTGTCCCAGGTTAAACAAGTGCTGGACCGACTCCAAGAGGCTGGGTTAGCCGTAAAGGCTGAGAAGTGCAAGGTGGGGATGGCTGAAGTATCTTACCTGGGCCATCGGGTGGGGAGCGGCTGCCTGAAGCCGGAACCAGCCAAGGTGGAGGTGATCAGAGACTGGCCCACTCCCCAAACCAAAAAGCAGGTACTGGCCTTTATTGGGATGGCGGGGTACTATCGAAGGTTCGTGCCCCACTTTAGCGCCATAGCCGGCCCCATCACTGAACTGTGCAAAAAGGGGAAGCCAGACAAGGTGATCTGGACCGAGCAGTGCCAGCAGGCTTTCCGGGTGCTGAAGGAGGCTCTGGTCAGTGGCCCAGTTCTGGCAAACCCAGATTTTGACAAGCCCTTTATGGTGTTCACCGACGCCTCAGACACGGGACTCGGGGCAGTGTTAATGCAGGAGGATGAAAAGGGGGAGAGACACCCCATCGTGTACCTGAGCAAGAAGTTGCTACCCCGGGAGCAGAACTACACGGCCATCGAGAAGGAATGCCTGACCATGGTGTGGGCCCTTAAGAAGCTAGAGCCATATCTCTTTGGGCGACACTTCACTGTGTACACCGACCACTCTCCCCTGACCTGGCTGCACCAGATGAAAGGAGCCAACGCCAAGCTCCTGAGGTGGAGCCTGCTCCTGCAGGACTATGACATGGACGTGGTCCATGTGAAGGGAAGTGCCAACCTGACAGCGGATGCGTTGTCCCGGAGAGGGGGCCCTGAACTTCCCCAGGTCACTGGGCAGAGTGACCCCGCTCAGTTCAGTCTCGAAGGGGGGAGAGATGTGATGCCCCCACACTCCGTGACGTCCATGTTTCCCCTTTGGGAGGTCCCAGGGTGACTCTCTCTCTGCATCATGGTGGGCCTGTTCCTTTGGGACTTCTCACCCCCGCCCCCTCGACCAGCTCTTCACAAACTCATCGGCCAGCCGCCCTGCATGTCGCGGGTTCTCTGGCTTTTGGTCCCTCAACCACAGCCTCAGGTCAGATGGGCACAGCTCATACAGTTGCTCCAGTACCAGCAGTTTAACCACGTCCCCCTTCGTCTGGGCCCCATCTGCCCACTTGCTGGCGTATCCCTCCATGCGGGCGGCTAGTTGCAGATATGAGACGCTGGAACCTCTCTCGGTACATCTCAGGAGTCAGCCCAAACTCGTGTAGCAGGGCCTTTTTGAATAGCTCATAGTCACCTCTCTCCACCCCTTCCAGTCAGCGGTACAATGCCATGGCCTTGGGGTCCAGTAAGGGGTTGAGAACGCGGAGCCTGTCCGCAGGATCTACCTGGTATAGCTCGCAGGCCGTCTCAAAGGCATGCAGGAAGTCATCCATGTCCTCCCGCTCCTTACGCTGGGCCAGGATGCACTTATCATAGCTCTGCGCAGTCCTGGGCCCCCCTCACTCACCGCAGCCGGGGGCTCACTGCTTCTCAGCCTCACCAACTCCAGTTCATGCTGCCTCTGTCTCTCTTTCTCCTCCAGTTCATGCTGTCTCTGTTTTTCCCGTTCTGCTCACTCCATCAGTTCCTGCTGCCTCAACTCCAGCTCTTTCAGCCTTATCTCCTCCAAGTCCAGCTGCCTCAACTCCAGCGATGGGGAGCTCCATGGGAGGATCCCCTGCTGGCCGTGGGGGTCACGGTGCCCTCAGTAGCCGCTGGGCTCCTCCCCGCCCTTCCCCTAGGCATAGGAAGGGGGGGTCTCGGGAAGCCCTCAGCCGCCGGCTGACCACTCCCAGCGGGGACAGACACTGGTGCCTGCGCTGCATCTGCCCGGCTGCTTCCCTCAGAGACAGGGCTCTGTTCATTCAAGCGGTCTCCCTCCTCCAGCTGGGCAATCAGCTGGTCTTTGGTGAGTCTCCCACTGCGCAGCCCCCTCTGCTTGCACAGCTCCACCAGGTCGCACTTGCGCCGCTTGGCATACATCTTCCTGCTGGCCACTCACAGGCCGGGGTGCTCGCCGCTCCCCACGGTTTCCAGGGGGACCCCTAGTGCACCAGCCCTTCTTGAGGTCACCACCTCTCTGCCAGGGTCGAGCTGCAGACTCCTCCGCCCCTGGGACCGCTCGCTGCAATCCCCCGGGGGACCCTGTTACTGCAAAGTCCTTCTCACTAGGCACACACTCCCAGGGGTTAATTACCCCTGAAGTCGTCCCTCGCTGACTCTTCAGCAGTCCTGGTCCCCATCAATCCCTCTTTGTTTTACTGCTCTCCAGTCACTTACTGCAGGAAGTGCTGTCCATGGGGTGCAGTAGATCCCACCGCTGACACCAGTTGTCACGGAGTGTGGGGGAGTCAGGGCCCTGCACTCGTCTTCCTGCGATTCGCCATGACTCTCAGCCAGCCAGCGATGACAGGAACACAGTCCCAAGCAGGGCTTGTAGGTACAACCAGGACCCCTCAGCCAGGTCCCTCTAGGGGGCAGGAAGCTTAGACCCCAACCTTGGGGTTCCCTGCATTTCACCACCTAGACCAAAACTGAAAAACAAACCCCTCTCTAGCCGTCTCTCTTCCCCTTCCCCCAGCTCCTTCCCTCCTTTTGTCCAGTTTCCCGGGCAAAGGTGTCACCTGGCCCCACCCCCCTCCTGGCTCAGGTTACAAGCTCAGGTAAGTCTCAAGTAAAATCATCCCCTACTATCCCATCACCAATGCAGACAATCCCAGTAAAATTAAACAACATTTCCAGGTCAATCCGCCCCGCTCCCTACTGCATCACAGCTGGGCAGAGGGGGATTAGAGGTGCAGAGGGAGGTGGGGCGCAGGGGGAGGTGGGGTGCATGGGGAGGGAAAGGGCAGGCTCTGGAGTGGGGGATTCGGGTTCCGGGAGATCATAGACTATCAGGGTTGGAAGGGACCTCAGGAGGTATCTAGTCCAACCCCCTGCTCAAAGCAGGACCAATCCCCAACAAAATCATCCCAGCCAGGGCTTTGTCAAGCCGGGCCTTAAAAACCTCTAAGGGCTTGTCTACATCACAAAGTTGCAGCGCTGGTGAGGGGGTTACAGCGCTGCAACTTAGGAGGTGTACACATCTGCAGGGCATCACCAGCGCTGCAACTCCCTGTTTGCAGCGCTGGCCGTACTCCCGTTTTGTCTCGGGTGTAGAGGATCCAGCGCTGGTGATCCAGCGCTGGTAATCAAGTATAGACACTTACCAGCGCTTTTCTTGACCTCCGTGGAATAAGCAGGTTTCCCAGCATACCTGAGGAAGCCTCTCTGGTAATCAAGCAGGTATCCTTCCCCGCGGTTTGCTCCGGTGTTCTCCGAATCCCCCCCCAAGCGGGTCTCCTTCCCAGCGGTTTGCAGGGGGGTTCGGGGAACGCGAGAGCAAACCGCGGGGAAGCAGGTCTCCTTCCCCGGTTTGCTTTCGCGTTCCCCGAACCCCCGTGCAAGTAGGTCTCCTTCCCCGCACCCCCGAGCAAGCAGGTCTCCTTCCCCGCCGTTTGCAGGGGGGTTCAGGGAATGCGAGAGCAAACTGTGGGGAAGGAGATCTGCTTGCTCAGGGGTTCGGGGAACGTGAGAGCAAACCGCGGGGAAGGAGATCTGCTTGCTCAGGGGTTCGGGGAACGTGAGAGCAAACCGCAGGGAAGGAGATCTGCTTGCTCGGGGGTTCGGGGAACGCGAGAGCAAACCGCAGGGAAGCAGGTCTCCTTCCCCGGTTTGCTCTCGCGTTCCCCGAACCCCCGTGCAAGTAGGTCTCCTTCCCTGCACCCCGAGCAAGCAGGTCTCCTTCCCCGCACCCCCGAGCAAGCAGGTCTCCTTCCCCGCCGTTTGCAGGGGGGTTCGGGAACGCGAGAGCAAACCGCGGGGAAGCAGGTCTCCTTCCCCGGTTTGCTCTCGCGTTCCCCGAACCCCCGTGCAAGCAGGTCTCCTTCCCTGCACCCCCGAGCAAGCAGGTCTCCTTCCCCGCACCCCCGAGCAAGCAGGTCTCCTTCCCCGCCGTTTGCAGGGGGGTTCGGGGAACGCGAGAGCAAACCGCGGGGAAGGAGACCTGCTTGCACGGGGGTTCGGGGAACGCGAGAGCAAACCGCGGGGAAGGAGACCTGCTTTCCCGCGGTTTGCTCTCGCGTTCCCCGAACCCCCCTTGAAGCCGCCCAACAGCGCTGCAGTGTGGCCACATCTAACAGCATTTGCAGCGCTGGTTGCTGTAAGTGTGGCCACTCTGCAGCGCTGGCCCTATACAGCTGTACTAATACAGCTGTAACAACCAGCGCTACAAAATTGTAGATGTAGACATACCCTAAGGAAGGAGATCCCACCACCTCCCTAGGGAACCCATTCCAGTGCTTCACCACCCTCCTAGTGAAATAGTGTTTCCTAATATCCAACCTAGACCTCCCACACTGCAGCTTGAGTCCATCACTCCTTGTTCTGTCATCTGGTACCACTGAGAACAGTCTAGATCCATCCTCTTTGGAACCCCCTTTCAGGTAGTTGAAAGCAGCTATCAAATCCCCCCTCATTCTCCTCCTCTGCAGACTAAACAATCCCAGTTCCCTCAGCCTTTCCTCATAGGTCATGTGCTCCAACCTCCTAATCATTTTTAAAAGCAGCAAAGAATCCTGTGGCACCTTATAGACTAACAGACGTTTTGGAGCATGAGCTTTCGTGGGTGAATACCCACTTCGTCAGATGTGAAAGCTCATACTCCAAAACGTCTGTTAGTCTATAAGGTGCCACAGGATTCTTTGCTGCTTTTACAGATCCAGACTAACGCAGCTACCCCTCTGATACTGATCATTTCTGTTGCCCTCCACTGGACTCTTTCCAATTTCTCCACATCCTTCTTGTAGTGTGGGGTCCAAAACTGGACACAGTGCTCCAGATGAGGCCTCACCAATGCCGAATAGAGAGGAATGATCACGTCCCTCTATCTGCTGGTAATGCCCCTACTTACACAGCCCAAAATGCCGTTAGCCTTCTTGGCACCAAGGGCACACTGTTGACTCATATCCAGCTTCTCGTCCACTGTAACCCCTAGGTCCTTTTCTGCAGAACTGCTGCCTAGCCACTCGGTCCCTAGTCTGTAGCAGTGAATGGGATTCTTCCGTCCTAAGTGCAGGACTCTGCACTTGTCCTTGTTGAACCTCATCAGGTTTATTTTGGCCCAATCCTCTAATTTGTCTAGGTCCCTCTGTATCCTATCCTAGGGTGACCAGCTCACCCAGGTCAAATATCGGGACACGGTGGGGTGAGGGGGGGGGGAAGGAGAGGTGGGGGCAGAGGGGAAAAAATGGCAGCAGAGCAAAAAAAAAAAATCCCCCACCCCAATTCCTCCTCCCTCCGCAAGTGCTGGAGGGAGGCCCGGGAGACTCAGGGGAGCGCGGGGTCGGGGTGAGTGTGAGTCCAGCCTGACCCCAAGCAGGCAGGACTCGGGCGCGGTACCTGGAGGGAGAGTAGGGGGCGGCCTGTGGGGCCAGACGGCGGCTGTTTTCCCCACCTGGGCAGCAGGACTTGGGAGCAGCCATTGCTGCAGCTCCCACTGCCGTGGGGGGAGGAAATGGCTGCTGGCCAAGCTTGGCGGCTGCGGCTCTGGCACCCACGAACCCCCCGAGCCCAGGCCTGCTGCGGGCACCCAGCCAGTCGCGTCTGGGCTGGCTGCCCAGCTGGTGCAATCCCGTGGGCGGCCCCGAAGTGGGAGCAGCAGGCCCCAGCCCCCCCATCCCGCTCGGGTCCTACAGGGGAACGAATGGGGCTGGGGTGCCGATGCCTCAGCCGCGGGATGGCACCAGCTGGGCAGCCAGCCCAGACGCGACTGGCTGGGCGCTCTCGGCGTGCACACTGGGTCCCCGCAGCAGGCCCGGGCTCAGGGGGTTCGGTCTCGGGCGCCAAAGCCGCAGTCTTCGAGCACCACGTGCTTGGCCACTTCCTCCCCTGTGGCAGCGGGAGCTGCGGCTGCTCCCGAGTGCCACTGCCCACGTGGGGAGAACAGTCGCCGCCTGGCCCCAAAGGCCACCCCCTACTCTCCCTCCAGGTACCGCCCCGAGTCCTGCCTGCTCGGGGCCAGGCTGGACTCACACTCACCCCGGCCCCGCGCTCCCCTGCATCTCCCGGGCACGGCGGGCTTGGCAGGAGGCGGGGGTTTGGGGAGGGAGCCAACAGGGCGGGGATTTGGGGAGGGAGCCAATGGGGGAAGGGGGGGCAGAGTCGGGACAGGCAAGGGCGTGAGCCCTTCTGGGCTCCGGAGCCTTTGCTTGTTTGTCCAGGGTCCCGACCTAACATTTGGTCAGGACGCGGGACAAACAAGCAAATATCGGGACGTCTGGTCACCCTATCCTATCCCAACCCTCCAGCGTATCTACCACTCCTCCCAGTTTAGTGTCATCTGCAAACTTGCTGAGGGTGCAATCCACACCCTCCTCCAGATCGTTAATGAAGATATTGAACAAAACCAGCCCCAGGACCAACCCTTGGGGCACTTCACTTGATACTGGCTGCCAACTAGACATGGAGCTGTTGATCACTACCCATTGAGCCTGACGATCTAGCCAGCTTTCCATCCACCTTATAGTCCATTCATCCAGCCCATACTTCTCTAACTTGCTGGCAAGAATACTGTAGGAGACCGTATCAAAAGCTTTGCTAAAGCAAGAAATAACACATCCACTGCTTTCCCCTCCTCCACAGACCCAGTTATCTCACCATAGAAGGCAATTAGGTTAGTCAGGCATGACTTGCCCTTGGTGAATCCATGCTGACTGTTCCTGGTCACTTTCCTCTCCTCTAAGTGCAGGGACTGAGGTGAGACTGACTGGCGTGTAGTTCCTTGGATCCTCCTCCTTCCCTTTTTTTAAAGATGGGCACTACATTAGCCTTTTTCCAGTCATCTGGGACCTCTCCCATTTGCCATAAGTTTTCAAAGATAATGGCCAATGGCTCTGCAATCACATCCACCAACTCCTTTAGCACCTCAGATGCAGCACATCTGGTGTGCTCATCCAGTTTTTCTAAATAGTCCCAAGCCACTTCATTCTCCACAGAGGGCTGGTGTAACAAGTCCTCTGCCTGCTCCTCTTCCTGGGGCCCACTGGCTGCCCCAATAAAGCACAGAGAGGCTTCTCCTTCTGCAGCAGCTGTGGCTTTATTTATACATATTCTCCCGCCACCAGTGATATATTATATACAGAGCAGGCCTTACAGTCTCCTCTTCTGCACAGAGCCTGCCCTCAGCCTGGAGACTAACCTTCCCCTGGCCATTCCATTGTTTTCTGGCTGCCAGCCAGCCAGCCTTTATAGCTCTTGAACCCTCAGGCCGCAGGTGCAGCCAGTTCTAAAGGCCCGGCACCAGACTTCTCCCCAGCCCCAATCTATTTCCCCTGATTGGGGCCGGCTGAGCAGGGGCTAATTAGATGCTTTTGCACCAGCACCCTGCTACAGCTGGTCACCTCCTCCCCATGCTCTGCTGCCTAATGCAGCAGTCTGGGAGCTGACCTTGTTTGTGAAGACTGAGGCAAAAAAATCATTGAGTACATTAGCTTTTTCCACATCCTCTGTCACTAGGTTGCCTCCCTCATTCAGTGAGGGGCCCACACTCTCTTTGACTTTCTTCTTGTTGCTAATATACCTGAAGAAATCCTTCTTGTTACTCTTAACATCTCTTGCTAGCTGCAACTCCAAGTGTGATTTGGCCTTCCTGATTTCACTCATACATTCCTGAGCAATATTTTTATACTCCTCCCTGGTCATTTGTCCAATCTTCCTCTTCTTGTAAGCTTCTTTTTTGCGTTTAAGATCAGCAAGGATTTCACTGTTAAGCCAAACTGGTCGCCTGCAATATTTATTATTTTTTCTACACATCAGGATTTTTTTTCCTTCAACCTCAGTAAGGATTCTTTAAAATACAGCCAGCTCTCCTGGACTCCTTTTCCCCTCATGTTATTTTCCCAGGGGATCCTGCCCATCAGCTCCCTGAGGGAGTCAGAGTCCAAGATCCATATTCTGCTGCTCTCCTTTCTTCCTTGTGTCAGGATCCTGAACTCGACCATCTCATGGTCACTGCCTCCCAGGTTCCCATCCACTTTTGCTTCCCCTACTAACTCTTCTCTGTTTGTGAGCAGCAGGTCAAGAAGAGCTCTGCCCCTAATTGGTTCCTCCAGCACTTGGACCAGGAAATTGTTCCCTACACTTTCCAAAAACTTCCTGGATTGTCTGTGCGCCGCTGTATTGCTCTCCCAGCAGATATCAGGGTGATTAAAGTCTCCCATGAGAACCAGGGCCTGCGATCTAGTAACTTCTGCTAGTTGCCGGAAGAAAGCCTCGTCCACCTCATCCCACTGGTCTAGTGGTCTATAGCAGACTCCTACCACGACATCACCCTTGTTGCTCACACTTCTAAACTTAATCCAGAGACTCTCAGGTTTTTCTGCAGTTTCATACCGGAGCTCTGAGCAGTCATACTGCTCCCTTACATACAATGCAACTCCTCCACCTTTTCTGCCCTGCCTGTCCTTCCTGAACAGTTTATATCCATCCATGACAGCACTCCAGTCATGTGAGTTATCCCACCAAGTCTCTGTTATTCCAATCACATCATAGTTCCTTGACTGTGCCAGCACTTCCAGTTCTCCTTGCTTGTGTCCCAGGCTTCTTGCATTTGTGTATAGGCACTTAAGATAACTCGCCGATTGTCCTGCTTTCTCGGTCTGAGACAGGAGTCTTCCCCTCTTGCACTCTCCTGCTCGTGCTTCCTCCCAGTATCCCATTTCCCCACTTACCTCAGGGCTTTCGTCTCCTTCCCCCAGTGAACCTAGTTTAGAGCCCTCCTCACTAGGTTAGCCAGCCTGCTTGCGAAGATGCTCTTCCCTCTCTTCGTTAGGTGGAGCCCGTCTCTGCCTAGGCCTCCTCCTTCTTGGAACACCATCCCATGGTCGAAGAATCCAAAGCCTTCTCTGTGACACCACCTGCGTAGCCATTCGCTGACTTCCACAATTCAACAGTCTCTACCCAGGCCTTTTCCCTGCACAGGGAGGATGGATGAGAACACGAGATGAGGGTGGCACAGGACCAGGAGGGGTGGGGGGTGGGTGAGAGTACTGGGGTCTCCTCCCCCCCGTAGAAGGAAAAGCGCCCCCTTGCTGTGCAGTCAGCTCAGGTCCCACTGGCAGCCAGCTGCCCCCAGGGGTGGTATTGGGGTTCTGGGCCGCCCACAGCAGGGCCTGAGGGTTGTGAAGTCAGAGATCTGGGCTCCCAGTGATCCCCCACCCCCCCACAGGCCGCCTGCGACACCTTCTGCGTTGGGGACGACGCCGAGGAGGCCGCCAGGGAGATTTTCACCACCCGGCGAAGCTGGAAGCGCCAGAAATACCAGCTGAGCGTCCATGCCAACCCCCCGGACATGCTTACAGGTACCTGCCAGCCAGTCCCCCCGCACCCTGCAGGGAGTGCTAGCTTGGGGGTGAGCGATCACCAGCGGGGCATGACCCCCGTGCGACGGTGCAGTCACAGAGGCCCGTGCAATGCTGGCTGCAGGGCCCGGGCAGGGAGGTGCTTTTCCCCCGGCCTGGCCCTGGTGCCACCTGTCCAGAGGGAGGCTGATAAATTGGGGGGGGTCGGTGCAGAAAGCGACTGAGGGGCTGGGGACCTGCCGGCGCTGGACTCCAAGAAGGGAGCTCGTCTGGTTAGTGTCTCCCAGCCATGCTTCAGGGGTGAAGGAATCAGAGTGTGAGGGCCTGGCTCGGTGCTGCTGGAAGGTCTCTGTGGAGCAGCTCTGTCCCGCCGGCATAACTCACCCAGTGAGCGCGGGGGCAAGGCCGGGGGAGACCCAGCGCCGACCTAGCGCTGTGCACGCCAGCACGGCTGTCGGGGACACGTCACTCGGGGGGTCACACCCCAGCCGACCACAGTGCTTGGGCGGCTGTGGCCGGGGCGCCCACACGGGGCACAGATCCAGCACCGGCTCCACGCTGGAGCAGCGGATGGTCCAAGAGGAGCCAGTGGCCAGAAGCTGAAACCAGACAAAGCCAAGCACTGGGTGTCACGGACTCACCGGTTGTGCCCACTCGTGGCCCCATGCGGTCCGTGGGGGGGGTGCCCCTTTCAGTGTGACAGCCCTTCTCGGGGGTCCACCCTCTCTCGGGGTCCGGCCCCTCCACCTCCTGGAGCCGCACCTCTCTGAGCCTCAGCACGTCTGTCTCTCGCCATGGGCCCCTCAGGGAGTCCCCTCACTCTGGACCCCCCGGGCCTCCTCACCCCCGAAGGGGTTGATGCCCCCTGTTCTCTAGCCCGGAGTGACTCTCAGCCAGCGTAACACAGGAGGGTTTATTGAGCGTCTGAACCCAGCACAGGAAACTCTCCGGCCTCAGGCCTGGCCTCCCTCAGCCCAGCACATCCCAGTCCCCCTGCAGCCAGGTGGGCTCTGCCTGCTCCCCCTCTCCAGCCCAGAGCCCCCCTGCTTCCCAGCTGGACATCTGATACCCACGGCCCCAAGCCCCCTCTGTCCATTGTCTTCTCTCCAGGTTACTGGGTCGCCTGGGCCTCCTCTCCCCTCTTCTGTCCTCTGGCCCCTCTGGCTGGAGCCGGCTGGTCAGGTCACCGGGGTCCTCTCCCCACAGCCCATTGTCTTCCCACTGGCCAGAACCGGCTGCGACTCCTGAGCCGGGTCTCTGGGTCACCAGGTCACCAGTCACTGGGGTCTCCATCCTGCAGGCCATCGGCCGCGGTCCCAAGTCCCCTCTCCAGGCCTCTGTACCAACAAACTCCTCTCCCCTCCCCTCGTTAACCAGTAACACCCGGGGACACTGAGTCCCACCCACTCTGCATGCAATCCACTGGAAAACACGAAAAAAACCAAGAAACCCCCCACTTGGTCACACTGGGGCGCGTTGTTAGCACCGAGGGGCGTTCGATGGAACCAGGCTTGGGCTGGATTCTCCGTCACCACCGGTCTTCAGTCCGGCTCGGCCGTTTGCTCGAAGCACGGCTCTGGGAGTCGCTGGTCCCTGGCCAGTGTTACGCAGGGTCCGGCTGGCTGGACACACTGGGGCCTGCTGGCCATGACATCCATGGATCTGAGAGAGGCTGGGGCTGGGGGCTGGGCCCCCCCGGACCCCCTGCTGTGAGACGCCAGGGTGGGAGTAGCCGGGAGCCCCCCATCCGGACCCCCTGCTGGAGAGGCTGGGGCTGAAGTAGCCGGGAGCCCCCCGCCAGGACCCCCTGCTGCAAGAGGCCAGGGTGGGAGTAGCCGGTAGCCCCTCGTCCGGACACCCTGCTGGAGAGGCTGGGGCTGAAGTAGCCGGGAGCCCCCCCCCCCCGGACCCCCTGCTGCAAGAGGCCAGGGTGGGAGTAGCCGGGAGCCCCTCCCCTCTTGCCCGGACCCTCTGATGGGAGGGGCAGAGGCTGGAGTCAGCAGTAGCCCCACTCCCAGCCCCTCCCCACAGCACCCCCTGCTGGGGGCTGGTCCCCACTGACCCCTCTGGCTGTGCTTGCTTGGCAGGTTTATCCCAGGTGCACAAGCGCAGGGTGTTTCCCTGCCGTGTCCTCTCCGTGCAGAACCTGCAGAGCAAGGAGTCCAGGTGAGACCCCGCCGGGCCGCCCTGCCTGGCGCTGGGAGCCCCCCGCCCCTGGCGCTGGGGCCTGCTCTGACGCCTCCCTCCCTCCCTCCCAGCCGCTCCACCCTCCTGGTGCGCCTGGACACGGCCGGGCAGCCGGAGCTGCAGTACCTGCCCGGGGACCATGTGGGCATCTTCCCCGCCAACCGCCCGGAGCTGGTGCAGGAGCTGCTGGAGCGCGTGGAGGACCCACCCCCTGATGAGGAGCCCGTGGCCGTGGAGTTCCTGGAGAAGGCAACCAGTGGTGAGACGCCAGGGGCTCCTCCCCAGAGCCAGCGCTGGGGCAGGGAACCTGGTGCTAGTGCCTGGGGGATACCATGGGGGGTTCTGCGGGGGGGGGGGGTGCCAGTGCCTGTGGGGTTCCATGGGGGTCTGGGGGGATCCTGGTGCTAGTGCCTGGGGGATCCCATGGGGGGTTCTGTGGGGGGGGGTGCCAGTGCCTGTGGGGTTCCATGGGGGTCTGGGGGGATCCTGGTGCTAGTTCCTGGGGGATCCCATGGGGGGTTCTGTGGGGGGGGGGGGGTGCCAGTGCCTGTGGGGTTCCATGGGGGTCTGGGGGGATCCTGGTGCTAGTGCCTGGGGGATCCCATGGGGGGTTCTGTGGGGAGGGCAGTGCCAGTGCCTGGGGGGTCCCATGAGGGTCTGGGGGGATCCTGGTGCTAGTGCCTGGGGGATCCCATGGGGGTTCTGTGGGGAGGGCAGTGCCAGTGCCTGGGGGGTCCCATGAGGGTCTGGGGGGATCCTGGTGCTAGTTCCTGGGGGATCCCATGGGGGGTTCTGTGGGGGGGGTGCCAGTGCCTGTGGGGTTCCATGGGGGTCTGGGGGGATCCTGGTGCTAGTGCCTGGGGGATCCCATGGGGGGTTCTGTGGTGGGGGTGCCAGTGCCTGTGGGGTTCCATAGGGGTCTGGGGGGACCCTGGTGCTAGTGCCTGGGGGATCCCGTGGGGGGTTCTGTGGTGGGGGTGCCAGTGCCTGTGGGGTTCCATAGGGGTCTGGGGGGACCCTGGTGCTAGTGCCTGGGGGATCCCATGGGGGGTTCTGTGGTGGGGGTGCCAGTGCCTGTGGGGTTCCATGGGGGTCTGGGGGGGTCCCATAGGGGTCTGGGGGGACCCTGGTGCTAGTGCCTGTGGGGTCCCATGGGGGTCTGGGGGGACCCTGGTGCTAGTGCCTAGGGGATCCCATGGGGGGTTCTGGGGGGGCAGTGCCAGTGCCTGGGAGGTCCCATGGGGGTCTGGGGGAATCCTGGTGCTAGTGCCTGTGGGGTCCCATGGGGGTCTGGGGGGATCCTGGTGCTAGTGACTGAGGGATCCCATGGGGGGTTCTGTGGGGGTGGTGCCAGTGTCTGGGGGGATCCTGGGGGGATCCTGGTGCTAGCGATGGGGATCCCATGGGGGGTTCTGTGGGGGGGCAGTGCCAGTGCCTGGGGGGTCCCATAGGGATCTGGGGGGATCCTGGTGCTAGCGACTAGGGGATCCCATGAGGGGGTTCTGTGGGGGGGTGCCAGTGCCTGGGGGGTCCCATGGGGGTCTGGGGGGATCCTGGTGCTAGTGACTGAGGGATCCCATGGGGGGTTCTGTGGGGGCGTGCCAGTGTCTGGGGGGTCCCAGGGGGGTCCCATAGGGATCTGGGGGGATCCTGGTGCTAGCGACTGAGGGATCCCATGGGGGGTTCTGTGGGGGTGGTGCCAGTGTCTGGGGGGTCCCAGGGGGGTCCCATGGGGATCTGGGGGGATCCTGGTGCTAGCGACTGCGGGGTCCCATGGGGGTCTGGGGGGATCCTGGTGCTAGTGCCTGGGGGATCCCATGGGGGGTTCTGTGGGGGGGGTGCCAGTGCCTGGGGGGTCCCATGGGGGTCTGGGGGGAATCAGGAAGCTAGGGCCCCCTTTTGCTCTGACTCTCTGTGTTGCTTCCTCCAAAACGACTCTGTGGTTGGGCACGTGGGGGGCCGCCCCCAATGGCAGCAGAGCTCGGGCTCCGTCATGGTATCATAACCTTATTCCCAGATTCTGGACCTTAGCGTCCAAAATTTGGGGGTTAGCATGAAAACCTCCAAGCTTAGTTACCAGCTTGGACCTGGTACTGCTGCCACCACCCAAAAAATTAGAGTGTTTTGGGGCACTCTGGTCCCCCTGAAAAACCTTCCCTGGGGACCACAAGACCCAAATCCCTTGAGTCTCACAACAAAGGGAGATAATCCTGATTCCCTTCCCCCCTCCAGGTGCTCCTGGAGAGATACACAGACACAAGCTCTGTGAAACTACGCAGAGTAAGTCCCCCTCTCCGTTCCCAATCCTGGAACAAAAGCACTTTCCTCTTCACCCAGAGGAAATGCAAAATCAGGCTAGCAATCCAACACACAGCTTTCCCCTGATTTCTTCCTCCCACCAATTCCCTGGTGAGTACAGACTCAATTTCCCTGAAGTAAAGAAAAACTCCAACAGGTCTTAAAAGAAAGCTTTATATAAAAAGAAAGAAAAATACATACAAATGCGCTCTCTGTATTAAGATGATACAACACAGGGTCAATTGCTTAAAAGAATATTGAATAAACAGCCTTATTCAAAAAGAATACAAATCAAAGCACTTCAGCACTTATATTCATGCAAATACCAAAGAAAAGAAACCATAGAACTTACTATCTGATCTCTTTGTCCTTACTCTTAGAAACAGAAGACTAGAAAGTAGAAAGTACTTCTCCAAAGCTCAGAGAAGCAGGCAGGCAGACAAAAGACTCAGAGACACACTTCCCTCCACCCAAAGTTGAAAAAATCCGGTTTCCTGATTGGTTTTCTGGTCAGGTGTTTCAGGTGAAAGAGACATTAACCCTTAGCTATCTGTTTATGACACGCCCCCCAAATTGCAGACAGTGGGGAAGCTCACTGGCAGCAATTTCCTTCTAGAACTTGAAAATAAACAGATTAATACAACACATGCACCTTTACATATACTACTAAGTATATAACTAACAGACTTTTACATGTTAAGAACACTTTTTAACTACTGGATTCTGGGAAACTCTCACGGGAGAGTGCATCAGCAACTTTGTTAGAAGCTCCTGTGATGTGTTGAATGTCAAAATCAAAATCTTGGAGAGCTAAACTGCAACGAAGAAGTTTCTTGTTGTTCCCCTTGGCAGTATGAAGCCACTTGAGTGCAGCATGGTCAGTTTGTAGTTGGAACCGCCGTCCCCAAACATATGGGCGTAGCTTTTCCAGGGCGTACACAATGGCATAGCATTCCTTTTCACTGACTGACCAGTGACTTTGCCTCTCAGACAGTTTCTTGCTGAGAAACACGACAGGATGGAAGTTGTGATCTGTTGCTTCCTGCATGAGTACTGCTCCTATACCACGCTCAGATGCATCCGTGGTTACTAGGAATGGCTTGTCAAAGTCCGGGGCCCTGAGCACAGGGTCCGATATGAGCGTTGCCTTAAGCTGGGTAAAGGCTTTTTGACACTCATGAGTCCACTTAACGGCATTTGGCTGGGTCTTTTTGGTCAGGTCGGTCAATGGGGCAGCGATTTGGCTGTAGTGTGGTACAAATCGCCTGTAGTATCCGGCCAAGCCTAAGAAGGATTGGACTTGCTTTTTGGACCGTGGGACAGGCCACTTTTGGATAGCATCCACTTTGGCCTGTAGGGGGTTTATGGTTCCTGGACCCACCTGGTGCCCCAGGTAAGTCACTCTGTTTTGGCCTATTTGACACTTTTTGGCCTTAACAGTTAGTCCTGCCTGCCTGATGCGCTGAAAGACCTTTTCCAGGTGTAGTAGGTGTTCGGGCCAGGAGTCTGAAAAAATGGCCACATCATCGAGGTAGGCAACTGCAAATTCTCCCAGTCCAGCTAGTAGACCGTCTACCAGCCTCTGGAAGGTGGCGGGTGCATTTCGAAGGCCGAAAGGAAGGACATTGAATTCATACACCCCCGCATGGGTGACGAATGCGGACCTCTCCTTGGCGGGTTCATTTAGCGGTACTTGCCAGTACCCCTTGGTTAAGTCTATTGTAGAGATGAACTGGGCACGTCCCAACTTTTCCAATAGCTCATCAGTGCGTGGCATTGGATAGTTGTCCGGACGAGTTACCGCATTTAGCTTACGGTAGTCCACGCAAAAGCGTATTTCCCCATCTGGTTTGGGTACCAGAACCACTGGAGATGCCCATGCACTGGTAGATGAGCGGATTATACCCATCTGTAGCATGTTCTGGATCTCCCGTTCTATAGCAGCTTGGGCATGAGGAGACACCCGGTAGGGTGGGGTTCTGATTGGGTGAGCATTACCTGTATCAATGGAGTGGTATGCCCGTTCAGTCCGTCCTGGGGTGGCTGAGAACAATGGGGCGAAGCTAGTGCACAGCTCCTTGATTTGTTGCCGCTGCAGACGTTCCAGGGTGGTTGAGAGGGTCACCTCTTCCACGCCACCGTCTTTTTTCCCGTCGTAGTAGACACCGTCAGGCCACTCAGCATCATCTCCCTGGACTGTAAACTGACAAACCTGTAAGTCTCTGGAATAGAAAGGCTTGAGAGAATTAACATGGTACACTTTAGGCTTTAGTGAGGAATTGGGAAATGCTATGAGGTAGTTCACAGCTCCCAGGCGCTCTTGGACCGTGAATGGCCCTTCCCATGATGCTTCCATCTTATGGGCCTGTTGCGCCTTCAAGACCATAACCTGGTCTCCTACCTTGAAGGAACGTTCTCTGGCATGTCTGTCATACCAGGCCTTTTGCTCTTCTTGAGCATCCTTTAGGTTCTCTCTAGCAAGGGCTAAAGAGTGTCGGAGGGTGCTTTGTAGGTTGCTTACAAAGTCCAGAATGTTAGTTCCTGGAGAAGGCGTAAACCCCTCCCATTGCTGCTTCACCAACTGTAATGGCCCCTTAACCTCGTGACCATACACAAGTTCAAATGGTGAAAACCCTAAACTGGGATGTGGTACAGCCCTGTAGGCAAACAGCAACTGCTGCAACACTAGGTCCCAATTATTGGAGAATTCGTTGATGAATTTTCTTATCATGGCCCCCAAAGTTCCATTGAACCTTTCCACCAGGCCATTGGTTTGATGGTGGTACGGGGTGGCAACCAAGTGATTCACCCCATGAGTTTCCCACAGTTTTTCCATGGTCCCTGCCAGGAAATTAGACCCTGAATCTGTAAGGATGTCAGAGGGCCAACCTACCCTGGCAAAGATGTCTGTTAGGGCCAGGCACACAGTGTTAGCCCTGGTGTTGCCTAGAGCTACTGCTTCTGGCCATCGGGTAGCAAAGTCCACTAAAGTCAGTACGTACTGCTTTCCTCTGGGCGTCTTTTTTGGGAAAGGGCCCAGAATATCCACAGCTACTCGCTGAAATGGGACCTCAATTATGGGGAGTGGCTGGAGAGGGGCCTTGACCTGGTCTTGAGGCTTTCCCACTCTTTGGCATACCTCACAAGACCGGACATACTTGGCAACGTCCTTGCCCATCCCCTCCCAGTGGAAGGACTTCCCCAACCGGTCCTTGGTTCTGTTCACCCCAGCATGGCCACTGGGATGATCATGGGCTAAGCTTAAGAGCTTCCCCCGGTACTTAGTTGGAACCACCAACTGTTTTTGCGGCTGCCATTCTTCCCGGTGTCCACCAGAAAGAATCTTCTTGTATAAAAGTCCTTGGTCTATAACAAACCGGGATCGATTAGAAGAGCTGAGAGGCGGTGGGGTGCTTCGTGCCGCCGCCCAAGCTTTCTGAAGGCTGTCATCTGCTTCCTGCTCAGCCTGGAACTGTTCCCTTGAGGCTGGGGTCACCAGTTCTTCCTCAGACTGTGGACTTGGGCTTGGTCCCTCTGGAAGCGATGTAGGTGATGGGGTTGTTTTCGTTGCTGGTGAACCGCTCTCCGCTGGTGCACCTGAGGGTATTTCAGGCTCTGGCTGAGCCTTTTGGGTATGGCTGTCTTTTGCTTCTGCCAGTTCTGGCTTGCTGGCGCCCTCTGGCGTTGAGTTTGAAGATGTGGTTGCACTTGCTGGTGCTGGTTGCTGTTCCAGTTCCGGGCCTGGGACTGGAGATGCTGTGGCTGTTTCAGTGGTAGGCATGGAATCCGGGTCCACTACCTCTGTCTGGGTTTCTGGTAACACAGACGGGGCCTCTGTGGACAGCTCAGGAACAGGAATGGGTCTGGAAGCTTGCCTGGTTTGGCTACGTGTAACCATTCCCACTCTCTTGGCCCGCCTCACCTGGTTGGCCAAGTCTTCTTCCAGTAACATGGGGATAGGATAATTGTCATAGACTGCAAAAGTCCACATTCCTGACCAGCCTTTGTACTGGACAGGCAGTTGAGCTGTAGGCAAGTCTACAGCTTGTGACATGAAGGGGTAAATTGTAACTTTGGCCTTTGGGTTGATGAATTTGGGGTCAACGAAGGATTGGTGGATAGCTGACACTTGTGCCCCCGTGTCTCTCCACGCAGTAACCTTCTTTCCGCCCACTCTCAAATTTTCCCTTCGCTCCAAGGGTATTTGAGAGGCATCTGGGCCTGGGGATCTTTGGTGTGATGGAGGTGTAATGAATTGCACTCGCATGGTGTTCTTGGGACAGTTGGCCTTGATATGTCCCAGTTCATTACACTTAAAGCATCTTCCATCTGATGGGTCACTGGGCCGAGGTGAGTTACTGGAGACTGGTGAGGTTGAAGGGTAGGATATCTGTGGCTTTACTTGGGTGGTATGTGGGGTCTTTGGCTGTCCTCGGTTGTAGGGTTTATGGTCTGTGTGCCCCCTGTGGTAATCGTTCCCCTTGACAGTAGCTTTTTTGCTTTCTGCCAGTTCCATCCATTTGGCTCCAATCTCCCCCGCCTCAGCGATAGTTTTGGGATTTCTATCTTGTATGTACCGTGTGATGTCTTCAGGAACACCATCCAAGAACTGCTCCATTTGTATGAGGAGGTTCACTTCTTCCAAGGTTTGAATGTTGTTTCCTGTTAACCAGGCCTCATAGTTTTTTGCAATGTAGTAGGCGTGTTTGGGAAATGACACCTCTGGTTTCCACTTTTGGGTTCTGAAGCGCCGACGGGCATGATCTGGGGTTATCCCCATCCTGTATCTGGCCTTGGTTTGAAAAAGTTTATAGTCATTCATTTGCGGCTTGGGCATTTCAGCTGCCACCTCTGCTAAAGGTCCACTGAGGTGTGGCCTTAATTCTACCATGTACTGGTCTTCGGGGATGCTGTACCCAAGACAGGCTCTTTCAAAATTTTCCAAGAAGGCCTCGGTGTCATCACCTGCCTTGTAGGTGGGAAATTTCCTGTGCTGTGGAGCAATAATTTGCGCCGGGTTGTTAGGGTTGGCTGGCACATGCAGCCCAGCTTTTGCCATCTCCAGTTCATGTTTTCTCTGTTTTTCCTTCTCTTCATTCTCTTTTTGTTGTTTTTCCATTTCTTTTTGTTGTTTTTCCATTTCTTTTTGGTGTTTTTCCATTTCTTTTTGGTGCTTTTCCATTTCTCGGCGGTGGGCCACCTCTTCTTCTTCTAGTTTTCTTTTGTGTGCTGCCTCTTGGGCTGCCTGTTCTCTTTGGAAGGCTGCCAGTTTGAGGCTTTCTTCCTTTTCTTTTATCTCCATCTCTTTTTGTTTTATTTCTAGTTCCTGTTTGTGTTTTTCCATCTCTCGCCTGTGTTCAGCTTCTTTGAATTGGTCTTCGGCCTCCATTTTTGTCCTGGTAGACATGGTTCCTGTTTTCTTGTGTTGGGGTGCCCTCCGGTGTTTCTCTTTTGAACTGCAGGCTCTGTTCCCTCCTGGAGTCTGCCTAGCAACAGTGCTTTTTTCCCTTTCTCTCTCTAGCTAATGTTCAATGAAGGGAAACCAGAAAAACCACTTAATTTGCATGCATATAAGTGCTGGTACTTGCCACCTAATGGGAGGGCTATTGCATGACAAAAGACCCTTAACAGTTTGGTAATGGCTTCTCGCTTAACATGCAAACCACAAACTGCTAGAGAGCAGAAAAAAAAATTCTCTCTGGTTCCCTTTTAAAACCAAACTGTTTCTCTCTGCTAAAAAGCCCCTAGCAGAGAAAAGAAAAATATAATATTCCTACTGGCTTCTGGATTGTATCTATCCCACAACGCTGCACACCATATCATAACCTTATTCCCAGATTCTGGACCTTAGCGTCCAAAATTTGGGGGTTAGCATGAAAACCTCCAAGCTTAGTTACCAGCTTGGACCTGGTACTGCTGCCACCACCCAAAAAATTAGAGTGTTTTGGGGCACTCTGGTCCCCCTGAAAAACCTTCCCTGGGGACCACAAGACCCAAATCCCTTGAGTCTCACAACAAAGGGAGATAATCCTGATTCCCTTCCCCCCTCCAGGTGCTCCTGGAGAGATACACAGACACAAGCTCTGTGAAACTACGCAGAGTAAGTCCCCCTCTCCGTTCCCAATCCTGGAACAAAAGCACTTTCCTCTTCACCCAGAGGAAATGCAAAATCAGGCTAGCAATCCAACACACAGCTTTCCCCTGATTTCTTCCTCCCACCAATTCCCTGGTGAGTACAGACTCAATTTCCCTGAAGTAAAGAAAAACTCCAACAGGTCTTAAAAGAAAGCTTTATATAAAAAGAAAGAAAAATACATACAAATGCGCTCTCTGTATTAAGATGATACAACACAGGGTCAATTGCTTAAAAGAATATTGAATAAACAGCCTTATTCAAAAAGAATACAAATCAAAGCACTTCAGCACTTATATTCATGCAAATACCAAAGAAAAGAAACCATAGAACTTACTATCTGATCTCTTTGTCCTTACTCTTAGAAACAGAAGACTAGAAAGTAGAAAGTACTTCTCCAAAGCTCAGAGAAGCAGGCAGGCAGACAAAAGACTCAGAGACACACTTCCCTCCACCCAAAGTTGAAAAAATCCGGTTTCCTGATTGGTTTTCTGGTCAGGTGTTTCAGGTGAAAGAGACATTAACCCTTAGCTATCTGTTTATGACACATGGACCCCCCAGGTCTGGTCTGTGCCCAGCCTGTCACAGCCCTTGGGAGTGACCCCTTAGCAGGCCAGGACCAGGGACCCCCAGTTCCCTATGGCAGCCCTGTGACCTCCACACTCTGGGACAGGGTCTCCGGCCCATGTGCCCCATCTCGCTCCGTGCTCCTGGCTGGGGCCTGCGGGAGGCTGTGCACACCCCTCCTGCTGAGAACCTAGGGGGTAGCCACACAAAGAAAAGAGGGAAACTGAGGCATGGCTAGAAGTCCTATCCCAGACTACGTTCACTGTGTCACAGGGCAGACATTCCCCCCTTCCCCGGTCTCTCTGCAGGCGGGCGTGCCAGCCCCAAAGCCAGCGGGGTGCCCCTCGGCCGCCTGCCGCCCTGCACCCTGCGCCAGGCCCTCACTTTCTTCCTGGACATCACCACCCCGCCCAGCCCCCAGCTCCTGCAGCTGCTAGCCACGCTGGCCGAGGACGCCGCTGAGCAGGAGCAGCTGCAGCGGCTCAGCCAGGTGCGAGGGGCCTCCGGGGGGCGCTGTCTGGGGCACCGCTGGGGGAGCAGCCTGGGCAGTGGCCATGCGCTGGGTGGGGGTGGCCACGGGGCCAGCCAGGCCCAGCACGGGGGGCGAGGGAGGGTCTGCAGGCTCCCAGCCCAGCGCCGGGGATGGGGTTAGCATTGTTGAGGGGAGCCTGTCATTGGGGGCAGGGGGAGGTAGTGTTGGGAAGATGGGAGGCAGCATGGGGGATGGGGCGAGCAAGGGAGGGGCTGTGGGGGGCTTGGTGGTTGGGGCTCGGGCGAGGGGCTGTGGGGGGCTCGGTGGGTCCCAGCCAGCTGTGGTTGGGGGTCAGGGAAGGGAGAGCGTGGGGGGCTCAGGGGTCCCAGCCTGGCTGTGGTTGGAGCTCAGGGGAGGGGTTGTGGGGGTCTTGGTGGGTCCCAGCCAGCTGTGGTTGGGGGTCAGGGAAGGGAGAGCATGGGGGGCTCAGGGGTCCCAGCCTGGCTGTGGTTGGGGCTCGGGGGAGGGAGAGCGTGGGGGGCACAGTGGGTTCCAGCCAGCTGTGGTGGGGCTCGGGAGAGGGGCTGTGGGGGGCTCGGTGGGTCCCAGCCTGGCTGTGGTTGGGGCTCGGGGGAGGGAGAGCGTGGGGGGCACAGTGGGTTCCAGCCGGCTGTGGTTGGGGCTCGGGAGAGGGGGAGCATGGGGGGCTCAGGGGTCCCAGCCTGGCTGTGGTGGGGCTCGGGAGAGGGGCTGTGGGGGGCTCAGTGGGTCCCAGCCTGGCTGTGGTGGGGCTCGGGAGAGGGGCTGTGGGGGGCTCGGTGGGTCCCAGCCTGGCTGTGGTTGGGGCTCGGGGGAGGGGTTGTGAGGGGTTCGGTGGGTCCCAGCCTGGCTGTGGTTGGGGCTCGGGAGAGGGGCTGTGGGGGGCTCGGTGGGTCCCAGCCTGGCTGTGGTGGGGCTCGGGAGAGGGGCTGTGGGGGGCTCGGTGGGTCCCAGCCTGGCTGTGGTTGGGGCTCGGGGGAGGGAGAGCGTGGGGGGCACAGTGGGTTCCAGCCGGCTGTGGTTGGGGCTCGGGAGAGGAGCTGTGGGGGGCTCGGTGGGTCCCAGCCTGGCTGTGGTTGGGGCTCGGGAGAGGGGCTGTGGGGGGCTCGGTGGGTCCCAGCTGGCTGTGGTTGGGGCTCGGGAGAGGGGCTGTGGGGGGCTCGGTGGGTCCCAGCCTGGCTGTGGTGGGGCTCGGGAGAGGGGCTGTGGGGGGCTCGGTGGGTCCCAGCCTGGCTGTGGTTGGGGCTCGGGAGAGGGGCTGTGGGGGGCTCGGTGGGTCCCAGCTGGCTGCCGTTGCAGGATGCCCAGCAATACGAGGAGTGGAAGTGGTTCCGGTGCCCCACGCTGGGCCAGGTGCTGGAGCAGTTCCCCTCGCTGGCGTTGCCCGCCTCCCTGCTGCTCACCCAGCTGCCTCTGCTGCAGCCACGTTACTACTCGGTCAGCTCCGCGCCCGGCGCCCACCCCGGCCAGATCCACCTCACCGTGGCCGTGCTGGCCTACCGCAGCCAGGGTGAGCGACCCCCCCTTTCCCCCGCAGCCAGGGTGAGCGACCCCTCCTACCCCCCAGCCAGGGTGAGCGACCCCCCCTTTCCCCCGCAGCCAGGGTGAGCGACCCCCCCTTTCCCCCAGCCAGGGTGAGCGACCCCCCCTTTCCCCCGCAGCCAGGGTGAGCGACCCCCCCTTTCCCCCGCAGCCAGGGTGAGCGACCCCCCCTTTCCCCCGCAGCCAGGGTGAGCGACCCCCTGTGACAGCTTCCCCTGGCGTGTCCCCTGGAACTGGGGTACTACTGAGCCCCCTGACCCACCAGTGTTGGCTCCCTTTGCTCTGTATTGCTGTGCCCAGCCTGCCAAGCCCTGTGCCAGGCTCTAGAACACATACAGGTAGAGACACACCCGGCTGCAGTTATATAGACACCGGTTCTTTAACCAGCCCCTGCATGGGAAGGCACAGCTAAGGCACCTCCCAGTTACTAAGGCACGGACCCACCTCCTGAGTGTAAACCCACAATTATATCATCTTGCGCTGCCCAGAGATCTGTACAGCGTAAGCTCATGAAAGTCAGTGTGGAGAGGAATATACACAGCTTTCTGCCCCAAGTTATGATTTCTACACACTAGTTTTAGACAAAACAAAAAAAAGTTTATTAACTACAAAAGATAGATTTTAAATGATTATAAAGGATAGCAAAGAGATCAAAGCAGGTTACCTAGCAAACAAACAAAAACACAGAAGCCTGTGGAACAAGGATAATCAATGGGACACAGTAATACCAAGATACAAAATATATCGGAAGCACAGAACAGGCCATGCTGGTGCGGGGGTGGCACTACACATGAAAGCGTAGAATCAAAAGAAGTAAAAATCGTCAATGAACCAAACTGTACCACAGAATCTCTAGGATAGTAATTCCATGCTCTAATAAGAAGAATACAGCGGTAGGGATATATTACCGCCCACGTGACCAGGATGGTGATCGTGACTGTGAAATGCTCAGGGAGACTAGAGAGGCTATTAAAATAAAAAACTCAATAACAATAAGGGGGGATTTCAGTTATCCTCATATTGACTGGGTACATGTCACCTCAGGGCAGGATGCAGAGATAAAGTTTGTTGACACCTTAAATGACTCCTTCTTGGAGCAGCCAGTCCTGGAACCCACCAGAGGAGAGGCAATTCTTGATTTAATCCTAAGTGGAGCACAGGATCTGGTCCAAGAGGTGAATGTAGCTGGACCCCTTGGTAATAGTGACCACAGTATAACTAAATGTAACATCCCTGTGCCAGGAAAAACACCACAGCAGCCCAACACTTTAGCATTTAATTTCAGAAAGGGGAACTACACAAAAATGAGGTTTGTTAAACAGAAATTAAAGGGTTACAGCGCCAAAAGTGAAATCCCTGCAAGCTGCATGGAAACTTTTTAAACACATCATAATAGAGCCTCAGCTTTAATGTATACCTCAATTTAAAAAACATTGTAAGAGAACTAAAAAGAGCCACGATGGTTAAACAACAAAGTAAAAGAAGCTGTGAGAAGCAAAAAGGCATTTTTAAAAAAGTGGAAGTTAAATCCTATTGAGGAAAATAGAAAGGAGCATAAACACTGGCAAATGAAGTGTAGAAATATAATTAGGAAGGCCAAAAAAGAATTTGAAACATAACTAGTTAAAGACTCAAAAAGTAATAGTAATTTTTTTTAAGTACATCAGAAGCAGGAAGCCTGCTAAACAACCAGTGGGGCCACTGGATGATTGAGATGCTAAAGGAGCACTCAAGGACGACAAGGCCATAAGAACATAAGAACGGTCGTACCGGGTCAGACCAAAGGTCCACCTAGCCCAGTATCCTGTCTACCGAGAGTGGCCAATGCCAGGTGCCCCAGAGGGAGTGAACAGAACAGGGAATGATCAAGTGATCTCTCTCCTGCCATCCATCTCCACCCTCTGACAAACAGAGGCTAGGGACACCATTCCTTACCCATCCTGGCTAATAGCCACTTATGGACTTAACCTCCATGCATTTATCCAGTTCCCTTTTAAACATTGTTATAGTCCCAGCCTTCACAACCTCCTCAGGTGAGGAGTTCCACAGGTTTACTATGCGCTGCGTGAAGAAGAACTTCCTTGTATTTGTTCTAAACCTGCTGCCTACCAATTTAATTTGGTGACCCCTAGTTCTTGCATTATGGGAACAAGTAAATAACTTTTCCTTATCCACTTTCTACACATCACTCATGATTTTATAGACCTCTATCATATCCCCCCTTAGTCTCCTTTTTTCCAAGCTGAAAACTCCTAGCCTCTTTAATCTCTCCTCATATGGGACCCTCTCCAAACCCCTAATCATTTTAGTTGCCCTTCTCTGAACCTTTTCTAGTGCTAGAATATCTTTTCTGAGATGAGGAGACCACATCTGTACACAGTATTCGAGATGTGGGCATACCATGGATTTATATAAGGGCAATAAGATATTCTCTGTCTTATTCTCTATCCTCTTTTTAATGACTCCTAACATCCTGTTTGCTTTTTTGACTGTCGCTGCATACTGCGTGGACATCTTCAGAGAACTGTCCACGATGACTCCAAGATCTTTTTCCTGACTTGTTGTAGCTAAATTAGGCCCCATCATATTGTATTGCATTGCCATTGCCATTGCAGAAAAACTAAATTAATTCTTTGCATCAGTCTTCACAGCTGAGGATGTGAGGGTGATTCCCAAACCTGAGCCATTCTTTTTAGGTGACAAATCTGAGGGACTGTCCCAGACTGAGGTGTCATTAGAGGAGGTTTTGGAACCAATTGATAAATTAAACAGCAATAAGTCACCTGGACTAAATGAGATTCACTCAAGAGTTCTGAAGGAACTCAGATGTGAAATTGCAGAACTACTAACTGTGATCTGTAACCTATCATTTAAATCAGCTTCTGTACCAGATGACTGGAGGATAGCTAATGTGATGCCAATTTTCAAAAACGGCTCCAGAGGCGATCCAGGCAATTACAGACCAGTAAGTCTGACTTGAGTACCGGGCAAATTGGTTGAAACAATAGTAAAGAACAGAATTGTCAGACAAAGAGATGAACATAACTTGTTGGGCAAGAGCCAACATGGTTTTTGTAAAGGGAAATCAAGCCTCACCAATCTACTAGAATTCTTTGAGGGGGTCAACAAGCATGTGGACAAGGGGGATCCAGCGGATATAGTTGTAACGAAGTTGCCTCTGGTGGGACACAACTGAGAGTATCAATTCAGAAAAAATTGCTTAGAGCAGGGCAGTTATAGCCCCAGGCTGGTGGTTTTCCACCTGTAAGGCACCAAACCAGCCAGACAAAGAGGATTTTGGTCCCACCCCACTGGCTAATCACAAGTCACACAAGCAATTCCCTTAGACACTCCAGTTTCCCAGTATCACCACCAGTCCCACTCGTCCTGGGGATGACCGGTTATGAAAACCAATTCCGCAGTAAAAGAAAACAGGTTCTCTCGATCCCAAAGGACCAAGCTCCAGACCCAGGTCAATATACACATCAGATCTTACCCACAAATCACGCTGTTGCCAATCCTTTAGAATCTAAAATCTAAAGGTTTATTCATAAAGGGAAAAAGATAGAGATGAGAGCTAGAATTGGTTACATGGAATCAATTACATACAGTGATGGCAAAGTTCTTGGTTCAGGCTTGTAGCAGTGATGGAGTAAACTGCAGGTTCAAATCAAGTCTCTGGAACATCCCCAGCTGGGATGGGTCATTCAGGTCCCTCACCAAAGGCTCTTAAGCAAAGAAAGCTGTCGTGGGATAAGAGGGCAAGTTCTCCCAGGGACTGGTAACTGGTTAAAAGACAGGAAACAAAGGGTAGGAATAAATGGTCAGTTTTCAGAATGGAGAGAGGTAAATAGAGGTGTCCCTGTGGCATCAGTACTGGGCTCAGTCCTATTCAACATTCATAAAGGATCTGGAAAAAGGGGTAAACAGTGAGGTGGCAAAATTTGCAGATGATACAAAACTACTCAAGATAGTTAAATCCCAGGCAGACTCCACCCAGACACAAAAACTGGGTGACTGGGCAACAAAATGGCAGATGAAATTCAATGTTGATCAATGCAAAGTAATGCACATTGGAAAACGCAATCCCAACTATACATATACAATGATGGGGTCTAAATTAGCTATTACCACTCCAGAAAGATCTTGGAGTCATTGTGGATAGTTCTCTGAAAACATCCACCCAATGTGCAGAGACAGTCAGAAAAGCGAACAGAATGTTAGGAAGCATTAAGAAAGGGATAGATAATAAGACAGTAAATATCATATTGCCGCTATATAAATCCATGGTATGTGCACACCTTGAATACTGCGTGCGGATGTGGTCGCCCCATCTCAAAAAAGATATATTGGCATTGGAAAAGGTTCAGAAAAGGGCAACAAAAATGATTAGGGGTATGGAATGGCTGCTGCATGAGGACAGATTAATAAGACTGGGACTTTTCAGCTCGGAAAACAGATGACTATAAAATCATGACTGGTGTGGAGAAAGTAAATAGGGAAGTGTTATTTACTCCTCATAACACAAGAACTAGGGGCCACCAAATGAAATTAATGGGCAGCAGGTTTTAAAACAAACAAAAGGAAGTATTTTTTCACACAACGCACAGTCAACCCATGGAACTCCTTGCCAGGGGATGTTGTGAAGTCCAAGACTATAACAGGGTTCAAAAAAGAACTAGGTAAGTCCATGGAGGATAGGTCCATCAATGGCTATTAGACAGGATGGGCAGGGATGGTGTCCCTGGCCTCTGTTTGCCAGAAGCTGGGAATGGGCACAGGGGATGGATCACTTGATGATTCCCTGTTCTGTTCATTCCCTCTGGGGCATCTGGCACTGGCCACTGTCAGAGAGGATACTGGGCTACATGGATCTTGGTCTGACCGTGTATGGCCATTCTTAAGCTTAGTATGCTAGATAGACTGGATATGAGTAGCAGATTCTCACCCTAAGAAATGATACAGGCAGGCTGCAGATTCTTAGGGGGCAAATTGCACTTGCTCACAGTTTGGAATCCCCAGGTGTTCCATGCACAGGCTACAAATCCCTCTCACCTGGGTCCAGCGCCCCCCAGTTCAGTCCTTGTACCTCAGGTGTTTCCCAGAGTCTCTTTGGGCAGGGAGTCAGTGACAACCCCGATTATGTCACTCCCCTTATGTAGCTTCTGCATAGGACCGGAACCCTGTTTCAAAGTCTGGTTCCCGTGCCAGTCAGTGGAAAAGCACTGACATCCCAAGATGGAGTCCTGCACCAGGTGACTTCGTCACATGATCCTGTAGTTCTAGCAGCCATAAGTCAGAGGCTGTTTGGAGTCACTGATCTAGATTGACTGCATTCTGCCTACCAGTGGGCGTGCCCCGGGTGTTAACACATTTCTCAAACAGATACAGAGTCAATAGTCCTAACTTCAGATACAAAAGTGCTACAATCACACAACTAGGATAATCACATTCAGTAAATCAGAACCATTTCACTGATCTCTCACATGAAAATACATCACAGTTATGCCTTGAATATTACACCGCCTTCCCCCTCAGCCAAGGGAGCAGGCCCACACAGCCAGGGGGTGACCCTGGCAAGAGTCAGCAACACCCCGCACAGCCAGAGTGAGTGATACCCCCACAGCCAGGGCAACCCCACAGTGAGGTGAGCAGCCCGGCTCTTCCCCCCGCCCCGGGGAGATGGAGCCTGAGATGAGGGGAGATGGGGGAGGGTATCTGAGGGGACATGGGAGGGCACTGAGTGGAAGGAGAGAGGGTATCGGGGGCAGGTGCCATCCCCATGAGGCTTCTGAGCACCCTGCCCCTCTTCCCCTGTGTCCCGCAGACGGCCGGGGGCCCCTGCACTTCGGCGTCTGTTCCACTTGGCTGGCCCAGCTTCAGGAGGGGAACATGGTGCCCACCTTCATCAGAGGGTAAGGGAGGCCAGGACCCTGCCCCGGGGCACAGAGCCTGGATGGAGGCTGGGACCCCACCCGCATGCTCCCTCCAGGCCCTACAGCTCCCAGCATGCCCTGCTCCCCTCCGAGCCCCGTTTACCCCACAGGCCCTACAGCTCCCAGCATGCCCTGCTCCTCTCTGAGCCCCATTTACCCCACAGGGACTACAGCTCCCAGCATGCCCTGCTCCCCTCCGAGCCCCATTTACCCCACAGGGACTACAGCTCCCAGCATGCCCTGCTCCCCTCCGAGCCCCATTTACCCCACAGGCCCTACAGCTCCCAGCATGCCCTGCTCCCCTCCGAGCCCCATTTACCCCACAGGCCCTACAGCTCCCAGCATGCCCTGCTCCCCTCCGAGCCCCATTTACCCCACAGGGACTACAGCTCCCAGCATGCCCTGCTCCCCTCCGAGCCCCATTTACCCCACAGGCCCTACAGCTCCCAGCATGCCCTGCTCCCCTCAGACCCCCATTTACCCCACAGGCCCTACAGCTCCCAGCATGCCCTGCTCCCCTCAGACCCCCATTTACCCCACAGGCCCTACAGCTCCCAGCATGCCCTGCTCCCCTCCGAGCCCCATTTACCCCACAGGCCCTACAGCTCCCAGCATGCCCTGCTCCCCTCCGAGCCCCATTTACCCCACAGGCCCTACAGCTCCCAGCATGCCCTGCTCCCCTCCGAGCCCCGTTTACCCCACAGGCCCTACAGCTCCCAGCATGCCCTGCTCCCCTCAGAACCCCGTTTACCCCACAGGCCCTACAGCTCCCAGCATGCCCTGCTCCCCTCCGAGCCCCGTTTACCCCACAGGCCCTACAGCTCCCAGCATGCCCTGCTCCCCTCCGAGCCCCGTTTACCCCACAGGCCCTACAGCTCCCAGCATGCCCTGCTCCCCTCCGAGCCCCGTTTACCCCACAGGCCCTACAGCTCCCAGCATGCCCTGCTCCCCTCCGAGCCCCGTTTACCCCACAGGCCCTACAGCTCCCAGCATGCCCTGCTCCCCTCCGAGCCCCGTTTACCCCACAGGCCCTACAGCTCCCAGCATGCCCTGCTCCCCTCCGAGCCCCGTTTACCCCACAGGCCCTACAGCTCCCAGCATGCCCTGCTCCCCTCCGAGCCCCGTTTACCCCACAGGCCCTACAGCTCCCAGCATGCCCTGCTCCCCTCCGAGCCCCGTTTACCCCACAGGCCCTACAGCTCCCAGCATGCCCTGCTCCCCTCCGAGCCCCGTTTACCCCACAGGCCCTACAGCTCCCAGCATGCCCTGCTCCCCTCCGAGCCCCGTTTACCCCACAGGCCCTACAGCTCCCAGCATGCCCTGCTCCCCTCCGAGCCCCGTTTACCCCACAGGCCCTACAGCTCCCAGCATGCCCTGCTCCCCTCCGAGCCCCGTTTACCCCACAGGCCCTACAGCTCCCAGCATGCCCTGCTCCCCTCCGAGCCCCGTTTACCCCACAGGCCCTACAGCTCCCAGCATGCCCTGCTCCCCTCCGAGCCCCGTTTACCCCACAGGCCCTACAGCTCCCAGCATGCCCTGCTCCCCTCCGAGCCCCGTTTACCCCACAGGCCCTACAGCTCCCAGCATGCCCTGCTCCCCTCCGAGCCCCGTTTACCCCACAGGCCCTACAGCTCCCAGCATGCCCTGCTCCCCTCCGAGCCCCGTTTACCCCACAGGCCCTACAGCTCCCAGCATGCCCTCCTCCCCTCCGAGCCCCGTTTACCCCACAGGCCCTACAGCTCCCAGCATGCCCTGCTCCCCTCCGAGCCCCGTTTACCCCACAGGCCCTACAGCTCCCAGCATGCCCTCCTCCCCTCCGAGCCCCGTTTACCCCACAGGCCCTACAGCTCCCAGCATGCCCTGCTCCCCTCCGAGCCCCGTTTACCCCACAGGCCCTACAGCTCCCAGCATGCCCTGCTCCCCTCCGAGCCCCGTTTACCCAACAGGCCCTACAGCTCCCAGCATGCCCTGCTCCCCTCCGAGCCCCGTTTACCCCACAGGCCCTACAGCTCCCAGCATGCCCTGCTCCCCTCCGAGCCCCGTTTACCCCACCGGCCCTACAGCTCCCAGCATGCCCTGCTCCCCTCCGAGCCCCGTTTACCCCACAGGCCCTACAGCTCCCAGCATGCCCTGCTCCCCTCCGAGCCCCGTTTACCCCACAGGCCCTACAGCTCCCAGCATGCCCTCCTCCCCTCCGAGCCCCGTTTACCCCACAGGCCCTACAGCTCCCAGCATGCCCTGCTCCCCTCCGAGCCCCGTTTACCCCACAGGCCCTACAGCTCCCAGCATGCCCTGCTCCCCTCCGAGCCCCGTTTACCCCACAGGCCCTACAGCTCCCAGCATGCCCTGCTCCCCTCCGAGCCCCGTTTACCCCACAGGCCCTACAGCTCCCAGCATGCCCTCCTCCCCTCCGAGCCCCGTTTACCCCACAGGCCCTACAGCTCCCAGCATGCCCTGCTCCCCTCCGAGCCCCGTTTACCCCACAGGCCCTACAGCTCCCAGCATGCCCTGCTCCCCTCCGAGCCCCGTTTACCCCACAGGCCCTACAGCTCCCAGCATGCCCTGCTCCCCTCCGAGCCCCGTTTACCCCACAGGCCCTACAGCTCCCAGCATGCCCTGCTCCCCTCCGAGCCCCATTTACCCCACAGGCCCTACAGCTCCCAGCATGCCCTGCTCCCCTCCGAGCCCCGTTTACCCCACAGGCCCTACAGCTCCCAGCATGCCCTGCTCCCCTCCGAGCCCCGTTTACCCCACAGGCCCTACAGCTCCCAGCATGCCCTGCTCCCCTCCGAGCCCCGTTACCCCACAGGCCCTACAGCTCCCAGCATGCCCTGCTCCCCTCCGAGCCCCGTTTACCCCACAGGCCCTACAGCTCCCAGCATGCCCTCCTCCCCTCCGAGCCCCGTTTACCCCACAGGCCCTACAGCTCCCAGCATGCCCTGCTCCCCTCCGAGCCCCGTTTACCCCACAGGCCCTACAGCTCCCAGCATGCCCTGCTCCACCCCTAGTCTGGAGACCCTTCCCCTTCCCATTACCCCTTTCTGTTGCCATGGCCCTGCCCCTGCCCCGATGCCCCTGCAGTGCACTGGCTGTGGGCGGAGCTGGGTGCCCAACCCGGTGCCACGCCCCAGACACCATCACTCCCCACACAGGGCCCCGTCCTTCCGGCTTCCGCAGGACCCCAGCGCCCCCTGCATCCTGGTGGGTCCAGGCACCGGCATCGCCCCCTTCCGGGGGTTCTGGCAGCAGCGGCTGCACGACATGGAGACGGAAGGTCAGATGGACTGGGGGGCACGGCCGGGGGGGCTGTGTGGGGGCTGGGGGACCTGGATTGGGCAGGGGGTCTAGGGGCCCCTAGGGCTCATGGAATGGGAAGGTTGGGAGTCTCGGGGCTGGGCCTGGGGTTGGGGGGTTGCGTGCCTCCATACACCTGGACTGGGTTGCGGGGCTGGGGGTCCCTAGGGATCTTGGTTGGGGAGTCCTGGTGCACCTTCCCGAGGGGCACTGGGAGGGCCAGGTGTGTCCAGCAGGGGTCTCAGCAGGGCTAGGGCAGGGGAAGGTTCCCGGGGCTGGGGGGCCAGCACTGCCCCTAACCCTGTCCCTGCCCTCCAGGCCTCCGGGTGGGCGAGATGATCCTGGTATTTGGCTGCCGCTGTGCCCGCCTTGACCACCTCTACCAGCAGGAGGCGCTGGAGGCCCAGCAGAAGGGGGCACTGAGCCGGGTGCTGACAGCCTTCTCCAGGGATCCCGACGTCCCCAAGGTAACGGGGGCTGCATCCAGGGGGCTGGCTGGGGTGGGCCAGGACGGCTGACAGTGATGCTCTATCCTGCCCCAGGCCTACGTGCAGGACATCCTGCGGACGCAGCTGGCAGACGACGTGTACCAGGTGCTGTGCCAGCGCGGAGGCCACCTCTATGTCTGTGGGGATGTCACCATGGCCACCGGTGTCCTGCAGACGGTGCAGCAGATCCTGGCCCAGGAGGGAGGCATGACGCTGGCCGAGGCCGGAGACTTAATCAGCGAACTCCGGGTACGGGGTGGGGGAGCAGCTCCAGCTGGCGGCATGGGGACGCGGGGAGCCTGGGCTGGCCTAGCAGGGGGCTGTGGGTTGGGACTGAGGGGTGCCGGCAGAGCTGGGGGACCCCAGGGCTAGGATAGAGGCTTTGGGTCGGGTCTGAGGGGTGCCGGCAGAGCTGGAGGACCCCAGGGCTAGGGTACAGGCTGAGGGGTGGGACTGAGGCATGCCGGCAGAGTTGGGGAGCAAGGGACCCCAGGGCTTGGATAGGGCTGTGGGTCGGGACTGAGGGGTGTCGGCAGAGGTGGGGGACCCCAGGGCTGGGATAGGGGCTGTGGGGTGGGACTGAGGGGTGCCGGCAGAGCTGGAGGACCACAGGGCTAGGATAGAGGCTGTGGGTCAGGACTGAGAGGTGCCGGCAGAGCTGGAGGACCCCAGGGCTAGGATAGAGGCTGAGGGGTGGGACTGAGGCATGCCGGCAGAGTTGGGGAGCAGGGGACCCCAGGGCTGGGATAGGGCTGTGGGTCAGGACTGAGGGGTGTCGGCAGAGGTGGGGGACCCCAGGACTAGGATAGAGGCTGTGGGTCGGGACTGAGGGGTGCCGGCAGAGCTGGAGGACCCCAGGGCTAGGATAGAGGTTGAGGGGTGGGACTGAGGCATGCCAGCAGAGTTGGGGAGCAGGGGACCCCAGGGCTGGGATAGGGGGTGTGGGGTAGGACTGAGGGGTGCCGGCAGAGCTGGGGGGCAGGGGGACCCCAGGGCTGGGATAGAGGCTGTGGGTCGGGACTGAGGGGTGCCGGCAGAGCTGGAGGACCCCAGGGCTAGGATAGAGGCTGAGGGGTTGGACTGAGGCATGCCGGCAGAGTTGGGGAGCAGGGGACCCCAGGGCTGGGATAGGGCTGTGGGTCAGGACTGAGGGGTGTCGGCAGAGGTGGGGGACCCCAGGGCTGGGATAGGGGCTGTGGGGTGGGACTGAGGGGTGCCGGCAGAGCTGGGGGGCAGGGGGACCCCAGGGCTGGGATAGGGGGTGTGGGGTGGGACTGAGAGGTGCCGGCAGAGCTGGGGGGCAGGGGGACCCCAGGGCTGGGATAGAGGCTGTGGGTCGGGACTGAGGGGTGCCAGCAGAGCTGGAGGACCCCAGGGCTAGGATAGAGACTGAGGGGTGGGACTAAGACGTGCCAGCAGAGCTGGGGGGCAGGGGACCCCAGGGCTCAGATAGGGGTGTGGGTCGGGACTGAGGGCAGGCCAGACTTGCAGGGCTCCCTGAATAACGCTCTCGCTGCCCTGTCCGGCACTCCCTCACAGCGGGTCTCTCCCCAGGACCAGAACCGCTACCACGAGGACATCTTCGGCCTGACATTCCGCACGCAGGAGGTGGCCTCGCGGATCCGCTCTCAGTCCTTCTCGGCGCAGGCACGGAGCCTGCTTGACCCTGCCCCCTGAGTGGCCCCTGGCTCCTCGGCCCATGGGGGTGGGGGCACAGCCCTTTGCCCCATTGCTGCTGCTTCCCTGCCCTCTGGAGCCCCTCAATAAAGCATTTAGTTTTGGTAATCGTAGTTTGTCATTTCCCACGATGCGGCAGCGACTGGGGGGCAGCCCTGTGTGGGGGTGGCCTCCCGCACCCCCATGGAGGGCAGAGCCCCACATCCAGACTCTGCCAGCCCTGCCGGCTGGGGGTCCGAGGCCCACAGGGCACGGCGCTGGCCAACGCCGCCTGCTGCACCAAGGCCCAGGAGCAGGAAGCTGGCCGAGGGAGGCCCAGGGTGCCACTGCTCTGGGGGCGAGGAGCCAGCTGCATCCCCAGGGTGCAGAGTTGGGGGCCGTGGAGCCAGTCTGACTCCAGTCCGGGGAGGGCGGGGCTCTAGCGGGGGGCGGGGCCAGTCGGGGGAGGGGCGGGGCTCTGGCGGGGGGCGGGGCCAGTCCGGGGAGGGGCGGGGCCAGTCCGGGGAGGGGCGGAGCTCTGGCGGGGGGCGGGGCCAGTCCGGGGAGGGGCGGGGTCAGTCCGGGGAGGGGCGGGGCTCTAGAGGGGGCGGGGCCAGTCTGGGGAGGGGCGGGGTTCTAGCGGGGGGAGGGATCGTTCCGGGGAGGGGAGGGGCTGGGATGGGGTCAGTCCGGGGAGGGGCGGGGCTCTAGCGGGGGGCGGGGCCAGTCCGGGGAGGGCGGGGCTCTAGCGGGGGGCGGGGCTCTGGCGGGGGGAGGGATCGTTCCGGGGAGGGGAGGGGCTGGGACGGGGCCAGTCTGGGGAGGGGCGGGGCTTGGGCCTGGGGGGGCAGGCTCAGGCGGGGGCGGGGCTCTATCCTAGGGGCGGTCACAGGGGGCGGGGCTCGGGCCTGGGTCGCTCCAGAGGAGGGGCGGGGTGAGTCGGAGGAAGGGCGGGGCTCTGGTGGGGGCGGGGTAAGACGGGGCGGGGCTCGGGCCCGGAAGCTCGCGCTCTCTCGCTGTCACCATGGTGACGACCCGGCCGTCCCGCCAGTGGCGCAGTGCATTCTGGGCCGCCGGCCGGTGCCGTCATGCTGCTGCTCCGGGCTTGTTCCGCGCTGCGCCCCGCGGCCAGGTACCGCGTCACCCGGACGCCTGGGTTCCCTCCCGGGCGGGACCGGCCCAGGAGATGCCCCCCCCCCGCGTGCGGGCGCTGGGGCGGAGCGAGCCCAGGCCCGGGGGGGTCCCGCTAACTCCCCCCCCCCGCGGTGCGGGCGCTGGGGCTGAGCGAGCCCAGGGCGGGGGGGGTCCCGCTAACTCCCCCCCCCGCGGTGCGGGCGCTGGGGCTGAGCGAGCCCAGGGCGGGGGGGGTCCCGCTAACTCCCCCCCCGCGGTGCGGGCGCTGGGGCGGAGCGAGCCCAGGGCGGGGGGGTCCCGCTAACTCCCCCCCCCCCGCGGTGCGGGCGCTGGGGCGGAGCGAGCCCAGGGCCGGGGGGTCCCGCTAACTCCCCCCCCGCGGTGCGGGCGCTGGGGCGGAGCGAGCCCAGGGCGGGGGGGGTCCCGCTAACTCCCCCCCCCCGCGGTGCGGGCGCTGGGGCGGAGCGAGCCCAGGGCGGGGGGGTCCCGCTAACTCCCCCCCCGCGGTGCGGGCGCTGGGGCGGAGCGAGCCCAGGCCCGGGGGGTCCCGCTAACTCCCCCCCCCGCGGTGCGGGCGCTGGGGCGGAGCGAGCCCAGGCCCGGGGGGTCCCGCTAACCCCCCCCCCCGCGGTGCGGGCGCTGGGGCGGAGCGAGCCCAGGGCCGGGGGGGGGGTCCAGCTAACTCCCCCCCCCCGCGGTGCGGGCGCTGGGGCGGAGCGAGCCCAGGGCCGGGGGGGGGGTCCCGCTAACTCCCCCCCCCGCGGTGCGGGCGCTGGGGCGGAGCGAGCCCAGGGCGGGGGGGGTCCCGCTAACTCCCCCCCCCGCGGTGCGGGCGCTGGGGCGGAGCGAGCCCAGGGCGGGGGGGGTCCCGCTAACTCCCCCCCCCCGCGGTGCGGGCGCTGGGGCGGAGCGAGCCCAGGGCCGGGGGGGGTCCCGCTAACTCCCCCCCCCGCGGTGCGGGCGCTGGGGCGGAGCGAGCCCAGGGCCGGGGGGGGGTCCCGCTAACTCCCCCCCGCGGTGCGGGCGCTGGGGCGGAGCGAGCCCAGGGCCGGGGGGTCCCGCTAACTCCCCCCCCCGCGGTGCGGGCGCTGGGGCGGAGCGAGCCCAGGGCGGGGGGGGTCCCGCTAACTCCCCCCCCCCGCGGTGCGGGCGCTGGGGCGGAGCGAGCCCAGGCCCGGGGGTCCCGCTGAATCCCCCCGCGGTCGGCGTGGGGTGTCCTGGGCACGTGCGCCTGACACACTCGGTCCCGGCCCCTCACCCCGAGTCTCGTTCCAGGTGCGTGGCCGGTCGCGCTGGAGTCTCCTGCCTGCTCCGGGCCCCTGGCCGCCTCGCCCCGCGGCCCCCGGTGCTGCCCTGCGGCCCCTTGGCGGGCCGGGCCGCCGCGCTGCTGGGGGGGGTGGCCGTGCTGGGCGCGGGGGCTGCCCTCGCCCGCGGAGCTGCCTGTTGCCAGGAGGCGGCGAGCCCCGGCCCAGCCCCCGCCGCCCCCGCGCTGGAGCCCGACTTCGACTGGGCCGAGTTCTGGACCTTCCTTCGCCCGCAGCTGCTGGCCCTGTCGGCAGCCATCGTGGTAAGAGCCTCCCTGTCACCGGTGCCCCGGGACCTGGGGGGAGCCCGGCTCCCACCTTGGCTGGGCCGGGGCTGGAGAGCCGAGCCGCCCCCCAGTCCCAGCGCCAGCCGCCTGGCCCAGGGCAATGCTGGGCTCCTGTCTCTCTCTGCAGTTTGCCTTGGGCGTGGCCCTGCTCAACATCCGGATCCCCATGCTCCTGGGGGAGCTGGTGAACGTGGTGGCACGCTGCAGCCAGCAGCACCTTGGGAACTACCTGCATCAGGTGCGCCGGCCTGCCCTCCGCCTGCTGCTGCTCTACAGCCTGCAGGTGAGCTGGGGGGGCTTTCTAAACACCCTCCCCACCCCCTCGTCTCTAACAGAAACATGCAGCCGCTGTCCCAGAGGGGCCAACGCTGTACCCAGAGCTCAAAAAAAAGATCCTGGGGTGAGCTGGGGAATTTGAGCAGTCAGCCTTACAGCTGTACCTGGCAAACTGGTTGAAATGATCATTAACAACAGTCTGTTAAAAGACCTGGAAGAACTGGGTTTCGCAGGGTCTAACCAGGGTCATTTTTGCCAAGGAAAATCACATCTCACTCATCTATTGAGCCAACTGACATAATTTAGACTTTCAAAAGGCCTTTTCCAAAGTCCCCCACAAGAGGTGACTAAAGAAGCGAAGTCATCCTGGGGTGAGAGGGACAGTGCTGTCCTGGATCGAAGGCTGGCTGGGCACAGAAAGCGAGAGCAGGACTAAAGGACACAAGGTTAACAGCAGGGCCTGAAGGCTCCAGGCTATGTCCTGTGTTTAATGAATTTATCAGTGGTCTGGAAAGGAGGGTAAGCAGGGAAGTAGCAGCATTTGCAGCTGATAAGTTATTTAGGTGAGTCAGGCCCAGAGAGGGCGGTGAGGAACTCAGATCTCAACCCCAGCTGGGTGAAAGGGCTGCATGACAGGCAGTGAAGTTCACTGTTGATAAATAGTAAGTAATGCGCATTGGAGTGGAAAATATGAACGACTTGTCCACCTGACAGTGCTCGACATTAACTGTGTCAGCCCAGGAAAGGGATAAATATAAATAAATATAAATAATTGGAGATATACCAATCTCCTAGAACTGGAAGGGACCTTGAAAGGTCATTGAGTCCAGCCCCCTGCCTTCACTAGCAGGACCAATTTTTGCCCCAGATCCCTAAGTGGCCCCCTCAAGGATTGAACTCACACCCCTGGGTTTAGCAGGCCAATGCTCAAACCACTGAACTATCTCTCCCTACCCCTCTGGGTGTCACTGCTGATAGCTCAGTGGAGATCTCTGCTCAGTGCACAGCTGTGCTCAAAAAAGCTGAGCTGATGCTGGGATGCTTAAGGACTAGGGTGGTGAATAACTGAGACTATCTGAATGCCTTTTTATAAGCCAATGGCGCAGCCTCATCCGGATCCCCTGTGCAGCACGGGCTGTCCCAGACAGATATGGCAGAGCTAGAGGGTGTTCACACAAGGGCCACAGAGATGACCCCGGACCTGGAAATGCTGTTACAAAGAGAGATTGGAATGACTGGGATTGTTACCTTAAAGAGGCGGTGTGAGAAGTCTATAAAATGATGACTGGCCTAGATCAGTGGGATCGTGACTCATAACACAAGGACAAGGGGCCAGTCCATGAAATTAAACGGTGGGACATTCCAAACTGATCGAGGAAATACAGTTCCACAATGTGCGATTGGACTGTGGAACTCTCTGCCACAGGAGGTTGTTGAGGCCAGGGACTGAGGAAGATTCCAAGAGGATGTTTTTGTAGGTACCAGGAATATCCAGGTAGAGCCCTGGGCGGGACTGTTGTTTAATCCCACTCCCACTAGTATGGCAGCAGGGCCCGTGGGATCCCAGCCCCGCAGCCGGGCTCTGCACTAGTCCCGCGCAGTGTGCTACATCCAGGGGCACCACCTGTGTGACAGAGATGTGAAAGCTGCTGCTGGTCCCTGCCTCCTGGGGGTTGGGATGAGACTCCAGGAGGGGCTGGTCACCCCAGATCTGCGGTGGTGGGGCTCTCGCAGGCGTTGTTGGGCAGGGCGCTGGGCTGACCCGCTATGGCCTCTCTCCATCCCCAGGGGCTGCTGACCTTCAGCTACATTGTGCTGCTGGCACGGGTCGGGGAACAGGTAGCCGGCAGCATGCGTAAGACCCTCTTCGCATCCCTGCTGCGGTAAATTCTGCTTGGGGGGATGTAGGGGAGGAAAGGTGGGAGATGCCTGCAGGGGAAAGGGCAAGAGTGGCAGTGGAGGGGGCTGGGGCAATGGCTGCGGGGGTGGGTATGTTTGGGGAGAAAGGGGTGGAGGAATGACTGGGGTTGCTTGGGAAGGGTGTGGGGTGGTTAGGAGGGTGAGGGGGTTGGTGGGGGAGCGGAGGGGGTTGGAGGCAGCAGCTCCTGCAAGCCCTGCGCCCTTCAGTCCCTGTCTCCCCCCCCCCCAACAGGCAGGACGTGGCGTTCTTTGATGCCAACCGGACGGGGCAGCTGGTGAATCGGCTCACGACCGACATCCAGGAGTTCAAATCCTCCTTCAAACTTGTCATCTCCCAGGTGAGGCCTATGGGAGCAGCCCTGGGTGTGTCTGCCCCCCCCCCACACCCTACCCCCGGGCAACCCCATCCTCTCCCAGCCATCCTGGGTGCTGAGTGCCCACGTGAGTCCCACCACTGGCCTCTCCCGGCACTGCTGGGGAGGGCCTGGGGGCCACATGGGATCCCGCTGACTGGGTCTCTGCCTCCAGGGCCTGCGCAGCGTCACACAGACTGTGGGCTGCTTCGCTTCACTCTACCTGCTCTCGCCCAAGCTGACCGGGCTCCTGCTGGTGGTGATGCCCAGCCTGGTGGGCGCCGGTGCCCTGATTGGCTCCATCCTGCGCAGCTTGTCCCGCCAGGCCCAGGAACAGGTAAAACTCACTGTGACGGGTTCAGTCACAGAGACCCCCTTGGGACTGTCACTTGACGTGCTGAAGTTACCTCTCAGCCCGTTTTCCCTGCCAGCTCAGCGCTCCAGAACTCTGCCTTGTTGAGCCAGACTCGCCAGCCTGCTGCAACACAGACTCAGGGTCTGGGCCACGTCCCCAAAGCTGCAGGCTTAACTGAAAACAGCTCAGCAAGTTACTTGTGTGCAGCACCCAGCTCCCAATGGGATCTAAACCCCAAATAAATCCGTGTTACTCTGCATGAAGCTTATCCAGGGTAAGCTCATAAACTATCTGCCCTCTGTAACACTGTATCACACAGAGAGATGTGCACAGCTGTTGCTCCCCCAGGTATTAATCACTTACTCTGGGTTTAATAAACAAAAGTGATTGTATTAAGCATAACGAGTAGGATTTAAGTGGTCTCGAGTAATAACAGACAGAACAAAGTGAATTACCAAGCAAAATAAAACAAAACACACAACTCTAATCCTTATACGTTTGATTAAGAAACTGATTACAGGTAAATCTCACCCTCCGAGATGTTCCAATGAGCTGCTTTCACAGGCTAGGCTCCTTTCCGGTCTGGGATGAATCCTGTCCCCTGGTACAGTCCTTGTTAGTTCCAGCAGACACCTTAGCTGGAAACGGGGCTGCCAGTCATGAGAACACCCCTGTTGTTCTGTTCCACCCCCCTTAATAGCTTTGGCCCAAGGCAGGAATCCTTTGTCTCTCTGGGTCCTCGCCCGTCCTTCTAAATGGAAAAGTACCAGATTTAAGATGAATTCCAGTATCATGTGACATGGTCACATGTCCTGTGAGGCCTTATTTTTCATTACCCACGGGCTGGCCCACGCATACACAGGAAGGCTTGCAGGTAAATAAACCATCTACAACCAATGGGCCCAGTCAATGGGAGCCATCAAGAGTCTAAACCACCATCAATGGCCCACGCTTGGCATAATTACAATAGCACCCCAGTGTTACACTTCATATTTCTAGCTTCAGATACAAGAATCATAGACGAATAGACGATTAGGGTTGGAAGAGACCTCAGGAGGTATCTGGTCCAATCCCCTACATACATACAAATAGGAGGAATATATTCAGTAGTTATAGCCTTTGTAATGATACCTTACCAGACCTTTTCCGTAAAGCGTATTCCACTTACATCCTATTGCCACTCATAAGCATATTTCCATAAGAGATTATGGAGTGCAACGTCATCCCACCCCCGCCTGGCCCCAGAGCAGGTGTCACACACACCCCCGCCTGGCCCAGGAGCAGGTAACACACAGACACACACACACACCCCCGCCTGGCCCCGGAGCAGGTAACGCACACACACCCGGCCTGGCCCCGGAGCAGGTCGGTCACACACACACACACACACCACCAGGCCCCGGAGCAGGTCACTCGCGCGCGCGCACACACACACACAAAAACTACCAGGCCCCGGAGCAGGTCACTCGCACACACACACACACACACACCCCCCGCCAGGCCCCGGAGCAGGTCACACACAGCCCTCACCACCGCAGGCACAAACGGTGACTCTGCGTTTGTGGGTCCCCCGTACGGAGGGAGCGTCGAGGTGGCAGGTGCCCTGGCCGTGGCAGATGCCCTGGCCATGGCACCTCCTGCCCCATCAGCCGGCCGGGCAGGCAGTGCTCGCAGAACAAGGTGGCCTGTGACTGTCTCTCTGCAGGTGGCCAAGGCCACAGGGGTGGCAGACGAGGCGCTGGGAAATGTGCGGACCGTGCGGGCCTTTGCCATGGAGGACACAGAGGTGGCGTAAGTACCAGACAACGGCTTTGTCCCCACCCTGTCCCACTCCCGCCAGCCCCATGCACACATGCTCCCTGCTGCCCAGACCCCAAAGCTGGGACCTTGTACCTCGTTCCTTCCCGTCTGGGCCCACTTCCTGTCCCCCAGCCTGGCACCAGGGGGTGCTGTGCGGGGAGGCACCATCCCCAGGCTCTGGCTGGTTCCCGTGGGCACCAGGGGGCACTGTGCGGGGAGGTGCCACCCCCACACCATGGCTGGTTCCCATGGGCACCAGGGGGTGCTGTGTGGGGAGGCACCATCCCCAGGCTCTGGCTGGTTCCCGTGGGCACCAGGGGGCACTGTGCGGGGAGGTGCCACCCCCAGGCTCTGGCTGGTTCCCGTGGGCACCAGGGGGCACTGTGCGGGGAGGTGCCACCCCCACACCATGGCTGGTTCCCGTGGGCATTAGGGGGCGCTGTGTGGGGAGGCACTATCCCCAGGCTCTGGCTGGTTCCCGTGGGCACCAGGGGGCACTGTGTGGGGAGGTGCCACCCCCAGGCTCTGGCTGGTTCCCATGGGCACCAGGGGGCACTGTGTGAGGAGGTGCCACCCCCACACCATGGCTGGTCCCCGTGGGCACCAGGGGGCGCTGTGCGTGGAGGTGCCACCCCCACACCATGGCTGGTTCCCGTGGGCACTAGGGGGTGCTGTGTGGGGAGGCACTATCCCCAGGCTCTGGCTGGTTCCTGTGGGCACCAAGGGGCACTGTGTGGGGAGGTGCCACCCCCAGGCTCTGGCTGGTTCCCATGGGCACCAGGGGGCACTGTGTGAGGAGGTGCCACCCCCACACCATGGCTGGTCCCCGTGGGCACCAGGGGGCGCTGTACGGGGAGGTGCCACCCCCACACCATGGCTGGTTCCTGTGGGCACTAGGGGGTGCTGAGTGGGGGGCGCCATCCCCAGGCTCTGGCTGGTTCCCGTGGGCACCAGGGGGCACTGTGCTGGGAGGTGCCACCCCCAGGCTCTGGCTGGTTCCTGTGGGCACCAGGGGGCACTGTGCGAGGAGGTGCCACCCCCACACCACGGCTGGTTCCCGTGGGCACTAGGGGGCGCTGTGCTCGGAGGTGCTACCCCTGCACCACGGCTGGTTCCCGTAGGCACTAGGGGGCGCTGTGTGGGGAGGTGCTATCCCCAGGCTCTGGCTGGTTCCCGTGGGCACTAGGGGGCGCTGTGTGGGAAGGTGCCATCCCCAGGCTCTGGCTGGTTCCCGTGGGCACCAGGGGACGCTATGCAGGGAGGTGCCACCCCCACACCATGGCTGGTTCCCGTGGGCACCAGGGGGTGCTGTGCGGGGAAGTGCCACCCCCACACCATGGCTGGTTCCCATGGGCACCAGGGGGCGCTGTGCGTGGAGGTGCCCCCCCACACACACCATGGCTGGTTCCCATGGGCACTAGGGGGTACTGTGCGGGGCGGTACTACCCCCAGGTCCTGGCTGGTTCCCGTGGGCACTAGGGGGCGCTGTGCTCAGAGGTGCTACCCCCACACCATGGCTGGTTCCCGTGGGCACTAGGGGGCGCTGTGTGGGGAGGTGCCACCCCTAGGATCTGGCTGGTTCCCATGGGCACTAGGGGGCGCTATGCAGGGAGGTGCCACCCCCACACCATGGCTGGTTCCCATGGGCAGCAGGGGGTACTGTGCGGGGAGGTACCACTCTCAGGCCCTGGCTGGTTCCCGTGGGCACTAGGGGGCGCTGTGCTCGGAGGTGCTACCCCCACACCATGGCTGGTTCCCATGGGCACCAGGGGGCGCTGTGTGGGGAGGTTCCACCCTCAGGCCCTGGCTGGTTCCCGTGGGCACTAGGGGGCACTGTGCGGGGAGGTGCCACCCCCACACCATGGCTGGTTCCCGTGGGCACCAGGGGGCGCTATGTGAGGAGGTGCTACCCCCACACCATGGCTGGTTCCCGTGGGCACCAGGGGGCGCTGTGTGGGGAGGTGCCACCCCCAGGCTCTGGCTGGTTCCCGTGGGCACCAGGGGCACTGTGCGGGGAGGTACCACCCTCAGGCCCTGGCTGGTTCCCGTGGGCACTAGGGGGCGCTGTGCTCAGAGGTGCTACCCCCACACCATGGCTGGTTCCCGTAGGCACCAGGGGGTGCTGTGCAGGGAGGTGCTGTAAGGAAGGCCTTGCAGCTGCTAGCCCCACCCCTGTTACGGGACGCCACCTCTCCCCTGTCTTGCAGCCTGTACTGTCATGAGGTGGATCGGTCGAGCCAGCTGAACGAGAAGCTGGGCGTGGGCATTGCTGCCTTCCAAGGGCTGTCCAACATGGTGCTGAACTGTGAGTGGACGGCGCCAGTCGCCTGGAACAAGCCCTCGGTAGCCTGGAGACACAGTCTGGACTGGCCACCCGCAGGGCTCCCGTCAGCCATGCTACTGTAGGCCCCCGGTGACCCCCCACGAGCCCCATGGCTGTGACACCCCCTCTCCCCCCAGCACTGCTCTGGCTAGGGGCTTGGCTCTGCTCCCTGCAGAGAGCTGGGGGAGCAGTTGGCTCCAGGTTAACCTGCAGTCAGTGAGTCTCTGTGGGGGCCTCCAACTAGTCTTGGCAGCCTTAGTGGTGGGGAGGGACAGCTCAGTGGTTTCAGCATTGGCCTGCTAAACCCAGGGGTGTGAGTTCAGCCCTTGAGGGGGCCACTTAGGGATCTGGGGCACAATTGGTACTTGGTCCTGCTAGTGAAGGCGGGGGCTGGACTCAATGTTTCGGGGTCCCTTCCAGCTCTATGCAATCAGTATGTCTCCACCTCGCCCTGACCCCTGTGGCGCAGGGAGAGCTGGACCCCCAGGCCCTAGGGACAGACTCACTGGGATGTGGAGAATTCCCACCCACACCACACAGAGCCAGCTGCCCTCCGTGAGCCCCTGGCCTGGCTCAGCCTGCCACTTTGCACCCAGCCAGGCGCCAGCTGCTGCGCTCCACCCTGGAGGTGGCTGCCTTTGCAGGTGGTTAGGGATATACTTCGGCATCCCTTGGCGTGAGGGCAGCATGCCAGCCTGTTCGTCTGAGGGGGGCTGCAGGCTCCTCTTGTGTCCCGCTCCCTGTGGCAGGGCCAGGGGCTCTCATGTCACTGTGCCACTCTCTGCCCCTGCAGGTATCGTGCTGGGCACCATCTTTGTGGGGGGCTCCCTCATGGCTGGGGAAGAGCTCTCGCCTGGAGACCTCATGTCCTTCATGGTGGCTTCGCAGACAGTGCAAAGGTCAGAGAACAAAGGTCGTGTGCATTGCGCCCCCAGTGTGGGGGCTAGGGGGTGGGGCTCACCATGAGAGTAGTTATCAGTGGTTCACAGTCAGGCTGGAAGGGCATAACGAGTGGGGTCCCTCAGGGATCAGTTCTGGGGCCGGTTCTGTTCAATGCCTTCATCAATGATTTAGATAATGGCACAGAGAGTACACTTATAAAGTTTGCGGATGATACCAAGCTGGGAGAGGCTGCAAGTGCTTTGGAAGATTAGGATTAAAATTGAAAATGATCTGGACAAACTGGAGAAATGGTCTGAAGTAAACAGGATGAAATTCAATAAGGACAAATGCAAAGTGCTCCCCTTAGGAAGGGACAATCGACTGCACACACACAATGGGCAGTGACTGCCTAGGAAGGAGTCCTGTGGAAAGAGATCTGGGGGTCTGAGTGGATCATCAGCTAAATGTGAGTCAACAGTGTAACGCTGTTGCAAAAAAAGCAAACATCCTTCTGGGCTGTATCAGCAGGAGTGTTGTAAGCAAGACACGAGAAGTGATTCTTCCGCTCTGCTCTGCGCTGTTACGGCCTCAACGGGAGTGTTGTGTCCAGTTCTGGGGGCCACATTTCAGGAAAGATGTAGGTGAATTGGAGGAAGTCCAGAGAAGAGCAACAAAAATGATGAAAGGTCTAGAAAACTTGACCTACGGGGGAAGGTTGAAAAAACTGGGTCTGTTTGGTCTGGAGCAGAGAAGAGTGAGAGGGGACATGAGAACAGTTTTCAAGTACATAAAAGGAGGAGGGAGGAAAAATGTTCTTAATCTCTGAGGACAGGACAAGCAGCAAGGGGCTTAAATTGCAGCAAGGACGGTTTAGGTTGGACAGTAGGAAAAACCTCCTAGCTGTCAGGGTGGTTAAGCACTGGAATAAATTGCCTAGGGAGGTTGTGGAGTCTCCGTCACTGGAGGTTTTTAAGAGCAGGCTGGACAAACCCCTGTCGGGGATGGTCTGGATAATCCTTAGCCCTGGCGTGAGTGCGGGGGACGGGAGTAGAGACCCCTCGAGGTTCCTGCCAGTTCTCTGATTCTACGTTCCCTGCCCAGTGCTGAGTGCAGGGGACGGGAGTAGAGACCCCTCGAGGTTCCTGCCAGTTCTCTGATTCTACGTCTCCTGCCCAGTGCTGAGCAGAGGCCTCTCCCCTTGTCTCGGCAGGTCCATGGCCAACATCTCCGTTCTGTTTGGACAGGTAGGTGGGGCAGGGGCTGTCCATCTGGCTCGGCCCCCCCGGCACTGCCCCGCTCCTGTGGGGCTAGCCCCACGACGCAGCCTGCCAAGGCTAGGGTGATCCATCCCAGCAGCCGGTTCCCAGCGCTTGCTTGCTGCTTCTGGGATCCTGGCCTGGGATGGCTGCTAGGCAGAGGGCGCTGGGACTGGTTGAAGGTGCAGCTGGTGGTTCTTTTATCTGTACGCCCTGCTCTGGCCCAGCTACTGCACCTTGTAAACTGAGGCAGAGACCCCTGGGGCACAACGGTGGTGACAGGGTTCCTCTTGCGCCCCTGTCCTGGCCCCCGACTGTCAGGTGGTCAAGGGAGAAGGGCCAGGACCCCACTGGCCAGGGCCCTTCCAGCACACAGCGCCATGTGGCCATGGGGGTGATGCAAACAGGGCCGTGCTCGGGGCTGCCCCAATGACAGGGTGACCAGGGCATTGGGCAGTCCCACCCCATCGCTGTCCCTGCAGGTCGTGCGAGGCCTCAGCGCTGGAGCCCGTGTCTTTGAGTTCATGACCTTGGAGCCCACCGTGTCCCTGTCTGGGGGGGACCAGATCCCCAGCCACTCCCTGCTCGGCCACATCTGCTTCCAGGACGTCTGCTTCAGGTGAGGGCAGCCCGGGGGGGGCTGTGGTCTGCGCCACTGGGCACCTGTCATTCTCACCCTCGGTAACGCCCTTCCCACAGCTCTGCCAGTGCCCCCCACTCCTAACCCACAGCCCCTGCTAACCTAGGCCAGCCCTGCCCACCAGCTCTGCTGGTGCCCCCCAACTCTTGACCTGCTGCCCCTGCTAGCCGAGCCCTGCCAGTGCCCCCTACTCCCGACCCTCAGCCCCTGCTAGCCCAGCCCAGCCCTGCCCCCCAGCTCTGCCAGTGCCCCCCCACTCCTGATCCACAGCCCCTGCTAGCTCTGCTGGTGCCCCCCTACTCCTGACCCACAGCCCCTGCTAATCCAGCCCTGCCCCCGAGCTCTGCTGGTGCCCCCCACTCCCAACCTGCAGCCCCTGCTAATCCAGCCCTGCCCCCTAGCTCTGCCAGTGCCCCTCACTCCCAATTGTACAGCTTCTCCCAGGGCCTTTCCTGCTCCGCCCTTGCCCAGCACTTGGCCGCCCTGTCTGCCCTGCCCAGCCTGACCCCTCTCTTCTTGCTGTCGCAGTTACCCCACGCGCCCCGGCTGCCCAGTGCTACGGAACTTCAGCCTCACCCTGCCCCCTTGCAAGACAGTGGCCATCGTGGGCGAGTCAGGAGGAGGTACCACAGGAAGGGCCCAGGTTCCTCTCCCCCCCAGTCTGTCACAGGTGGGGTCTCGCAGGGCAGCCAGGCCAGAGAGGGGCGAGGGGAGCCAAGGTCTCACAGGGAACAGGGGAATGGTCCTGGCTCCCAGCCCTACCGCTCCCCCCAGAGCTGGGATAGAACCCAGGCATCCTGGCTCCCAGCCTGCTCGGGCCCCCCGCCCTCCCAGAGCCGGGGCCAGAACCCAGGAGTCCCGAACAGCGCCTGTCTCGGCACCACCTTGGCTCAGAGCCCTGTCCCCTGCCCCTTCCTGGGCTGTGGGCAGTTCCGGGGGTGCTGTGTGCCAGGCTGTGTCGTGGCCCATGTGCTGCAGCCTCATCCCCATGCCCCGCAGGGAAGTCGACGGTGGCGGCGCTGCTGGAGCGTTTCTATGAGCCCACGCAGGGGGCCATCACGCTGGACGGATGTGAGCTCTGCACCCTGGACCCCTCATGGCTACGGGGGCAGGTCATTGGCTTCATCAGCCAGGTGAGGGGGCGGCAGAGTGCAGGGGGAGCGGGCACAGTGAGACGGTGCGGTGGGGGGCGCGGGGGGCGCGGTGGGGGTCAGGCAGCTCCCGGTACTGAAGCAGTGTCATCCCCGTCCCCCCACCAGGAGCCTGCGCTCTTTGGAACGACGATCCTGGAGAACATCCGCTTTGGAAAGCCCGACGCGTCCGATGCCGAGGTCTATGCCGCAGCCCAGCTGGCCAACGCCGACAGCTTCATCCGCAGCTTCCCACAGGGCTATGGCACCATCGTGGGTGAGCGCAGGGCCCTGGCGCCTTCCTCTGCCCCCCACTCACCCATTGCTGCCCGCGGCTGTGGAGCCAAGTAGGCGCCATCCGTGGGCCAGCAGCTCCAGTTCTGTCCGGCAGACGCCGAGTCGCTGGCTGCAACCACCAGACCCGCTCCAAGTGGGAATATGGCCGGGGGGGGGGTCTCCGCTGCACGGGGCAGCCCTGCTCCTGGGGAGAGGGTCCCTGGCCTGAAATCAGTCACCCCCGGAGCCCCTGCCCCTGTCCCCGCAGGCGAGCGTGGCGTGATGCTGTCGGGGGGCCAGAAGCAGCGCGTGGCCATCGCCCGGGCCCTGCTCAAGAACCCGTCGGTGCTGATCCTGGACGAGGCCACGAGTGCGCTGGACACGGAGTCGGAGCAGGCAGTGCAGGAGGCGCTAGAGCGGGCCATGGCCGGCCGCACCGTGCTAGTCATTGCCCACCGCCTCAGCACCATCCAGTGCGCCGACCTCATCGTGGTGCTGGCCCGCGGCTGCGTGGCTGAGGTCGGGGGGGTTAGCAGCTCTGTGGGAGGGTGTTCTGGGGTGGGGTGGTCCCCGGGTGGGGGGAGTTCTCGGGGGAGGGGCACAAGGTGTTGTTTTGGAGGAGTTATGAAGGTGTGGGGACGAGATGGATGTTCTGGGGGCACAGGGTGTTCTGTGGTGGAGGGGGCTGTAGAGGGGTCCGGGGGAGGTACAAGGGCACAGGGATGAGATGGGTGTTCGGGGGGGGCAGTAGAGGGGTCCTGGAGGTGGGGTATGAGGGTGTGGGGATGAGACAGGTGTACTGGGGGCATCGGGTGTTCTGGGGTGGGGTGGTCCCCAGGGAGGGCTATAGAAAAGTCCGGGGGATACGAGGGCACAGGGACGAGACGTGTTCTGGGGGGGGGAACAGATATTCAGAGGTGTACAGGGGGCACAGAGCCAAGGCTGGGCAGAGCACCCATTGGGCGTGGCTGGCTCTGGTGACACCCCCCCCCCGGTCTGCCCCCCCAGGCTGGGACCCACGCAGAGCTGCTGCGCCGGGGTGGACTGTACGCTGAGCTCGTCCGCAGACAGGCCACGGAGCAGCCTTGAGCGGGGACGGGTCTGGCCGTGGCGGCTGCAGGGACTGAACCTGGCACCCACCTGGCTCCTTCCTGAGCTGTGCCGAGCCCACCGCAGACACTGGATCTGTGCACCTACCTTGGCGCTGGGGCCCAGCCACGGCCCCCCCTTCTGCTCTGTCCCTGGGCTGGGACCAGCTCCAGCCCCCCTCTTCTGCTCTGCCCCTGTGCGGGGACCAGCTCCGGCCCCCTCCCCTGCCCTCAGGCGGGGCTCCCAGCCCCCCTCTTCTGCTCTGCCTCTGGGCTGGGATCAGCTCCGGCCCCCTCCTCTGCCCTCAGGCGGGGCTCCCAGCCCCCCCTCTTCTGATCTGCCTCTGGGCTGGGACCAGCTCCGGCCCCCTCCTCTACCTGGCAGGGGCTCCTGTTCTGCTCTGCTCCCAGGCTGGGCCTGGGTCTTGGCTGTGCCCCCCATCCCCGACCCCTGGCAGGACCTGGCTGTGGCCGCAGGAATGGGGTGGGTGCCCAGGTTCACGTGCCCCGTCCACCAATAAAAGCCAAGTGCAGCTGTTGTCTGGGGCAGGGGGAGCCAGGCCCAACCAGCCTCACTTCATTACCATGGCGATTGGCCTGTGATCTCATCTCGTCTGCGCCCCCCCGCCCTCCCATGCCTGGAGTGGGCTCTGGACGTGCCCTTCAAGAGGTGAGGGCTTCCAGGGGGCTGGGGCTCTGACTCAGATCCTCCCCCCCCCCCCCAGCGACTCACCCTGCTCGGGCTGTGCGAGAGCCCACGCAAGCAAGTAGTGGGCTGGGGCGCAAGGGGCCAAGCCCCCAGGGCTGGGGGGCTGGTTGGGGACCCAGGCCAAGCCCTTGGGTCTCATGGCTCTGAGAAGCCGCCCTGATGGGCTCAGCGAAGTCTCCAGGCCTATCCGCTCTGAGGTCTTGTCCCGTGGGTTACGGAGCTCCCTGGGCCCCCTTGCCCCCTTCCCGGTAATGAGCCTCCCCCCACGGGTTTGGGCCAGGACCCTGCGTACCTGCCCAGGGCACCTGGGCTTGGGGGGGGGGGGGCAAACCAGGGCACAGGGGCCATTCTGCGTGTTTTGAGCTTCATCCAGGATCCGCCAAATTGTCCCAGGCCCAGTAACATGGCCCATTCCCAGCACATCCTGCCGGTGCTGCTGCCTGCTACCCTGTGTGAGCTCCCGCCCGCTGCTCATCCTCCCCTGGCAGCGGGGCCCACCGCGCCGCTACCAGCCATAGCATCAGGTCTGCCGCCCCGGCTGTACGGCCCGTTCCTCCTGCTGCCCCTCGGCTTGACGTGCTCCAGAGAGGATGTTCCCCCGCGGCACCTCGTCCGCCCAGCGTGGCCACAAGGCGGGTTTCTAAGCCCCCTTCAGCAGCTGGTTAGTCATCAGAATGGCCAGACCGGGGCAGCCCCGGGGGCCTGCTAGCCCAGGATCCTGCCTTCAGCTGGGTCAGTGCCAGGGGCTTGAAGAGAACAGGGCAACGTGGACTGATCTGTTCTCTGGCGTCCAGCCCCAGCTTTTGGCAAGCAGGCTGAGGCCCCTCAGAACATGGGGTTGTGTCCCTGCCCATCCTGGCTAATCGCCATTGAGGGACCTACACATCAGGAACTGAACCTTGTTACAGCCTTGGCCTTTGCCATCCCCCGGCAGTGAGTTCCACAGGTTGAGTGGTGGGTGACAAATCTCTTCCTTTTGCTTGTTCTGAACTGGCTACCTGTTAATTGTTCATTAGGGTGGGTCCTGTGTGGGAGGATTTCCTGTTTTCATCTAGCCTAGCTTTTTTTCATTAATTATATTTCCGTTCAATTTTTCCCCTTGACTTTGGCTCCAGTACAGCTGGAGATTTTATTTCCTCTCTCAAAGAGTCTCTGCTCACGTACCCAGCTCTGGTCTGGTGCTTCTGACCCGAAACCTTTTCTATTTTCCTCCTTTCTGCCTTCTCGTGTCCCAGTGCTGTGCTTGTATCCTGCTCCGCCTCAGCTCCAGTTCCGCTGCTAGCGCAGGTCTAGGTGGTTCGCCTTCCCTCCTTTTGCCAACTGCCCCCATTGGGCGCGTTCCGCGGCCCCTCCCCAGCTCGAGGTGCCCCCTTGCTGGCCATCTCTGCCCCAGGACAGCTTTTGGGGTAGCTGCACCGCAGCTGGAGCGGTGCCAGCGCCGGGGCTACTGCACCCAGCTGGGGCTTCACCCACTGCTGCAGCCTCTTCCTGGGGATGAGCCCAGGGGTCACTTGGCAGTACCCCAGACATACCCGAGGGGCTGGGTATGGGGTGGGGGTGCAGTCACTGTGGGACACCACGAACAGGGCGGGAGGGGCTTGATGGGCACAGGTGGTGCTGCACTAGGCCTGCTGTGGTGCAGATGCTGGTGCTGTTTGGGGGCCTGGGGGCTGGTTCTCCCCACAGGAGCAGGTGGGGGGAGTGGGTTGGCACAGGGGGCCGTACTGCAGAGCTGGGGGTCTTGCTGAGTGAGCCTGGAGCCCCTATACAGGCCCTGGGGCAAATATTAGCAAAGACGTTTGCAGAGGGTGGGGATCCTGCTCTGGGGAGCTGCCTCCAGCAGGAGAAGAGATAGGCCTGGGTTGGGCTAATTTCACCTGTTTGCCCCAGAGCGGGAGCTGCGGGCCCCAAAGCAGAACGTGGTGCATGTCTGGGCTGAGGGGGAGGACACCCCCCAGCCAGGGCATGATGCTCAATTCTCCCCCCACCCCTCTCCGGTCCTCCTAGCAAAGGCCCAGGAGGGAGCACCAGCCTCATGGAAATGCTTCCCCTGAACCACTGGGGCTGGGGGAGCCTAGGCCTGGCCCAGCTTGTCCTCCGATACAGGGTCAGTCCTGTACCAGGTCAGGCCAGGGCCTTCTGCCCCCTCCAGCATCAGGGCACCGGCAGGAAAAGCTCCTTGGAGAATCCATGGGTGGCCCTGCCCCCCCCTCTCCCCAGGGCCCTAGCCTGGAGGCAGCTTAGGGGTCCCTTGGCTAACTGGCTTTTCCCTGCTGCTGGGTGACAGCCCGGGGGGGCACACACCAACCCCAACAGGTCCCACCAGCTTCCCCAAGATGCCCCATGGGCTGGTGTGGGGGAGTAGCTCATTCCTGGCCTGGGGCCTGCAGCAGGGGAGCAGGCACTGGGGGTCTCTGGCAGGTTTATCCCTGTCCGGGGAGCACGGGGGGGCTCTGACCCAGCAGGGGAGTTTTGTCTTGGCTGGAGCACCGAAGAGCAGAGCAACAGGCCAGCATCCTGGCGGCTGGCAGCAGAGAGAGCAGCCGAGAGGCTGGGGTGTGGGCGGAGTGTCCCCCAGGGAGGGCAGCTCCTGGCCCCGGGGAGTGTCTAGCAGGGGGCACATCCTGCAGGTGCCACTTCACCCTGGTCCCCCATGGGAGAGACCTTGCTGGGTTAAGGGGGGCTGGCTGGGCTCTTTACAGGGCCAGAACCTATGCTGAGCCCCCCGTGTGGGAAGGTGGCCAGGCCAGGCCAGGATGTGCCCTTCACCTGTACCTGGTGCAGGCACCAGTTCCTGCAGCAGGGAGTCCTGTGCATGCACAGCAGGGAGAGCCCCTGCCACGGTGACAGCGAGCTGGGACATCCACAGTCCCATGCATGGGTGAGTGCCCTTCCCTCGCCCTCACCACACCAGCCCTTCTGCTACAAGGCAGCCACATCCTGCAGGGGGGGGCACCAGGGGGTGGGGCAGCATGGAGAGTCCTGAGCAGCCAGGTGTCTGCACCCAGTTCAGGCAGGGCCTGAAAGCCAAGGCTTCCTCCAGCACGGCCCGTGCAGCATCCACCTCCGCCTGGAAAAGACGGTTACTCACCTTTGTACCTATTGTTCTTCGAGATGTGTTGCTCACATCCATTCCAGTTAGGTGTACGCGCCGCGCGTGCACATTCGTCGGAAAACTTTTACCCTAGCAACTCAGTCGGCCGGCAGGTCGCCCCCTAGAGTGGCGCCACCATGGCGCTTGATATATACTCCTGCCGGCCCACCCGCTCCTCAGTTCCTTCTTGCCGGCTACTCCGACAGTGGGGAAGGAGGGCGGGTGTGGAATGGATGTGAGCAACACATCTCGAAGAACAACAGTTACAAAGGTGAGTAACCATCTTTTCTTCTTCGAGTGATTGCTCATATCCATTCCAGTTAGGTGAATCCCAAGCCTTACAAAGGCGGTGGGGTCGGAGTGAAATGTGGCAGAATAGAACTGCTGAGCCAGAGGCTACAGCCTCTCTTGACTGCTGAACCAGGGCATACTGCGAAGCAAAGGTATGGACCGAGGACCAATGGAGCTTCGCGACAGATCTCGTGGGTAGAAACACGAGCCAGCAAGGCGGCAGATGAAGCCTGAGCCCTGGTAGAATGCACAGTGATGTGGCTTAGGGAAATATGAGCCAAATCATAACAAGTGGGGATGTCCGCCATCACCCAAGAGGAGATCCTCCGAGAGGAAAACAAGCAAGCCCTCCCTTTGGCCCGCTACCGGGCAGAGCTGGGGGCACCTTAGGAAATGATTCTGTCAATATAATGCGAGCACTCCACAGATGTCCAAGGAGTGCAACGGTTGTGCCCATTGCGTTGAGCTGTGGGTAACATGAAAGGCCAAAACACCTTAGGGAGGAAAGCCGGGTGCGGTCATAACTGCACCTTGTCTTTGTGAAACCTAGTGTACGGCGGAACCCCCGTAAGAGCTCTGATCTCAGAGACCCGTCTGGCCAAGACTAGGTTGAGGTCCCAGGTCGGGGCTGGGCGGCGCACCCGAGGGTGCAAGCGCTCCAAGCCCTTGAGGGACCTCGAACCCATAGAGCGTGGGACACTGAACGTCCATCTTAGCCTGCTGGAAGGTAGAGATGGCTGCTGAGAGTATCCTCAGCGATGATACCGCCAGGTCCTGCCGCTGAAGGCCAGAGGCAGGCTAAATAGAGGGGATCGAGACCTCAGCAGGGGCAAGATCGAGCGTACTGCAGCTGTAAAGGAAACGCTTCCACCTGGCCCGGTACGTTGACCAGGTGGAAGGCTGCCTGTCACCCCGACTCAGGTACGCAGGAGCCACCGTGAGGCGAAGAGGCTGCAGGTCCGAGTGACGAAGCCTGTCGTTGCCCTGAGTGATGAGGTCTGGGCTGACAGGCCGAGCAACGTGGTATGTCAGCGCTGCCTGGACCACTCTGGAGTGATCATGATGATGCGCGCTCTGCCCCTGCGGAGTTTGAGCAGGACCTAATGAACCAGTGGGAACAGTGGGAAGGCATAATGCAGTTGGCCTTTCCACGGCCTCAGGAATGCGTCCAAAATCGATTCCGCGGAGAGACCTTGGAAGGAGCAGAACACCTGGCATTTCCTGCTCTCACGGTGAGCGAACAGGTCTGTGTGAGGCAACATCTCCACTTCCGGAAAGCGGGACGCCTCACACGGGGCAGAGTGATCACTCGTAAGACAGGAAAGACCTGCTGAGTCAAAGAGTTAAGACGTTCCGAACGCCTGGGAGAAAGGACGTCGCCAGCTCCATCGAGTGGGCCATGCAAAAGACCCGGAAATGGATGGCCTCCTGACAAAAAAGGGGGGAGGACTATGTCCCCCCTGAATACTTATGAAGCATCAGGCCGTTGTGTTGGCTGTAAACACCGAGATACAACGGCCTCGCAGCTGCCGCTGGAACCCCTGGCATGCCAGGCGGACTACTCTCATATTTGGGGCATTGATGAGGAATGCCAGCTCCATAGAAGACCAAAGGCCTTAAGCTCGGAGTGACCATGAGCACTCGAGCAGAGAGATGATTCGTCCGCCGTCAGGGGCAGTGAGGGCTGGGGCGGATGAAACCGCATCCCTGTCCACACCAAGGAGGGAGTTAGCCACCACTCTAGGGAGCCTAAGACGTTCGAGGGAACGGTGACTACCATGACCATTGGCTCCCTGTCCAAGCGGTACGCCGAGGTGGGCCGGACTTGGAGAGGACGGAGGCGGAGCTTGGCGTGTTTGGTTACAAACTTGCGGGCAACCATAGACCCAGGAGACTGAGACAAGAACGAGCTGAAGTCATTGGGAAAGCCTTCAGACCTCAGATGATTGTTGCCATCGCCTAAAACCGCAGTTGTGATAAGCAGGCTCCGGCTAGGTAGGAGACCAGGATAGCCCCTAGGGAGCCCAACCTCTGCGTGGGAACCAGAGTGGATTGCTCTATAATAAACAGCAGGCCTTGACCTGTGAATAAGACCGTGGCGATGCCCACGCGCTGAGTGGTTTGTGTCTCAGAGTCTCCTCGGATAAGCGAATCGCCCAGATACGGAAAAAACGCATATCCGACATCAGCGACGGTAGGCGGCGACTATGGCCGTAAACCGGGAGTATTGACAGTCGGCTATAGAGCGGAGGCATCTCCCGTGCGGAGGGAAGATGGCGTTGCGAAAGTACGCGTCCTTCATATCCAGGGCGGCATAGTAGCCCCCAGGAGGCAAGGGTGGAATAATGGTTCCCAGGGATACCATGCAGAACTTCAACCTTATCCTAAACCGGTTGAGTCCGTGCAGGACCAGGAAGGTCTGAGACCTGTGTTCGAGTGAGGGACTAGGGCATAACGGGAGTAAAACCCCTTGCCCCTTTCGTCCGCTGAAGGGGGACAGGGCTGGAGCAAATTAAAGGTGGTACCTATGCTCCATCGTGCGCAGGACCCAGCGATCTGAAAGTAACTGGGGCCATGCCAGGAAAAAGCGGGATCGGGATCCCGTCCTGCGAGTGGTACACCGCCCTCAGGCGAACCTTGGAAGGTCCGTCTTTGGTCCCAGTGGTAATTGCGAGGGACCTTGACTTTGGCTCTTTAGGGGTCCTGACGTTCGTCTGCGACCACCTTGGCCTTGCCGTTTTCCAGAGTTCTGCCTCTGGCTAGGCACAGAGTATGGCGGCTGGGGCCAGAAAGGCCTGCGTTTGGTCGCTGGCGTATACATGCTGAGACGCATTAGGACCCTATTATCCACCAGACTTCGCAGTCTGGGGCTGTCTCTGCCGCGAAGATGCCTTTACCAACAAAGGGTAAATCCTGAATGGCATACTGCAGCTCCGGCCGGAGGTTTAAAACCTGAAGCCATGAAATGCACCTCATGGCGACACCCAAGGCCAGAGTGCTGGCCGCAGAGTCTGCTGCGTCCAACGAGGCCTGGAGGGACGCTCTGGGAACCTTCTTTCCCCCGTCCTCCAAGACGGCAGCGGACTCCTGGTGGGAGTTTTGAGGGAGAAACTCCTTCACCCAGGTGCTATAATTATCGCAGCTAAGCCAGGCTTGTTGCTTTGCTACCCAGAGCTGCAGGGCCCCTGCAGAGTACACCTGGCGGCCAAGCAGGTTCATTCGCCAAGCCTCTTTCTGCTTCGGGGCTGGCGCCCGCTGGCCATCATATCAGGATCGTGGTCCTGAGCATAAAATCTGCGCATATGGGATGACACGGATGCGTGTCTGGACGGCCATGGAGGTACTAAAAGAAGGCACAGGCAGAGTCTCTGACTCATTCGGACCTTGCCCAACTCGGCACCGGGGACCGGCACCGGGAGGCGTATCGGTACCTGGAACGAGATCCAGACCCGCACCCAGAACGGTGTCGGGAGGTCGACCGAGATCTCGAGGCTCGGGGAAAGGCTACAGGAGCCAAGGTACCTGCCACGGTGCCAGGAGTCGGAACGGTGCCGATAGCGGGTCGGCGAACGGGATACCGACCGGTGCAGCGAGTGCGACCAGTACCGAGGAAAACAGCACCGGGACTGCCAGTGGTGTCCATCGTGCCGACAGGAATTGGAGTGTCTGCGGGACCGTGATCATGAACGGTGCCGCTCTGCTGTGCTGACAGAGGACAGTCACCTGAAGAGACTGTATTACCCGCACTGGCGGTGCCGGGGTCAGGCAGCATTGACTGACATGGCACTGAGAGCCCTCGCCGTTGGTAACGTCTCCGGCGTGAAGGGAACAGCAGGCTCAACCACAGTGCATACTGGGGAGCTGTCAGGCACCGGATTCGACGGCCCTCGTGGGGCCGGGATCCATGGTACCGAGGTCATCAGAGCTTCGGTAGGTGTCGGTGCTGGGTGATCCGAGTTAGATGAGCTGTCTGGCTGCGGTGCCGTCAGCACGGAAGCAGCGGGAGCAATACGCTCAACCACGGCGCGTGCCGGGGAGCCGTCGGGCACCAGATTCGATAGCCCTTGTGGGACTGGAATCGACGGTGCCGACGTTGTCGGTGCCTCAGAGGCGTCGGTGCCGGGCAATCCGACTTAGACTAGCCCTTTGGCTGCGGTGCCGTTGGCACGGAAGCAGCCGGAGCAGTAGCTCAACCACGGCACGTGCCGGGGAGCCGTCAGGCACCGGATTCTACGGCCCTTGTGGGACCGGGATCGACGGTGCCGACGTCGTCGGTGCCGTAGCAGGTATCGGTGCCGGGCGATCCGACTTAGACGAGCTCTCTGGCTGCGGTGCTGTTGGCACGGAAGCAGCAGGAGCAGTAGCTCAACCACGGCGCGTGCCGGGGAGCCGTCAGGCACCGGATTCTACGGCCCTTGTGGGACCGGGATCGACGGTGCCGACGTCATCGGTGCCGCAGCAGGTATCGGTGCCGGGCGATCCGACTTAGACGAGCCCTCTGGCTGCGGTGCCGCTGGCACGGAAGCAGCAGGAGCAGTAGCTCAACCACGGCGCGTGCCGGGGAGCCGTCAGGCACCGGATTCTACGGCCCTTGTGGGACCGGGATCGACGGTGTCGACGTCATCGGTGCCGTAGCAGGTGTCGGCGCCGGGCGATCCGACTTAGACGAGCTCTCTGGCTGCGGTGCCGCTGGCACGGAAGCAGCAGGAGCAGTAGCTCAACCACGGCGCGTGCCGGGGAGCCGTCAGGCACCGGATTCTATGGCCCTCGTGGGACCGGGATCGACGGTGCCGACGTCGTCGGTGCCGGGCGAACCATCTTAGACGAGCTCTCTAGCTGCGGTGCAGGTGGCACAGAAGCAGCAGGAGTAGTAAGCTCTACCACGGCGCGAGCCGGGGAGCTGCCAGGCACCGGATTCAGTGGCCCTGGGGGACTGGAATCGACGGTGCCGATGTCATCGGTGCCTCTGCAGGTGTCGGTGCCGGGTAATGCAACTTAGGCGAGCTCTCTGGCTGCGATGCAGGTGGCACGGAAGCAGCGGGAGCAGGGGGCTCAACCACGGCGCGTGCCGGGGAGCCGCCAGGCACCAGCAGGAATCGTAGGCTTTCTCGACCTCGGAAGAAGGGAGCGGTGCCGAGTCGACATCGGTGCCGGCGACGGCCGGTGCCGAAAGGCCTCGGTAGTAGCGGCGGGGTCCGGTGCCGAGGAGGCGCTTCTGCCAGCCGCTTGAACATCGCTCGGCGCCCAAGGTGGAGGGGTAAGTGAAAGTCCCGCACCTTTTTGTTCTCGGCTTAAAAGCCTTGCAAATGGGGCACTTATCTGTCAAGTGTGATTCTCTGAGGCACTTCAAACAGGAGTCATGTAGATCTCCCTTCGGCCGCGGCTTCTGGCAGGCCGGGCCCATTTTAAAACCCGGTAAGCCATGCATGGCTCCGGCACTGGGCTCGTGGAAGGGCTACTTCCTGAACCCCGCTAACTAAACTAACCATGTTAGCAAAGAAAACACGTATAACTATACAAATATACATATAAAAGGGTTATAACTGCATAACTATATACGAGAAAACGAGTAGCTAGGGAAGTGGAGGTCAGCTAAGCCGCGCTCCACTGTTCCAACGACCGACACGGGCGGTAAGAAGGAACTGAGGAGCGGGTGGGCCGGCAGGAGTATATATCAAGCGCCATGGTGGCGCCACTCTAGGGGGCGACCTGCCGGCCCACTGAGTTGCTAGGGTAAAAGTTTTCCGACGAATGTGCACGCGTGGCGCGTACACCTAACTGGAATGGATATGAGCAATCACTCGAAGAAGAACTGAGACAGCCAGGCCAGACAGACAAGGGACGTGTGAGGCTGGGAACCAGTGCTGGGAACGAGGCGAAGTACCCGCGGGCTGGGCTGCTCCGCCCTCACTCCCTTTGGGGGAAGCTGGTGATGGCAGCCTGGCTGCAAGATGAGAGGACAGAGCGGGTGGCACCATGGCCAGCTGCTTCTCCTGGGCCTCAGGCTGGTGCTGCCTTGGCCTGGTCCTGAGTGGTGTCCTGACCAGACTGGAGTGAGGCACTCGGGGGCCAGCAGCAAAAGCCTGACCACGCTGGACCGCGCGGCTTTGTCCCTGCCAAGTGCCTCCTTCCATCCCTCGAGGGGTACCTCCTGGCTAGACGAGGCTGGCTCAGCTGGCCAGGGCTGGATAGTTTGCAGTGCTGCCGTGAGCCAGTGACCAGAAAATGGAAACGAAGCCCAAGGCCTGGGGTGGTGGCAGCATTACCAAGGGCCGGGCTGGGTAGCAATAGGGCTGCTCTGCAAGGCGGGGGGGGGGGGGAGGTGACACCTAGAGGTCCTGGCCCCACAGCTCCAGGATGCCGAGTTGCCAGTTGGCTGCGCAGCCAGAGGCTGGGCCAGGCTAGCCCCAGCAGGGAGGGGGCAAGTCAGGACCCGACAGATGTGCATTTTCCATGTTTGCTGCTTTTCTCCCCACCCCTACCCCCTCCACCCCCCTGTGTGCAGGTGTTTGGTGGGAAACAGGGTTGGTCTTGCGCTGGTCCAGAGACAGCTCTCGCCCCTCGGCTAGTCAGGTCACCTGCCGGCGCTGCTCAGAGCTTGGTGACACAGCCCACCTGCTGCGAGGGGGGTAAGCCGACCTAGGCCCGGGGTAGGCCTGGCTAGGGTGACAGAGGAATTCTTCCATCAGCCCAGCCGCTGCCTCTGCGGAGAGGTGCATGTCCTAGGACCGGACAAACCCTTTGCTCACTGTACTTACTACTCGACAGAGCAGCGGGGCCAGGGCCATTTCCTATGGAGCCAAACCAGAACTGCTGGTCCCCCCCCAACCAGTTATCAGCTAAAGGCTGCTTTCGGTGCAGCTGCAGCCCTGCTGGTCCCAGGGCATGAGAGCACCAAGGTGGGCGAGGTCAGAGCTTTCCTGGGCTCAGCGTCTGCTGGGGGGAGAGACAAGCTGACCAGAGTGCGTCGTCAGGGCTGGGAAGTGCTCGGCGGGTCTGTCTCCGCTGCCAGGCACGTCCAGGGTTAGAACGTGAGGTTGCAGCCCCGGGGTTTGTTAGCCTGAGGACTGAACAGCTACACTCCTGCGTAACCCCAGCCTAGGCACTGCTGAACCCTGGCTCCCTACAAGGCGCTCCAGCATCCACACTGCATTACATGGGGCCTAGTCCAACCCCCGTACTCCAGACTTCCTAGCGCCCATCCCAAATGGGGCCAATCCAGCCCTTTGGCTGTGGTGCAACAGGGGAGCCCGTGACTGCCCAGAGCACAAAGACAGTCGACCCCTGGGCCTGCAGGATGCTGTTGGCAGAGTTCCAGAGCACAAGGCCAGTGGGGGCTGCAACTAAACCACAAAGCAGCAGGGCTTGACCCCGGGTCCTGGCTTGACTCAGGTTTAGCCCCTTCATCCTTGTGGAACCCTGGGTTGTTTCTCTCTCTCCCCCCCCCCCCCGCCACCCCAGAGGGCAGGGGAGGCTTGAGTCAGACTCTGAGCCCTGGGCTCACACTGCTGTGTAGACATACCCAGAGCAGCACAGCGAGAGCCAAGGTGCCCCACTGCTTAGCAGAAGGCGTTAATACAGATTCTAAGAGGCCATTGAGGAGCGGTGGCCCATTAACCCCTCTGCAGTCATAGGACCAGAAGGGGGCTAGTGGGTTACAGATTGTTGTAATGAGCCATAAATCCAGTGTCTCTGTTCAGTCCGAGAGTTTTGGTGTCTCGCAAAGTGATGAATGTAAAGTTCCCAGGCTCGTCTGTTGAAAGCCTTGTGCTGGTTCCCTTTGACAGATATCGAGTGGCTGCATTGTGAGATGTGTCCCCCACAGGTGATAGGATGTTTTTGTCTTTTATTGTTTTCCTGTGTGAGGTCATTCGAGTGCACAGTGATTGTCTGGTTTCACCCACACAGCTGTTTTTGGGCTATTTAGTGCACCGGATGAGGTACACCCCACGTTGTGCTAGGCAGGCGTAGGACCCATGGACCTTGAAAGGTGTGTCGGGGGGGCTGATCATCGTAACAATGGAGATATGGCTGCAGGTTTTCCATCTCTTGTTCTGGCAGAGTCTGGTGCCACTTTGAGTTGGTGTGTCCTGGTCTGTGGGGAGCTTGCTTCTGATGGTGAAGTTGGGGGGTTGCTTGAAGGCCAGAAGACGGGGTTCAGAAAATATTTCTTCTAGGATGGGGTCCCCACTGACTATGGGCTGCAACTGTTTAAAGATATCCCCATATGTCACCTACTGTCCCACATTGGAACTCAACTAGGTGTGTGGGGTGAGTGGCTTTTTTGTTGTTCAATTTAGGGCTCTCACCCCCCCCCACCCTCTCTTTTGGGTATTCAGGAAGTAAGGGACCCAACTTTACCCCTCCATGGGCTCACTTACACCCATTCTCAGTGGACTCAGGGCTCTGCTGGGCCCTTCCCCAGTGAAAGAGCCTTAAACAATAATTTCCTTAACTAATGGTTACCAGACAGAATGCCCGTGCTGAGCACACAATGCGCACCACTCCCGCGTACACAGCCAATTCCCCCCGTACTGGCCATGCAAGGTGCAGGTTGTCTGGAGCGCCGGTTGCTGCACCACAGGGTTGTGCAGGGTCTTCTGGCAACTTTAATTTGAGCTGGGCTGTGTCCTGCAGGTCAGTTCTTCCACCATTTCAACTGGGACCCCAAGTTTTATAGTGAAACTTACATCCTGCCTATCTGTATGTTAGCCAGTTATGAGCACGAAACAATTCTTTAACCAAGCCTAACATAGGGTGAAATGCTTCTTCCCCAGCTCAGACCCCACTGCCTTCATTGGCTCCAATCTTTATACAACAGACAGAATCAATCACAAACCCAGACTGAGACCAGACGGATAAACCATAGAGAAATGGGGACCATAAAGACAAAACGATAATAAAGTAGGGATTTCACAGCCACAGCTGTTGAGAGGTGAGTTCTTGCCAGATGGACGCCATCAAAGTTTCCTTTAACCACCTTAAGCCCCATTTCTGTATCTGGTGATGGTGGGCGCTATTACATATAATTTACATGGAACGTGAAGATGTGACTTTCTGCATCTTAGCTCACAGCTGCTGTTTTCACTGCAGAAGCCTCAGAGCTTACACGTTTAGAGAACCTGGGTCGCCTGTTCCACGACGCAATCTACTTCTCTTCAGTGTGTTAGGGTGTATATCCCAGACTTTCTCCTTGGAGCACATTCTGTGGTAGCTGAGTGCCTGGCTGTAGATAGATTTCTTGGTGTGTTTGGGGTGGTTACTGGATCTATGAAGGTAGGTGATCTGTGGGTTTCTTGCATATAGTTGTTTCTGGGTTCTGTTGCTAAAGCTGATTGTGGTGTTCAAAGAGCTGATGCTGGTGTGGGAGCACTCTGGAGACACTTTAATGGCCAGGTAGGGGCTGGGATGGCAATCTATGAGGGTGTTTAGGACGTCTGTCCAGATGAAGATATCATGGCTGTATATCATTGGTATTGTGGTGCATTTGCCCAGAAAGCCTTCTTCAAGGTAGCCAATGAAGAGGGTGGCACACTGGGAGCCTTCCCAGTACCCAGGGCTGTTCCCATGGGCTGGCAAAGTGTTTGTTGTTGAATGTAAACTGATTGTTGGGGAGGATGCAGTGGATGAGGTTACCACTGTGTTTGGGGTGGATTTCAGGCTTATTACAATGTCACCCACTAACCACACCCCTTTTTTCTCCTACACATGGAAAGGCATTAAGGGGCCAGTTCACATCAACGGTCTCTTTGAATGTGGGCTAACTCCTTACACTAAACAATCGCGCGTTCCACTGCGCACTTGGAGAGTCTCTTCCAGCCCACACGAAGAGCTCGGCACGGCTCGAAAGCTTGTCTTGATCGCCCACAGAAATTTGTCCAAAGGATTCCCTCTGGCACCTCATTCATGCAAGAGGCTGTCAAACAGGGTGTTTTGCCCGTCAAAAACTCACTCCAGCTCCAGGAAAAGGCTACATAGGATGACGTTGAAAGCCTGACTCAAAACTTCCCATTTCAAGGGCTTTAACTGGCTTCCCTGCTTCTGTATCTTGGGTTAAAAGGATTTTCGATGGTGCATTTGCCATTGTGCTAAGCAGGCTGAGGTCCTTGGCACTAACACTGGACAGTGACGAGGGGCTTTTACTACAGCTAAAGGAATATAACAGTCATGCTGAGCTTTCTCCATCAGACATGGACTTGGATCTGCCAGGAAGAGACAGACTTTGCTGTGGGACCTTGCTGTACTGCACCTGGTCACTTCAGCCTTTTTCTGGGATCTGCATCCCTCCCCATTCTCACTAGCCAAGGGTTAAGGCACTGGCCCTGCTGTGAGAGGCAGGCTCAACCCCAGAGCAGCAGAGTCCTCCCAGCTCCCTTCCTCTCCGAGCGCCATGTTCTCACACCCCAGGGAAATGTCCAGCCCCTTTTTGAGTCCTGCTAGGTGCTGGCTCTCCCTGCTGCCTTGTGGCAGCAAGTTCCACAGCCCAAGTGCACATTGTGCAAAGATGTGACACCCCCACACCCAACCCAGTCATACGCTGGCCGTGGGTGGGCAGCTGCAGGCAATTTAACATTATTTAACAAATACATTGGAAGAACGTGAGGGTGTGAAAGTCCAGCCCTGAAGTTAGGAGATGCCAGAGCCCTGCCACCCCTCCCTTGGTCCCTGGTGGGTTGGCATTAGGATCACACACTGTACTTCCCACAGGTCCCCAGCTCACTGGGTGCACAGGATGGACACCCGCTGTGCTCTGCAGGAGTCTGTGGTGGCAGGACAGGCTGGAGGAGAGGGAAGGTGCGCACTGATCGAGGCGGGGAATTGGGGGAGGATAGTTTCATGGGTAAGGCAGCTGAATGTTGCCCTGGAGAAGTGGAGTCTGCCCATCTCGGCGTTTGTGTGCAATGCTGGGCCAGTCCCATCCTTGGAGCTGGCTCTAGGCCCTGCCCGTCCTCTACTGCGCATGTGAACCACAATTGCTCCTGGTTTGTCACTTGCTGACTTTCCATGGGAACAGCAAAAGAGACATTCCTGGCTCCAGTCCCTGTGCCCAGGCAGGCAGCTTCCCAACCCTGGGCTGTGCACTGCATTGCATTGCAGGCTGTGCTGGGGTAAGTGGTCAGCCCCAGGTTTCCTGCTTCTCCCCCTGCACAGCTCTAGGTATGTGGAACGGGGGGGGCACGACTTCCCTCCCCTCTGCACCACACTGGACACAGCCCAGAGCATTCACTGAGTGGCTTTGTCCTTCCCCGGCCCTGCTGATCTGCTAGCCCAGCACCCAGCTCCCACGGCCCAGTTGTGAGCAGCCCAGCTGGCTGCCGACGAGAGCGTTGCTACGCTGATGGTTACAGGCAAAGACAGTGCAAGCATGGCGGCCTGAGCACAGCCCCAGGATGGGGACACTCCGGACCCCAGCGGCCCCGCATGAGGCCAAGAGCCCCAGCTATGGGGGGCAGCCCTAGAGGGCAGGAAGTGCCCTTCACAGTGAGCTCAGCAGCGCCTGCAGCACAGAACATGCACCAGCCTGATCCCAGGCCCTGCCTGCAGCGCTTCAGCTTTATTTCTCCAAAGACACCAGCCATGTCCCTCCCCCAACACGGGGCTGCAGGGGCCCATCTCCCACCAGCTCTGGCCACTGCAGCCCCACAGCCTGGGTGTCGAGTGGAGCCAAGCTGGGGTCTAGCCCCTGACCCAGATGCTCCTGAAGGAGCCTCCCTGCTCTCAGCCAGCAACAGCCCCTGCCACCAGCCTCAGCAGGGAGGTCAATGATTTTTTTGCCTCCGTCTTCACAAACAAGGTCAGCTCCCAGACTGCTGCACGGGGCAGCACAGTATGGGGAGGAGGTGACCAGCCCTCTGTGGAGAAAGAAGTGGTTCAGGACTATTTAGAAAAGCTGGACAAGCACAAGTCCATGGGGCCGGATGTGCTGCATCCGAGGGGCTAAAGGAGTTGGCGGATGTGATTGCAGAGCCATTGGCCATTATCTTTGAAAACTCATGGCGATTGGGGGAGGTCCCGGATGACTAGAAAAAGGCTAATGTAGTGCCCATCTTTAAAAATGGGAAGGAGGAGGATCTGGGGAACTACAGGCCAGTCAGCCTCACCTCAGTCCCTGGAAAAATCATGGAGCAGGTCCTCAAGGAACCAATTCTGAAGCACTTAGAGGAGAGGAAAGTGATCAGGAACAGTCAGCATGGATTCACCAAAGGCAAGTCATGCCTGACTAACCTAATTGCCTTCTATGAGGAGATAACTGGGTCTGTGGATGAGGGGAAAGCAGTGGACATGTTATTCCTTGACTTCAGCAAAGCTTTTGATATGTTCTCCCCACTATTCTTGCCAGCAAGTTAGAGAAGTATGGGCTGGATGAATGGACTATAAGGTGGATAGAAAGCTGGCTAGATCGTCAGGCTCAACAGGTAGTGACCAAAGGCTCCATGTCTAGTTGGCAGCCAGTATCAAGCGGAGTGCCCCAAGGGTCGGTCCTGGGGCTGGTTTTGTTCAATATCTTCATTAATGATCTGGAGGAGGGTGTGGACTGCACCCTCAGCAAGTTTCCAGATGACACTAAACTGGGAGGAGTGGTAGATACGCTGGAGGGTAGGGATAGGATACAGAGGGACCTAGACAAATTAGAGGATTGGGCCAAAAGAAACCTGATGAGGTTCAACAAGGACAAGTGCAGAGTCCTGACTTAGGACGGAAGAATCCCATTCACTGCTACAGGCTGGGGACCGACTGGCCAACCAGCAGTTCTGCAGAAAAGGACCTAGGGGTTACAGTGGACAAGAAGCGGGATATGAGTCAACAGTGTGCCCTTGTTGCCAAGAAGGCTAACGGCATTTTGGGCTGTATAAGTAGGGCCATTGCCAGCAGATCGAGGGACGTGATCATTCCCTTCTATTCGACATTGGTGAGGCCTCATCTGGAGAACTGTGTCCAGTTTTGGGCCTCACACCACAAGAAGGATGTGGAAAAATTGAAGAGAGTCCAGTGGACGGCAACAAAAATGTTTAGAGGGCTGGAGCATGTGACTTGTGAGGAGAGGCTGAGGGAACTGGGATTGTTTAGTCTGCAGAAGAGAAGAATGAGGCGGGGGTTGATAGCTGCTTTCAACTACCTGAAAGGGGGTTCCAAAGAGGATGGCGCTTGGCTGTTCTCAGTGGTGGCAGATGACAGAACAAGGAGCAATGGTCTCAAGCTGCAGTGGGGGAGGCTTAGGTTGGATATTAGGAAACACTATTTCACTAGGAGGGTGGTGAAGCACTGGAATGGGTTCCCTAGGGAGGTGGTGGAATCTCCTTCCTTAGAGGTTTTTAAGGCCCAGCTTGACAAAGCCCTGGCTGGGATGATTTAGTTGGGGTTGGTCCTGCTTTGAGCAGGGGGTTGGACTAGATACCTCCTGGGGTCCCTTCCAACCCTGAGATTCTATGATTTACAGGGGGGCTGGCCCTGCCTTCCACCCGCGCCGAGACAGCTCTGCTCCAGCAAGGCGACCCATGCAGCCGTCCCTGTGTGGGAGCAGAGCCCAGATCATTGGGACTCTCGGCTCTGGCCACAGGGCCCCAGCAACCACTAAGAGCTCCCTCCTGCAGGAGCCCCTGCTTTCCTTGGGGCCTGCCCATCCCCTGGCCATGGGGGCAGGCTCTGAGCCAGTGCAGAGGCATCCCAATCTGGGCAGCTGGTTGGGGCTGGGGTGGGAGTGTACCGCACCCCAGGAGTGGTTGGGGGGGATGGGCTGCTATTGCAGTTTGAAGGGGTGCGGTGTCACGCTGCGCCAGTGGTGGTTCTCTCTGCGGGACGCCTGGTTGCGCTGTGACCCAGGCAGCTCTGGAACCTCTCAGGGCAGGTGTTTCCTCCGGCCCCCACAGCACACTCAGGGCTCTTCGGCCCTCTTTCTGCCTGGCTGCGTGTGTGGCACAATAGACAGCCCCCCTCTCCCCCGGGGCCACATCCAGGCTCAGCAGCCTCTTCCCTGAAGGGCAAACGGGGCAGAGGGGCCCAGAGAGAGAATTTGGGGGCACCGGGCAGGGCTGCTACACGCATCTGGCAACAGGGCAGCAGCCAGCAGCAGAAAGACCCAGCCCCGGCCCCGCAAACCCCATGTGCTCAGTCACCCTAGACCCTTCGCCTGCCGGAGCCACAGCCGTGCTTTGAGTCCGAAGCTGCCATTCTCCCAGGACTCCGGAGCTGGTGCTTTCAGACAACAGCCAGTAGCCCAAGTTGGCCACCCTGGGTTTTAGCAGCCCAGTCCTCCCCTCTCTCTAACACTGTGCCCATGGCCAGCACCCCCGTCGGCACGCTCAGAGCTCCCTTGGCAATGCTGCCCCTTTGCTGATGGCACGAGGCCTGGGGTGGGGCTGGCGCTCCGTGCCCTGGCCGCATGGGCTCGCTGGTGGATGATGAGGAAGCCATTGTTCTTGAAGCCTTTCCCACACTGGGCGCAGGTAAGAGCCTCCCCCGGCTGGGCAGGGCCTGGCACTCCCGCCCCGCGGCCTCGGGGGCCGAGTGCTTCCGCTGGTGCATGCGCAGGTAGCCTTTGTACTTGAAGCTCTGCTGGCACTGTGGGCAGGTGTAAGTGGCCGGGGGGGCGTGGCTCTGCTGGTGGATGGCCAGGTTGGCCTGGTGCTGGAAGCTGGTGCCGCACTGGGGGCAGGGGTAGGGCCGGGGGCTGGCATGCTCCCGTTGGTGGGCCACCAGGCTCTCTTTGTAGCAGAAGCCGTCCCCGCACTCGGGGCAGCGGTAGGGCTGGGTGCCAGCATGGCCACGCTGGTGCCACAGCAAGTTGCGCTTGTGGCGGAAGCTGCGCCCACACTGCGGGCACTGGTGGGGGCCCAGGCCCAGGCCCGGGTGCTGGCGCTGGTGACAGGCGAGGTTCCGGCAGGACGGGAAGCGGAGGCCGCACTCAGAGCAGGCAAAGGGGCGCTCGCCCGTGTGCGTGCGCAGGTGGGCATGCAGGTCCCCGTGCTGCAAGAAGACCCTGCCGCACTGCAAGAAGACCCTGCCGCACTGCGGGCACTCGTGGGGGCGCTGGCCGGAGTGGGCACGCTGGTGCACCACCAGGCAGATCTTGTAGCGGAAGCCCCTCCCACACTGGGCACAGGCGTAGGGGCGCTCACCCGTGTGCACGCGCTGGTGCGCCAGCAGGCTGGCTCTGTGCTTGAAGCCCTTCTGGCACTGGGGGCAGGTGAAGGGCCCAGCCCCTTGCCCGGTGTGGTCTCGCTGGTGGGCAATCAGGGCTTCGTGATGCGCGAAGCTCTCCCCACACTCAATGCAGATCAGCAGCATGTCCCTGACATGGCCGCTCCCTGGGGCCAGGGGCTCCCCACAGCCCAGGCTCTCGGACACGCTCTCTGCTTTCACTGCCCGAGATCCTAGCGTGTCGCTCTGCTCCTCTCTGATGCTCCAGCCCCCAGCGCCTGCTGCAGAAACAGAATCAGGAAGGAGCCCAGAGCAGCTGGGATCCAAACCCCCTGTGCTGGGCCAGAGCCCCCACACCCCAGCACACCCTGCAGGGATCCTCAGCTCCAAGTCACCCGCTGCAGGAACTGGGCAGGGACCCCTGCAGGGACCAAGCCGCTCTCCCCCTTGGCTCCCCACGCCCAGCCCTGTGGGCATCTCCCAACTGCTCTGGCATCAGCGAGCAGGAGGTGTTGGAGTCGTTCTGGGCAGTGCTTCAGGCAAGGTTTGTCCTGGGAGTGGAGACCCTGGGGCACATCCAGCTCCCTCATGGGGCCAGGACTAACACAGGGTTCGCGGCACTGAGGGCTGCCCCAGAACTCCACCAACAGCCCAGCCTGAATACTGCCAAGACGCCTGCTCCCCAGAAAGGGTGGGCCCGGGGCTGGCTCAGCAACCCACTGGCCAGCTCCAACCGTGCTGCTGGGCCTGGAGCACTAGTGCAGCGTGTCCGTCTGCTGGCAGTTTGCTTCCTGCACTGGGTCAGCGTCACTCACCCGCCCCAGGAGCATCTGGGACTTCTCTGCTCCCAACACTTGGCTCCATCTCGGAGGCACCCTCTGGGGCCCGCGGGATCTGCAGAGACACCAAGTCACAGCCACGTTCACTGGAGATGCCACTAGGCAGGTTTGGAGTGGGAAGGTGCGACCAGGAGCCGGGCAGTTAATTCACAGCTCCCCAGACAGGTGAGCTACGTGGAGGGAGATCATCCTGTGTGCTCTGGGCGGGGCCGGTTCTGCCCAGCAGACAAGCTGGGTTCCCAGCTCAGCAGTTCTGGTGGAAGCACCAGCCAGGCAAGGGGGGTGGGGGAAGCTGGGTGTGTGCACTGCTCCCTAGGCCCCCAGACATGCAGCAAGGGCAGCCTAGTTGTCCCAGCTACTCCTCGCCCAGCCCCTGCGAGCGCTGCTCACTCGCTGCCTTCTCTAATGTGGCTCATCATGGACAGCAAAGGGCATTTCCAGAAACAAAGAGCAGTTCTCAGCCCTGGGCCCAGAACCACTTCCCCCCCGCCCAGCTCCGAGCCAGGCCAGGGCACCCACTTGCCAGCAAAGAGCTTGCACAAGTCTGACACTGAGATTAGACAGCTCAGCACACCCTGCAGGCTGGGAGCTCTACGAGCCTGAACTCTGCCCTACCCCCTCGCTTACCCTCCCCTTAACTCTGACCCCTCAGCCCAGGGGATCTTGGTGCTCATGGGCAAGGGTGTGTGAAGTGTCCGAGATCCTCAGCCTGTGCTATCAATCTGGTGCAGAAAGAGTTACTCTCCAAGTTGGAGCCTAGATGGACCCTGTGCCTGTATAGGGAGAGTAAATAGAGGAAGAAGGGGGCTCCAGGCCCTACAAAGGCAGAGCACAGGGGTCAGAAAGATGCTGCGGGGGGCAGGTCAGGTGTCCCCTCTCTAAGTAGCTATGATTTGCAGCTTGCAGACTTGCATGGAGCTTTCCCAGGGTCAGCGATTTCAGGCTGGGGGACCGTTCTGCTATCCCACTCAGCCTCCCGTAGAGGCCAGGGCAGGGCTCTCCCCCAGGGACTCCGGCACCCGGCCCGGCTCGGCCAACTGAGATAAGGGTGGGGCTGTCAGAGAGACGCCTGGCCTGGATTCACTGACAAACACTCCCCCACCAACTCAGTTGTTCGAAAGGGGGTGACCCTCCACAGGGAAAATCTGCTCCTTATTGCCAGCCAGGACAGGTCTCATCCAGGCCTTGCCTGCCAGAGCCAAGGGCCGTCTGCTGCAGAGCCCCCTCCCCTGCCCAGACCGCGCTCACGGCACCGCCGACCCTTCCCCTGCCCAGACCGCGCTCACGGCACCGCCGACCCCTCCCCTGCCCAGACCGGGCTCACGGCACCGCCGACCCCTCCCCTGCCCAGACCGCGCTCACGGCACCGCCGACCCCTCCCCTGCCCAGACCGGGCTCACGGCACCGCCGACCCCTCCCCTGCCCAGACCGGGCTCACGGCACCGCCGACCCCTCCCCTGCCCAGACCGCGCTCACGGCACCGCCGACCCCTCCCCTGCCCAGACCAGGCTCACGGCACCGCCGACCCCTCCCCTGCCCAGACCGGGCTCTGGGCACCTGCAGCCCACGCTCACGGCACCGCTGACCCCTCCCCTGCCCAGACCGGGCTCACGGCACCGCTGACCCCTCCCCTGCCCAGACCGGACTCACGACACTGCTGACCCCTCCCCTGCCCAGCCCGCGCTCACGGCACCGCCGACCCCTCCCCTGCCCAGCCCGCGCTCACGGCACCGCTGACCCCTCCCCTGCCCACACCGGGCTCACGGCACCGCTGACCCCTCCCCTGCCCAGACCGGACTCACGACACTGCTGACCCCTCCCCTGCCCAGCCCGCGCTCACGGCACCGCCGACCCCTCCCCTGCCCAGACCGCGCTCACGGCACCGCCGACCCCTCCCCTGCCCAGACCGAGCTCACGGCACCGCCGACCCCTCCCCTGCCCAGCCCGGGCTCACGGCACCGCCGACCCCTCCCCTGCCCAGACCGGGCTCACGGCATCGCCGACCCCTCCCCTGCCCACACCGGGAGCACGGCACCACCGACACCTCCCCTGCCCAGACCGCGCTCACGGCACCGCTGACCCCTCCCCTGCCCAGACCGCGCTCACGGCACCGCCGACCCCTCCCCTGCCCAGACCGAGCTCACGGCACCGCCGACCCCTCCCTGCCCAGACCGCGCTCACGGCACCGCTGACCCCTCCCCTGCCCAGACCGCGCTCACGGCCCCGCCGACCTCTCCCCTGCCCAGACCGGGATCACGGCACCGCTGACCCCTCCCCTGCCCACACCGGGCTCACGGCACCGCCGACCACTCCCCTGCCCAGACCGGGATCACGGCACCGCTGACCCTTCCCCTGCCCAGACCGGGCTCACGGCACCGCCGACCCCTCCCCTGCCCAGACTCGGCTCTGGGCACCTGCAGCCCATGCTCACGGCACCGCTGACCCCTCCCCTGCCCAGACGGGGCTCACGGCACCGCTGACCCCTCCCCTGCCCAGACCGGGCTCACGGCACCGATGACCCTTCCCCTGCCCACACTGGGCTCATGGCACCGCTGACCCCTCCCCTGCACAGACCGGGCTCATGGCACCGCTGACCCCTCCCCTGCCCAGACTGCGCTCACAACACCGCTGACCCCTCCCCTGCCCACACCGGGCTCACGGCACCGCTGACCCCTCCCCTGCCCAGACTGGGCTCACGGCACCGCTGACCCCTCCCCTGCCCAGACTGGGCTCTTGCCACCTGCAGCCCACGCTCACGGCACCGCTGACCCCTCCCCTGCCCAGACCGGGCTCACGGCACCGCTGACCCCTCCCCTGCCCAGACCGGGCTCATGGCACCGCTGACCCCTCCCCTGCCCAGACCGGGCTCACGGCACCGCTGACCCTTCCCCTGCCCAGACCGGGCTCATGGCACCGCTGACCCCTCCCCTGCCGACTGCGCTCACAACACCGCTGACCCCTCCCCTGCCCAGACCGGGCTCACGGCACCGCTGACCCCTCCCCTGCCCAGACCGGGCTCACGGCACCGCTGACCCCTCCCCTGCCCAGACCGGGCTCATGGCACCGCTGACCCCTCCCCTGCCCAGACTGCGCTCACAACACCGCTGACCCCTCCCCTGCCCACACCGGGCTCACGGCACCGCTGACCCCTCCCCTGCCCAGACCGCGCTCACGGCACCGCTGACCCCTCCCCTGCCCAGACCGCGCTCACGGCACCGCTGACCCCTCCCCTGCCCAGACCGGGCTCACGGCACCGCTGACCCCTCCCCTGCCCAGACTGGGCTCTGGCCACCTGCAGCCCACGCTGACGACCCTGCCGACCCCTCCCCTGCCCAGACTGCGCTCACGGTACCGCTGACCCCTCCCCTGCCCAGACTGGGCTCTGGCCACCTGCAGCCCATGCTCACGGCATCGCTGACCCCTCCCCTGCCCAGACTGGGCTCTGGCCACCTGCAGCCCACGCTCACGGCACCGCTGACCCCTCCCCTGCCCAGACCGGGCTCACGGCACCGCTGACCCCTCCCCTGCCCAGACTGGGCTCTGGCCACCTGCAGCCCACGCTCACGGCACCGCTGACCCCTCCCCTGCCCACACCGGGCTCACGGCACCGCCGACCCCTCCCCTGCCCACACCGGGCTCACGGCACCGCCGACCCCTCCCCTGCCCAGACCGCGCTCACGGCACCGCCGACCCCTCCCCTGCCCAGACTGGGCTCTGGGCACCTGCAGCCCATGCTCACGGCACCGCTGACCCCTCCCCTGCCCAGACCGGGCTCACGGCACCGCTGACCCCTCCCCTGCCCGGACCGGGCTCATGGCACCGCTGACCCCTCCCCTGCCCGGACTGCGCTCACGGCACCGCTGACCCCTCCCCTGCCCACACTGGGCTCACGGCACCGCTGACCCCTCCCCTGCCCAGACCGGGCTCACGGCACCACTGACCCCTCCCCTGCCCAGACCGCGCTCACAGCACCGCTGACCCCTCCCCTGCCCAGACTGGGCTCTGGCCACCTGCAGCCCACGCTCACGACACTGCCGACCCCTCCCCTGCCCAGACCGCGCTCACGGCACCGCTGATCCCTCCCCTGCCGAGACTGGGCTCTGGCCACCTGCAGCCCACGCTCACGGCACCGCTGACCCCTCCCCTGCCGAGACTGGGCTCTGGCCACCTGCAGCCCACACTCACGGCACCGCTGACCCCTCCCCTGCCCACACCGGGCTCATGGCACCGCTGACCCCTCCCCTGCCCAGACCGCGCTCCCGGCACCGCTGACCCCTCCCCTGCGCAGACCGGGCTCACGGCACCGCTGACCCCTCCCCTGCCCAGACTGGGCTCTGGCCACCTGCAGGCCACGCTCACGGCACCGCTGACCCCTCCCCTGCCCAGACTGGGCTCTGGGCACCTGCAGCCCACGCTCACGGCACCGCTGACCCCTCCCCTGCCCACACTGCGCTCACGGCACCGCTGACCCCTCCCCTGCCCAGACTGGGCTCTGGCCACCTGCAGCCCACGCTCACGACACTGCCGACCCCTCCCCTGCCCAGACCGCGCTCACGGCACCGCTGATCCCTCCCCTGCCCAGACCGGGCTCACGGCACCGCTGACCCCTCCCCTGCCCAGACTGCGTTCATGGCACTGCTGACCCCTCCCCTGCCCAGACCGCGCTCACGGCACCGCTGACCCCTCCCCTGCCCAGACCGGGCTCACGGCACCGCTGACCCCTCCCCTGCCCAGACCGGGCTCACGGCACCGCTGACCCCTCCCCTGCCCAGACCGGGCTCACGGTACCGCTGACCCCTCCCCTGCCCAGACTGGGCTCTGGCCACCTGCAGCCCATGCTCACGGCACCGCTGATCCCTCCCCTGCCCAGACTGGGCTCTGGCCACCTGCAGCCCACGCTCACGGCACCGCTGACCCCTCCCCTGCCCACACCGGGCTCACGGCACCGCCGACCCCTCCCCTGCCCAGACCGCGCTCACGGCACCACCGACCCCTCCCCTGCCCAGACTGGGCTCTGGGCACCTGCAGCCCATGCTCACGGCACCGCTGACCCCTCCCCTGCCCAGACCGGGCTCACGGCACCGCTGACCCCTCCCCTGCCCAGACTGCGCTCACGGCACCGCTGACCCCTCCCCTGCCCACACTGGGCTCACGGCACCGCTGACCCCTCCCCTGCCCACACTGGGCTCACGGCACCGCTGACCCCTCCCCTGCCCAGACCGTGCTCCCGGCACCGCTGACCCCTCCCCTGCCCAGACTGGGCTCTGGCCACCTGCAGCCCACGCTCACGACACTGCCGACCCCTCCCCTGCCCAGATTGCGCTCACGGTACCGCTGACCCCTCCCCTGCCCAGACTGGGCACCTGCAGCCCACGCTCACGGCACCGCTGACCCCTCCCCAGCCCAGACTGGGCTCTGGGCACGTGCAGCCAGCGCTCACAGCACCGCTTACTCCTCCCCTGCCCAGACTGGGCTCTGGGCACCTGCAGCCCACGCTCACGGCACCGCTGACCCCTCCCCTGCCCAGACTGGGCTCTTGCCACCTGCAGCCCACGCTCACGGCACCGCTGACCCCTCCCCTGCCCAGACCGGGCTCACGGCACCGCTGACCCCTCCCCTGCCCAGACCGGGCTCACGGCACCGCTGACCCCTCCCCTGCCCAGACTGCGTTCATGGCACCGCCGACCCCTCCCCTGCCCAGACCGCGCTCACGGTACCGCTGACCCCTCCCCTGCCCAGACTGGGCTCTGGGCACCTGCAGCCTGCGTTCATGGCACTGCTGACCCGCCACTGGAGACACTACCCCGGCGAGCTCCAGCTGGATTCCCAGCCCTCGAATCGCTCTGGGATGCGGAAGGCAGCTCAGAGCACAGTCAAGCTGGGGCTTGTGGCTTGGCTATTTCCAGAGGTTCTGGCTCAGGCCTCTCCGACACATGGCATCTCCACTCCCTTGCCGAGATGCCAGCGCAGCGGGCACCAGCAGGCAGCCCAGCAGGGCCCTTTTCACTCTAAGTAGCCCGCGCGGACGGCATGCAGAGACTAGGTCTGTGGACCCGCTCCGAGGCACCGGCAGGAGCCCACCTGGGGAAGCTGCGTCCGAGGGGTCTGTCCCACCTGTAATTCACGCGGCTTTATCCTGCCAACGCCAGGCCACGGACTCCACCGTCACTGGCCCACGGCTCTGCCACGCCACGAATTCCACCCACGCCTGCGGGGCAGGAGACGGAGACGTCCTGACTAGGCACCAGTATCTGCAACAGAGGGGGCACAGCTCAGCACCTCTGGGCCTGCGATCAGTATGGGGGGTCACCCCCGTGGGCCCTGCATGGGGGGGGTCAAACACCCCGGTCCCGGACGGGCCCTGCATGGCGGGGGGGGTCACACACCCCGGTCCCGGACGGGCCCTGCATGGCGGGGGGGGGGGGTCACACACCCTGGTCCCGGCCGGCCCTGCATGTGGGGGGTCACATACCCCGGTCCCAGCCGGCCCTGCATGGGGGGGGTCACACACCCCGGTCCCAGCCGGGCCCTGCACGGGGGGGGGTCACACAGCCCGGTCCCAGCCGGGCCCTGCACGGGGGGGGTCACACAGCCCGGTCCCAGCCGGGCCCTGCACGGGGGGGGGGTCACACCCCAGTCCCGGCCGGTCCTGCATGGGGGGGGTCACACACCCCGGTCCTGGCCGGGCCCTGCATGGGGAGGTCACAGAGCCCGGTCCTGGTCGGCCCAGCATGGCGGGGGGGTCACAGAGCCCGGTCCCGGCCGGGCCCTGCATGGCGGGGAGGTCACACACCCCGGTCCCGGCCGGGCCCTGCATGGGGGGGGGGTCGCACACCCCGGTCCCGGCCGGGCCCTGCATGGGGGGGTCACACACCCCGGTCCCGGCCGGCCCTGCATGGCGGGGGGGTCACACAGCCCGGTCCCGGCCGGCCCTGCATGGCGGGGGGGTCACACAGCCCGGTCCCGGCCGGGCCCTGCATGGGGGGGTCACACAGCCCGGTCCCGGCCGGCCCTGCATGGGGGGGTCACACACCCCGGTCCCGGCCGGCCCTGCATGGGGGGGTCACACAGCCCGGTCCCGGCCGGCCCTGCATGGGGGGGTCACACAGCCCGGTCCCGGCCGGCCCTGCATGGGGGGGTCACACACCCCGGTCCCGGCCGGCCCTGCATGGGGGGGGTCACACACCCCGGTCCCGGCCGGCCCTGCATGGGGGGGTCACACACCCCGGTCCCGGCCGGCCCTGCATGGGGGGGGTCACACACCCCGGTCCCGGCCGGGCCCTGCATGGGGGGGTCACACAGCCCGGTCCCGGCCGGGCCCTGCATGGGGGGGTCACACAGCCCGGTCCCGGCCGGCCCTGCATGGGGGGGGTCACACACCCCGGTCCTGGTCGGGCCCTGCATGGGGGGGGGTCGCAGACCCTGGTCCCGGCAGGGCCCTGCATGGGGGGGGGTCACACACTCCGGTCCCGGCCGCCCTGCATGGCGGGGGGGGTCACACACTCCGGTCCCGGCCGCCCTGCATGGGGGGGGTCACACACCCCGGTCCCGGCCGGCCCTGCATGGGGGGGGTCACACACCCCGGTCCCGGCCGGCCCTGCATGGGGGGGTCACACAGCCCGGTCCCGGCCGGGCCCTGCATGGGGGGGTCACACAGCCCGGTCCCGGCCGGCCCTGCATGGGGGGGGTCACACACCCCGGTCCCGGCCGGCCCTGCATGGGGGGGTCACACACCCCGGTCCCGGCCGGCCCTGCATGGGGGGGGTCACACACCCCGGTCCCGGCCGGCCCTGCATGGGGGGGTCACACAGCCCGGTCCCGGCCGGGCCCTGCATGGGGGGGTCACACAGCCCGGTCCCGGCCGGCCCTGCATGGGGGGGGTCACACACCCCGGTCCCGGTCGGGCCCTGCATGGCGGGGGGGTCACACACCCCAGTCCCGGCCGGGCCCTGCATGGCGGGGGGGTCACAGAGCCCGGTCCCGGCCGGGCCCTGCATGGCGGGGAGATCACACACCCCGGTCCCGGCCGGGCCCTGCATGGGGGGGTCACACAGCCCGGTCCCGGCCGGGCCCTGCATGTGGGGGTCACACAGCCCGGTCCCGGCCGGCCCTGCATGGGGGGGGTCACACACCCCGGTCCTGGTCGGGCCCTGCATGGGGGGGGGTCGCAGACCCCGGTCCCGGCCGGGCCCTGCATGGGGGGGGTCACACACTCCGGTCCCGGCCGCCCTGCATGGCGGGGGGGGTCACACACTCCGGTCCCGGCCGCCCTGCATGGGGGGGTCACACACCCCGGTCCCGGCCGGCCCTGCATGGGGGGGGTCACACACCCCGGTCCCGGCCGGCCCTGCATGGGGGGGTCACACAGCCCGGTCCCGGCCGGGCCCTGCATGGGGGGGTCACACAGCCCGGTCCCGGCCGGCCCTGCATGGCGGGGGTCACACACCCCGGTCCCGGCCGGCCCTGCATGGGGGGGTCACACACCCCGGTCCCGGCCGGCCCTGCATGGGGGGGTCACACACCCTGGTCCCGGCCGGCCCTGCATGGGGGGGGTCACACACCCCCGGTCCCGGCCGGCCCTGCATGGGGGGGTCACACAGCCCGGTCCCGGCCGGGCCCTGCATGGGGGGGGTCACACAGCCCGGTCCCGGCCGGCCTGCATGGGGGGGGTCACACACCCCGGTCCCGGTCGGGCCCTGCATGGGGGGGGGGTCGCAGACCCTGGTCCCGGCCGGGCCCTGCATGGGGGGGGTCACACACTCCGGTCCCGGCCGCCCTGCATGGGGGGGGTCACACACCCCGGTCCCGGCCGGGCCCTGCATGGCGGGGGGGTCACACAGCCCGGTCCCGGCCGGGCCCTGCATGGGGGGGTCACACACCCCGGTCCCGGCTGCGCTGCGCTCAGCCCCGCCCGCACCGCACGGCCAGGCTCCAGGCCGCCCTCACCCGCGCGCCGCTCCCCGGGCCATGCGGGGGGCGGGGCCTCGCCCAGTGCCGGCTCCATGCCGGGAAAAGGGGGCGGGGGGGGGACTGGCCTGCCCCGCCCCCCAGGGCTCCCCACGGGTCAGGCTCGCGCTGCCCGGGGCAGGGGTGACTAGGGGCTCTGTGCCGGGGGGGTGACTAGGGGCTCTGTGCAGGGGGGGTGGCGGCTCGGGGCAGGGATTGACTAGGGGCTCTGTGCCGGGGGGGTGACTAGGGGCTCTGTGCAGGGGGGGTGGCGGCTCGGGGCAGGGATTGACTAGGGGCTCTGTGCCGGGGGGGTGACTAGGGGCTCTGTGCCGGGGGGGTGACTAGGGGCTCTGTGCAGGGGGGTGGCGGCTCGGGGCAGGGATTGACTAGGGGCTCTGTGCCGGGGGGGTGACTAGGGGCTCTGTGCAGGGGGGGTGGCAGCTCGGGGTAGGGATTGACTAGGGGCTCTGTGCCAGGGGAGCTCAGGTGCAAGGAGGGGGCAGATCTTTGCAGGAGGAGGTAGCTAGGGGCTTTGTGCTGGGGGGGGTGGCGGCTCGGGGCAGGGGGTGACTAGGGGATATGTGCAGGGGGGGCGGGTAGGGGGTGACTAGGGGATATGTGCTGGGGGGGTGGCTCGGGGTAGGGGGTGACTACGGGCTGTGTGTCGGGGGGGTGACTAGGGGCTCTGTGCAGGGAGGGTGGCGGCTCGGGGTAGGGATTGACTACGGGCTCTGTGCCAGGGGAGCTCAGGTGCAAGGAGGGGGCAGATCTTTGCAGGAGGAGGTAGCTAGGGGCTTTGTGCTGGGGGGGGTGGCGGCTCGGGGCAGGGGGTGACTAGGGGATATGTGCAGGGGGGGCGGGGAGGGGGTGACTAGGGGATATGTGCTGGGGGGGGGGCTCGGGGGAGGGGGTGACTACGGGCTGTGTGTCGGGGGGGTGACTAGGGGCTCTGTGCAGGGAGGGTGGCGGCTCGGGGTAGGGATTGACTACGGGCTCTGTGCCAGGGGAGCTCAGGTGCAAGGAGGGGGCAGATCTTTGCAGGAGGAGGTAGCTAGGGGCTTTGTGCTGGGGGTGCTCCCCTGCGGTCCCTGTTCCCCGAGAGCTCTGCCAGCCCCGGAGCTGGGTCCACACCCCACCGGCAGCTCTTACTGGCTGTGAGAGCCAGGGGCGGCTCCAGGCCCCAGCACGCCAAGCACGTGCTTGGGGCGCCATGCCGCGGGGGGCGCTCTGCTGCTCGCCGGAAGGGCGGCAGGCAGGCTGCCTTTGGCGGAACGCCTGCGGGACGTGCACCGGAGCCGCGGGAGCGGCAGAGTGCCCCCTCCCCCCCCCGCGGCATGACACCGTGCTTGGGGCAGCGAAATATCTAGAGCCGCCCCTGGTGAGAGCAAAGGGAGCTAAGGGGCAGCTTCAACCCCCAGCATCAGCAGGGTCCCGGCTCTGTGGCACCAGCCAGAGCAGCAGCTGTCCCGCACTGTCCAGCTCTGGCTTCCAACCTGGCCAGGGGGCGGGGACGGGAAAGAAGGGGGTGGAGCTGCTCCGGGACTGTCCTGCTCTTGCACTGCAGTTTGGGCGGGGGGGAACATCCCCGTGTCCCCCCAACTCTGACCAAGGGCTCAGGGCTTCTGCCTATGGGGAGCGCCAGAGCTCTGGAATTCAGCCCTGCTGCTCCCAGCTTCAGTTCTGCAGGAGGTGCTGGGGCTCAGGCTCTGGGTTTTAGCCACGGGGTCCCGTGGACCCCCTGACAGGCTTTGTGGACCCACAGGAGTTCTCAGACTCCCAGTTGAGAGCCTTTGGCCTTGATAATGCGCAGTACTGCCTCAATGCAGGGGACTGGACTGGGGGACCTCTCGAGGTCCCTTCCAGTCCTATGGCTCTGATTCAGCACGGCCGCTCCTGGCATGGACATGATGGTAAATTCTCTTATTTAACACATTCTCCTCATTAGAATCATAGAAGACTAGGGTTGGAAGGGACCTCAGGAGGTCATCTACTCCACCCCTTGCTCAAAGCAGGACCAATCCCAACTAAATCACCCCAGCCAGGGCTTTGTCAAGCGGGGACTTAAAAACCTCTAAGGAAGGAGATTCCACCACCTCCCTAGGGAACCCATTCCAGTGCTTCACCACTCTCCTGGTGAAAAAGTGTTTCCTAATATCCAACCTAAACCTTCCCCACTGCAACTTGAGACCATTAGTCCTTGTCCTGTCATCTGCTACCACTGAGAACAGTCTAGATCCACCCTTTTAACCCTCTTTCGGGTAGTTGAAACAGCTATCAAATCCCCCTCATTCTTCTCCTCTACAGACTAAACAATCCCAGGTCCCTCAGTCTCTCCTCATCAGTCATGTGCTCCAGCCCCTTGATCATTTTTGTTGCCCTCCGCTGGACTCTCCAATTTTTCCACATCCTTCTTGTAGTGTGGGGCCCAAAACTGGACACAGTACTCCAGATGAGGCCTCATCAATGTCAAGTAGAGGGGAATGATCACATCCCTCGATCTGCTGGCAATGCTCCTAATTATACAGCCCAAAATGCCGTTAGCTTTCTTGGCAACAAGGGCACACTGTTGACTCATATCCAGCTTCACGTCCACTGTAACCCCCAGGTCCTTTTCTGCAGAACTGCTGCCTAGCCACTCGGTCCCCAGTCTGTAGCAGTGCCTGGGATTCTTCCGTCCTAAGTGCAGAGTCCTGCACTTGTCCTTGTTGAACCTCATCAGATTTCTTTTGGCCCAATCCTCTAGTTTGTCTAGGTCCCTCTGTATCCTATCCCTACCCTCCAGCGTATCTATCACTCCTCCCAGTTTAGTGTCATCTGCAAACTTGCTGAGGGTGCAGTCCACACCCTCCTCCAGATTATTAATGAAGATATTGAACAAAACCGGCCCCAGGACCGACCCTTGGGGAACTCCACTTGAAACCGGCTGCCAACTAGACATGGAGCCGTTGATCACTACCCGTTGAGCCCAGCGATCTAACCAGCTTTCTATCCACCTTATAGTCCATTTTTGCATTCTGAGTCTGCTCCCCAGGGAGGGGTGTAGCCTGCTTGCTTGCCTGTATAGATCTTTTCTTATTGAATTCTTATTTTCTTATGGTTTTGGTTATTTGTTTTATAACAGATTTATAGGTTGTTGTTACTAAAGTAGTTTGGGTGTAACGCAAGGGCCCTACAGGCCACATCCTGTATGTTGAGCTGAGGCAAAGTTAGCAGACATGTCTGGGAGCTTTCAGCCAGATAGATAGTGGTGAGTTAAAGCAGAAGTCCATGTATGGCTGTGCCCTTTAACATAGCTAAAGGATGTGTTGAAGCAGGTTGGCACAGGGGGCTTCCGAAGTTCATATCCTTTTAAACTTACCAGGTACCCCACATGGAAAGAGCGAAATAACCCCTTAGGACAGAAATAACTGGTGTGAGAACAAGCTAATATCATTAATGTGTGTGTGTCATCAATATGTACAAACAGACCAGCCTATGGAGTAAGTGTACCCCAGCATTTTGTGGGTGAGGAAACCAAGTTTGGACATAGGAGGGCCTGAGTGCTCAAGCTCTGTAAGAGGGAAGGAAGCTTCTGAGCTTCTAAGTTCCAGTTTTGCTAAGCTGCTGAGCGCCAAAGCTTCTGAGTTTCAGGCTCCTTTGTTTGTCTGCTAGTCGGAATTGTAAGTTTTAAGTCAGTTAGGTCAGACTCTAAGTTGGCTTCAATAGCTCTTAGCTCTGTAGCTTCTCCTAAGCTCTGTACCTCCCTCTCGAGAACTGAGGAACCTGGGCCTGAGCTTCCTTGGCATGCCAGAGGTGAGGCTGGTCCTAGGTCTCTTACCACCAGGTTATCAAGGAAGGGTGAGTATATTAACTACACTTGCTAGTGGAGAATATCACATGTATCTGCAGAGCAGTATTACTGGATTTGTAACTGATTAGTTTGCCATTGGATTACTGTTTGATTGTTATTCCGTTTATCTCATGAAGTCCTTAAGGCTACATTTGTCTCAGTGTGAGAGTTCTTGTCATACCCCCAAGGGTCCTTTGCAAACTCTGCGTAGCCTGATTCTGGGACAAGAACCTTATTATCTTCTATCAGATGAATTAGCTAGCCTATAGCACATACTAGCCAAATTAACAATAGTAACCTCTTAAAAGCAGGCACCAGGGGAATGGAGCTGCTGACCTCTCTGGGAGTTGCTGATTCAGGCACTCCAGCTGGCATGAATCACATTTCCAAGGCTCTTTTCACAATCAAGCGGGCAAGAAACATCCCCCTTTTCTAGATGAAAGCTGAGAGCCTTAGAGATTTTTGTGATCATCTCATCTGACCCCCTGTGTAACACGGGCCAGAGCCCTGCCCCACGACATTCCTAGAGCAGAGCAGTTAGAAACACATCCAGCCTGGAGTTAACAAGTGCCAGCGATGGAGGAGCCACCCCGACCCTTGGTGAATTGTTCCCGTGGGTCTCTCAGTTAACAATTGACATCTTATTTCCTATCTGAATTTGTCTAGCCTCCAATTCCAGCCATTGGATGGTGTTACACCTTTCTCTGCTCGACTGCAGAGCCTGGTATTAAATACTTGTTCCCCATATTGGTACTTTACACTGTAATCAAGTCACCCCCAACCTTCTCTTTGTTAAGCTGAATTGAGCTCCTCAAGTCTATCACTCTGAGGCAGTAGTGCCCAAACTTTCCCTGGCACGCCTTCCCTTACCCCCACCCCCATTACTGCAGTTGGCTCAGCAGCGGAGCTGGGGGCAGAACTGGGGATGGGGGAGGAGCTGGGACTGGAGGTGGAGCTGGCCTAGGGGCAGAGAGGGAATGAGGACAGAGCAGGGTATGGGGCACAGTGGAGCTGCTGCTGGGGGTAGAGCAGGGCTAGGGGTGCTCCCTTGCCCCCTGTGGAGGCTGGCCTGGGCCTTGCCATGTGCCCCTCAGTTTGGGGACCACTGCTCTAAGGCATGTTTTCAAATCCTGTGATCATTCTTGTGGTTCTTCCCTGAACCCTTGGACTCTGGAGCTCAGTACCGTAGCAAAGGGTGAATGCCCTGGGCAGGAAATACAAGCCCCTGGTTGCACCCAGCGCCCTGGGTGCTCTCTGCAGCACGGCATTTGAGGCCCATGCAGAGCGTAACGCTTCGCACCTCTGCCTTGGTGACTCCCCTCAGGGAGAGAAGGAGCAGTGGGGAAGTGACCCCATGAGACACTCTGGCATTCTGCCTCAGAGGGGGGTAGCTGTCCCTGCAGCCCCAGGAATGAAACACTCCCCTCGCAGGCAAATGGGGGAGCAGGCAGAAAGCAACGATGGCCTATCTCCATGCTGGGGCATCCCTGCTCCAAAGCCATGGAGACACAGGGAGCGGGGGTGGCAAATGCAGCATGATGAAGTACGGGGGGCGGAGGGGGCAGCTCAGAACCAAGCAATGGCAGAGCTGGGAGGGGATGTGGCACATCCACTATCCAGAACAGCCCCCAAGCTCTGCTGATGCTACCTCCTCATGCTCCACAGAGCCTGGCACCCAGACCATCCTGGCCTCCGATGCCATGACTCCAGCCAGGTGGGGTCTCAGGCCCTGCTGCCTGCCAGAGCCGGGCACTCGTACCATCCCTGTGCCAAAGCATACATGTCAACTATGAGACTGGGGGGCCAGACATAAACCAAAAGGGGTGCGGAAACCTGTCAAAATTATATGTGACGAATGCTATCGAGTTCTTAACTACTCCCCCCCACTGTTCCTCACAACTTCTTGTCAACTGCTGCAAATGGACCGTTTTCATTACCACCACAAACAGTTTTTTCTCTCCTGCTGGTAATGGCTCACCTTAACTGACCACTCTCTTTAGAGTCTGTATGGTAACACCCATAGTTTCATGTTCTCTGTGTATATATCTATCTTCCTACTGTATTTTCCACTGCATGCATCTGATGAATTGGGCTGTAGCCCACGAAAGCTTATGCTCAAATAAATGCGTTAGTCTCTAAGGTGCCACAAGTCCTCCTGTTCTTTTTCTCGTGGTTGAAGTGCTCTTCCAAAGTCTCCCTGAACCACACAGCTCATCTCAGAGCTCTTTAAATAACCCTTGTGCCTAGCTGTTCAGACTCGTCAGAGACATGTTCCGCCTCCACTCTCCAGCCTGGGGGCAACTTTCCCCACCTTGCCTCACAGGTTTGCTGTAGAACAGATCAGGCAGCTATAACCATTGGGATTTTCTTCACTGAGGTACAATCATTTGAGTGAACAATACCAGTGTCCCTTTAGTCGCATTCACTTGTCATTCTGCACCTGCTCAGCCAGGAGTGAGGTGGCCAATGTGTGTCTTCAGGAGCAAGGGAGTCCCTGCTTGTAGCTTTGTGAACAGCCTTGTGTTCTTAAATGTGTGTGCACCACGCACCTTCGCTGGCCAGCCCACACTGGTGGTGAAATGTCCCACCAACACTTATGTAAACACAAAAGAGCAGCCCTTTCTGTCACGGTGCTCTGGTGCTGAAATAGGGATAGGCCATCTATTGCCCCCCTGCCATTTTGGACCCCCACTGCTGCAGATCCACCCCTTATGTCCTGCACGGTACCAAGAATCACAGTCCTGCACAGCAGAAGATGATGAATGGCCCTGCACACTTGCATAACAATGGCTTCCACGGTGGATTTTCTAACTCCAAAAAGACTTCCCACTGACACCGCAAATGTGGGGAAAGGACTCGACCCCATAGGGGGATACAGGGGTGTCTTCAGGACGAACGTGCTGTCCTTTTCCTTGGGAGAGGAGGTAGCCCCTCCCTCTGAGAAAATGACAAACAGAGGACGGGGAAGTGACAGTGGAGGAGAACTTGGAGAAGAGGGGGACAGTGGAGGGACAGAGGCAGGCAGGGTAGAGCCCAAGAAAGAGAAACTCCAAGTCTGTGAGTAACCTGAGAGAAACAGGGAGTGTGAAGGGAGCGGCCAGAGGGATGGAGGGAGACTGGCTTGAAGTGCTCCTTAGATTCGACGTTCGTGTGGTTGTTCCTCTTTTCACCGAGGGTATCCACAAGTGGGCCCTCACTTCTCCATTAGCAATCTGTGGACTCTATTCCTGCCAAAAGTGTTCAGACATTCTCTCTGTTCATATACGTTAGGCCCTGCGTGAGGGGGCTTCTCAGTTACTGTTTTCAGGATCTGCTTTCATCTAACCCAGCTTTTGGAGCAAGTTCCTTTTTCTCCATTCAGCGTTTCCCCTTGATTCTCTCACTCCAGGACAGCTGTAGATTTTATTTCCCTCTACTTCCCTTCTCAAAGAGTCTCTGCTCACCTACCCAGCTCTAGTGTTTTCTGCTTCTCCTGACCCAAAACCTTTTCTATTTTCCTTCTTTCCGCCTTCTCACTTCCCGGGGCCCTGCTTTTATCCTCCTGTACTTCTATCAGCTCAGCTCCTCCCCCAGCTCCGGTTCTGCCGGTAGCTCAGTATCTAGGTTCTTCTCCTTCCCTCCTCCTCTGACATCTTTTGCCAACTGCCCCCTCCGGGCGCGTTCCGAGCCCCCTCCCCAGCTCGAGCTGTCCCCTGGCTGGCCGTCTCTGCCCCAGGACAGCGTTCGGGGCAGCTGCTTTGCAGCTGGAGCAGCTTTCAGTGTTGGGGTTTCTGCAGGTGTTTGTTTCTTAGGCTTGGTCGACACGTAACGCAGCTTACATCGGCCTAATGATGTCAGTGTCCAGGCTAGCTTGCTGCTTCCACCCAAGTAAGCGGCCTACTCCGCCGACATAACTCCACCGCCACAAAAGGCGGAGCGCGTATGTCGGTGTAGTTAGGGTGACGCAGTGCCTGTGTAGACACTGCGTTACTTAAGTCTGCTGTTGGCTGTCATTCCTGGGCAACAGGCTCCCTGCTGTCAACAGGAACCCTCTGAGGCTCACAGCTGGTGCCTGCCCCATCCCTGAGAGACAGAGCTGGGAGCCCTCCGCACAGCTGTTTCACAGCAAAGAGCCTACCAGCCGTGAAACGGGCATTCTTGTCAATTTCACAGCTCCAGGGCTGCTGCCCAGCCCTGAGATCTGGGCTCCCAGCTCCCCTCAGAGCTCCCAGCTGGGAGCCTGGCTGCCCGGTACTAGGAGCCTAGGCTCCCAGCTCCCCTAGGAGCACCCCCAGCTCTCAGAGTGCTGCTGCTCTGAGCCAGAGACAAAGCGACAGGAATGGCAGGGTAGGTGGGGCTCCAGAGTGTCCACACTAGGCTGTCAGTGCCCCACGATGCCCCACTTCAGTCAATGCAAGTGCTCCTGGTGAGGACACGCAGCTGGGGCAGGAGGGTCGTGTGGACAACAACAGCCGACTGAATTACTGCAGTGGCTGGAGGTCGACCTAAATGAAGTTGACCTAATTTTGTGGTGTAGACAAGCCAGCAGGCCCACAATCTGCAGCTGCTCTGTGAATTGGGTCTTGCTATGTCCCACGGCAATGTGTCCTCCAAGAAATGTCACGTTCCCTGCTGCTTCCGCTCTTCTGACAGCTCTGCACAGACCGGGGATTATGTGTCCTGGGCTTGCAACACTTCTGACCACGGGTCGGCAACCTATGACACGTGTGCTAAAGGTGGGACACAAGCCGATTTTTAATGGCACGCAGCTGCCTGCCAAGGATCCGGCTGCTGGCCCCCCTCAGCCCACTGCCAAACCCAGGCCGGCAGCAGGCTGGGCAGGGCCGGGGACTGGGACCCCTGCAGGCAGCAGTGTGCCCTTAAAAATCCTGTCCAGCCCAGCTTGCTCTTCTCCGCCCCCGGCTCTCTCCTGCAGGGGCAGAAGCCTGGTCCTGCCGGCTGCTGCTGCAGGGCAGCCTCCCCCGGCAGCCAAGCTTCCTCCTCCCCTGCCTCTTCCCCCAGTGTGCTGGGTTCCTGCCCCTTCTCCTCTCCCTCCCTGTGGCCCCGGAGAGGGAGGGGGAACCGCAGCCCGCTGTGGGCTCGCTGCTCCAAAGAGGCAGGGGCGGGGCATTGGGAAGGAGGGTGGAATGAGGGCATATCCCCTCCAGTCCCCTGCCCTGAGCTGCTGAGGGCAGGGGGCTGGGAGCATCCCCACGACTCCAGCCCACACCCCTAGCCCCCTGCCCTGACTCCTGAACCCCCCCACCCCATCCCTCTGCCCTGAGCCTGCACCCCCACGTCCCTGTCCTGACCCCTGCACCCCCTCACACACACCCAGCTCCCTTGCCTTGACTCCTGAACCCCCCCACACACACCCATCCCTCTGCCCTGACCCCTGCACCCCTCACCCCTCCCAGGCCCCTGCCCTTCTGTCCCAACCCTGAGCCCCCTCCCTCATTGTAGCTCCTGGCCAGACCCTTCACCCCCAGCCCTGTGCTCAGGGCACCCCCACCCTCAGCGTAGTGCAGAGAGAGGAAGAGAATGGGCCAGAACCAGGGAGAAGGTAGGTACCCACTGTACGTGGGCAGGGCCAGGACCCCAGAGCAGCAGCTGGCTGAGCCGCTCAGCCCACTGCCGGTCTGGGGTCCTGGCCGCCGGCCCCACTCCGCCTGCTGCCGACCTAGGTGAGCGGAACCCCAGACTGGCAGGGTAGGATCAGCATTTTAATTCAATTTTAAATGAAGCTTCTTAAACATTTGAAAATCTTGTTGACTTTACATATGACAATAGTTTAGTTATATAATATAGACAGAGAGAGACCTTCTAAAAACCCTTATCGGCATGTGACCCCTTAAAGTAAATGGACGAAGACTGGGCCCAGCACCGCGGAAGGGCTGCGACCCCCCCCCCTTCTGACACCAGGGCCGGCGGGGCTGACACGACGGGCTGCAGACAGTGGTGCGCTGACCCCTCGTCCCCACTCACTGCAGCACGACTAGTTACTGCCCCATCGTGTGTCGCCAAAACCTCCCAAGGGAGACCATGTGCCACCGGAACGGCCCCCCCCCGCCGCGCCACCGGAACGCCCCTCCCCCCACGCCACTGGAATGCCTGCCCCTCCCCCCCGCCGCGCCACCGGAACGCCCCTCCCCCCACGCCACTGGAATGCCTGCCCCTCCCCCCCGCCGCGCCACCGGAACGCCCCTCCCCCCACGCCACTGGAATGCCAGCCCCTCCCCCCACGCCGCGCCACCGGAACGCCCCTCCCCCCACGCCACTGGAATGCCTGCCCCTCCCCCCACGCCGCGCCACCGGAACGCCCCTCCCCCCACGCCACTGGAATGCCTGCCCCTCCCCCCCGCCGCGCCACCGGAACGCCCCTCCCCCCACGCCACTAGAATGCCTGCCCCTCCCCCCCGCCGCGCCACCGGAACGCCCCTCCCCCCACGCCACTGGAATGCCTGCCCCTCCCCCCACGCCGCGCCACCGGAACGCCCCTCCCCCCACGCCACTGGAATGCCTGCCCCTCCCCCCACGCCGCGCCACCGGAACGCCCCTCCCCCCACGCCACTGGAATGCCTGCCCCTCCCCCCACGCCGCGCCACCGGAACGCCCCTCCCCCCACGCCACTGGAATGCCTGCCCCTCCCCCCCGCCGCGCCACCGGAACACCCGCTCCCCACCCCCCGGGCTAGAGCCTGAGCCATGTGGGGGGCGGAACCCCCCGGCACTTCCGGTCTCGGGGCTGCCGGGAGCGTAGGGACCCGCCATGGACCGGCCCGCGGTGAGACCCGGACCCCCCCGCCCTGCACGGCCCCCTCCGGTCCCCCGCCCCGCCCACACGTCCGCCCCGCGCCCCCCCGGCCACCCAGCACTGCCCCCGCCCCCCATTGCCCCCGCGCCCCCCCGGCCACCCAGCCCTGCCCCCGCCCCCCATTGCCCCCCCCCGGCCACCCAGCCCTACCCCCGCCCCCCCATTGCCCCCGCGCCCCCCGGCCACCCAGCCCTGCCCCCGCCCCCCCGGCCACCCAGCCCTGCCCCTTCCCCCCATTGCCCCCGCCCCCCCCGGCCACCCAGGCCTGCCCCCGCCCCCCATTGCCCCCGCCCCGCCCACACGTCCGCCCCGTGCCCCCCCCGGCCACCCAGCCCTGCCCCTGCCCCCCATTGCCCCCCCCCGGCCACCCAGCCCTGCCCCCGCCCCCCGCGCCCCCCCGGCCACCCAGCCCTGCCCCCGCCCCCATTGCCCCCCCCGGCCACCCAGCACTGCCCCTGCCCCCCCATTGCCCCCCCCCCCGGCCACCCAGCCCTGCCCCTGCTCCCCGTTGCCCCCACCCCGCCCACACGTCCGCCCCGTGCCCCCCCCCGGCCACCCAGCACTGCCCCTGCCCCCCATTGCCCCCGCCCCGCCCACACGTCCGCCCCATGCCCCCCCCCGGCCACCCAGCACTGCCCCTGCCCCCATTGCCCCCCCCCGGCCACCCAGCCCTGCCCCTGCTCCCCATTGCCCCCGCCCCGCCCACACATCCGCCCCATGCCCCCCCCGGCCACCCAGCACTGCACCTGCCCCCCATTGCCCCCGCCCCCCCGCTCTGCCCACGCATCCGACCTGCCCCTGTCCCCCCTGCTCTGACCCAGGCGGGCAGGAGCCAAACCCGTCCTGGAGCAACATGGTCAGGCGCCGCCCCCTCCCCATTGCCCCACCAGCACCCCCCGTGCCCTCCCATTGCTCCAGACACCACCCCGTGCCCCCATTGGCCCTGGGCACCCTGCTGCCCCCCAGCACCCCCCTGTGCCCCTCCATTGCCCCTGGCACCCCCCCGTGCCCCTGCAGCACTGCGTCGTGCCTCCCTGGTCCCCCCACTGCCCTTCAGCACCGTCCCTGGCCCCTCCATTGCCCCCAGGCACACCCCGTGCCCCCGCATTGCCCCAGGCACCACCCCGTGCCCCCATTGGCCCTGGACAGCCTGCTGCCCCCCAGCACCGCCCTGTGCCCCTCCATTGCCCCCGGGCACCCCGTTTCACCCCCAGCACCACTCAAGGCCCACTCTGCCCCCCCATTGCCCTCGCGCATCCCGTTGCCCCCTAGCACCGCCATGTGCCCCCTGCCCCGCCCTTGCCCCCCATTGTCCCTGGGCACCACCCCTGGCCCCCCCGTTGCCCAAGGCACCATCCTGTGCTGAGCTGAGCCCTGTGCTGCCCCCTCCTTTGCTCTGAGGGGAGAATGGGACAGCAGCTGGTACGGTCTCATCTCCTGGCCTCACGTGGGTTTCGTCTGGGCACGGAGCCGGGCTGGCGGTGCCCTGTGCCTGGGATGCTGTGCCTAACCACTATGCTCTCTCTGCCCCCAGATGCGCCTGCCCTCAGGCCAGTGCCTGCGGGAGCCTTTCCCAGCTGACTGCCCTCTGCAGCACGTCACTCAGCGCCTCTCGACTCTGCACCCCGACCTGCTGCCGTTCACGCTCCTTCAGGCACCCTGCTGCCCCCTCAGCACCGTCCTGTGCCCCGCATTGCCCCAGGCACCACTCCGTGCCCCCTCCCAGCAGCGCCCCAGGCATGCTGCTGTCCCCTAGCACTGCCCTGTGTCACCCTCCCCGAGCACTCCACTGTCCCCGGACACCACCCCATAACTGCTCAGGCACCCCGCTACCCCCCAAGCACTGCCCTGTGCCCTCCCGGGCACCTCACTGCCCCCAAGCACTGTGTTGTGCCCCACACCCCACTACCCCCCCCAGCGCTGCCCCGGCACCCCGCTGCCCCCGTCCCAGGCACTGGGCGAGCCATGACCCATCCGTGCTGTTTCCCCAGACTCTGGGCGACCTGCTCCTGGCGCTCACCGAGATGGGATTCACCGAAGGGCAGGCACACGCGGCCATCCAGGCCGGCTCCCTCAGCCTGCAGGAGGCTACAGAATGGTGAGTGTTCTCATCCCCACCAGCCTGCAGGGCAGAGCGCCCAGCACTGGGGGGCAGCCTGGCCCCTCGGCCCAGCCGCGCGCTGCCCAGGGAGCAAGCCTCAGCGTGCCGCTGGGAGTCACCAGGAGCTGCCATCAGCCGCAGCCAACCCCACCCTGCAACAGCCTGGCGTAGCCCAGGAGTGGTGCTCTGCCCTCAGTCACTGCCCTGGGGCAGTACTAGGGGGTACCGGGCTGTGGGGAGCGGGGCAGGGGCTCGGCAGGGGCACTGGGCTGTGGTGAGCAGGGTAGGAGCCTGGCAGGGGGCACTGGACCGCAGGGAGTGGGGCGGAGGCCCTGGCAGGGACACCCTCTCCTCTGTCTCCAGCAGTGTCTGGCTAGGGATGTCATCTTTCAGGTGATGTGAAGAGCTGAAGTCCTGGCCATTTGCCTTGTGCTCGTTAAAGGTCTCAGAGGCGTTTTGTGAGAGGTGGGTTGTCAGGCCTGCCCAAGGACGGTGTGAGAGGTTGGGACTGCTCAGTGTAGACAGGGCAGGATGACTGGATAAAGAACAACTAATGGGTTAGAGGGGTGGATGGGGGGGCTCCTGTTTGCCTCCTCATAACACAAGGATGAGGGGACATCCTGTGAGGCTGAAATCATGGGAAAGCAAATACTTGTATACATGATGCCCTGTTAGCCTGTGGAACTCCATGCCTCATGATATAATTATGCCAAGGACTCTGCAGGACTCAGAAAAGGAACAGACCTTTACAGATGTAATAAACCGCACTGGGGCACCGCTGTTTCCAAAGGAGAGGGCGTTTCTGCAGCTCGTGAATCTCGCCCGCTCTCGATGGTGACCCCATGCTGTCTTCCCGCCCCCTGGAAATGTGCAAGCTCTGCAGCGTGGGGCCCCGTGCCTGAGCCCCCACGTGGCAGAGGGATTGGAGCTGCCCAGGGCGTGGTGCCCAGAAGTGCAGCGTCAAAGGCCCGGGGAGCCTGGCTCTCCATTTGAGTGAAAGGTCTCGGAACAGCTGCAGGTTTTGTTCTGGTCCCATCGCTGCCTGACTGAGCTGTCCTTAATCGCAGCAAATCCAGGCCGCCAGCCTTCTCCTCGCCTGAGCTACTGCCTGGAGACCCCCAGGCCAGTGAGCACAAACCCCCCTGCTTGGCTGAGTGCACTGACAGCAGGAGCCGGAGGTGGGGATGCCGAGCCTGTCGAGCCCCCCCAGCTTATAGGGTCTTTCTCCTCTGCTATGTGCAGACACTGATCACTGCTGGCTCTGCAGGCAAGTGGGCTGGAGCGGGGATGCTGGGGGTCCTTGCTGCCCCCTCATTCTCTGTGCTTTTCAGGTTACTTCAGGAGAGGGGGCAGCGGCTCCAGACAGCGCCCCCTGAAGAGCCAGGAAGAGCAATTGCAGCTTTCAACCTTCCCAAGCTCCAGGAGGTGCCTTTGGGGTCAGAGGCACCCCGTGCCGAGCCCCGCTTGCCAGGCGCATGCCCCCCTACCCCGCTTGGCCCCTCTTCTTGGCAGGCGACTGAGGGGGCGGCTCCATCACTCTCTCTCTCTGCGCCCCCGGGGCCTAGCTCCCCCGGGTGGCCAGGGGCCGAGGCTGGGCACAGCTGCAGGATGAAGGCAAGCCGGAAGGAGTTGGAAGAGCAGCAACGGGAACGCCTGGCTCAGGAGGCAAAAGCCGAGAAACAGAACAAGCAGAAGGTGAGCGCCATGGGGCAGGAGTGCGGGTCTGCGTTTGGGGCTGAGAGGAGCAGGGGCGGCGGAGGGCAGCCACCCTGGACACTTCTGGCACGCCATCTACTCCCAGCACTACCGCTCCTGTGGCCAGCCGCACCCCCCCCCCCGGGGAGCGACCGCAGTTGGCTTTGCAGACTCAAGCTTTGGAGAAGCCCCTGAGTCTCTGGCTGCGTCTCTGCCCTCAGCCGCAGGCCATGCCCCGCGGAGGCAGGGCAGGACGGAGCATGGCGAGGTGCTGGGCCCTGCCCCTGTGCCAGCGGGGAGCTCCCAACAGTCATGCCCAGCCTCTTCCCCCAGGAGCGCGAGCTGGTGCTGCAGAGAATCGCTGACGACCGGAGACGCTTCCAGGCAAAGACCCAGTGGGCCCAGATGCCGGCACCCCCGGCTGCCCAGGGCCACAGGCCGGAGGGCAGAGCCCAGCTGGCGAGTGACGGGCAGTGCTTGCTGATGGTGAGTCCTGAACTCCTGCTGCAGAGCTGGTCTGGCTGGAGGATCTAAGTCCCTGCGGGGCCCTGCCCGAGGAAGTGCTGCCAACCAAAGGGCAAAGGGAGCCCCCCCTGGATATGCAGAACCTCCGGCTTCCCCTGAGAGCATCCTGCTGTGGGCCGCCTCCAGTGAGTGGGTTGGGGTTGGCATGGGAGACTCCAAGAGGGAACCCGGAGCTGAGTGGGGTCTCAGCAGGGGGCGCTCTCCCCCCAGTCCTGGCCCCAAGACCCTGGGGGCGCTGTGCAGCAGGGGGTGCTCTCCCCCCAGTCCTGGCCCAAAGGCCCTGGGGGGGTGCTGTGCAGCAGGGGGCGCTCTCCCCTCAGTCAGCCCTGGCCCCAAGGCCCTGGGGGGCGCTGTGCAGCAGGGGGCGTTCTCCCCTCAGTCAGCCCTGGCCCCAAGGCCCTGGGGGGGCGCTGTGCAGCAGGGGGCGCTCTCCCCCCAGTCCTGGCCCCAAGGCCCTGGGGGCGCTGTGCAGCAGGGGGCGCTCTCCCCTCAGTCAGCCCTGGCCCCAAGGCCCTGGGGGGCGCTGTGCAGCAGGTGGCGCTCTCCCCTCAGTCAGCCCTGGCCCCAAGGCCCTGGGGGGCGCTGTGCAGCAGGGGGCGCTCTCCCCCTAGTCCTGGCCCCAAGGCCCTGGGGGGCGCTGTGCAGCAGGGGGCGCTCTCCCCCTAGTCCTGGCCCCAAGGCCCTGGGGGGCGCTGTGCAGCAGGGGGTGCTCTCCCCTCAGTCAGCCCTGGCCCCAAGGCCCTGGGGGGCGCTGTGCAGCAGGGGGAGCTCTCCCCTCAGTCAGCCCTGGCCCCAAGGCCCTGGGGGGCGCTGTGCAGCAGAGGGCGCTCTCCCCTCAGTCAGCCCTGGCCCCAAGGCCCTGGGGGGCGCTGTGCAGCAGGGGGCGCTCTCCCCTCAGTCAGTCCTGGCCCCGAGGCCCTGGGGGGCGCTGTGCAGCAGGGGGCGCTCTCCCCTCAGTCAGCCCTGGCCCCAAGGCCCTGTGGGGCGCTGTGCAGCAGGGGGCGCTCTCCCCCTAGTCCTGGCCCCAAGGCCCTGGGGGGTGCTCTCCCCTCAGTCAGCCCTGGCCCCAAGGCCCTGGGGGGCGCTGTGCAGCAGGGGGTGCTCTCCCCTCAGTCAGCCCTGGCCCCAAGGCCCTGTGGGGCGCTGTGCAGCAGGGGGCGCTCTCCCCCTAGTCCTGGCCCCAAGGCCCTGGGGGGTGCTCTCCCCTCAGTCAGTCCTGGCCCCGAGGCCCTGGGGGGTGCTGTGCAGCAGGGGGCGCTCTCCCCTCAGTCAGCCCTGGCCCCGAGGCCCTGGGGGGTGCTGTGCAGCAGGGGGCGCTCTCCCCTCAGTCAGCCCTGGCCTCAAGGCCCTGGGGGGTGCTGTGCAGCATGGGGCGCTCTCCCCTCAGTCAGCCCTGGCCCCAAGGCCCTGGGGGGCGCTGTGCAGCAGGGGGCGCTCTCCCCTCAGTCAGCCCTGGCCCCAAGGCCCTGGGGGGCGCTGTGCAGCAGGGGGCGCTCTCCTGTTTGAGTCAGTGCAGAGCCCAGGGCCTTGGCAGCCGTACTGCAGGCGCACATAGCAGGGTCTGGCCCTTGCCCTCGTTAGGTCTCGTGGCAACTGAGATGCTGATTTTGGAGCCTGGCCAAAGTCTAACTTGCCGTCTGGAACTCTGCCTTCAGCTGGCTTTGAACAGGGGCTTTGTTCTACCACTGCCGTGACCCGCAGGCACTGGTGCGGCACCCATGTCCTTGCAGTGCTGGGGCAGTGACCCCGTACACGCAGCTTTCATGTTCCACTCTAGAGGTGGCTGCGTCTTACCCTACACCTGATGTCCTGGCAGGAACAGGAGTTGAGCCCTGTGCTGCCCCCTCCTTTGCTCTGAGGGGAGAATGGGACAGCAGCTGGTACGGTCTCATCTCCTGGCCTCACGTGGGTTTTGTCTGGGCACGGAGCCGGGCTGGCGGTGCCCTGTGCCTGGGATGCTGTGCCTAACCACTGTGCTCTCTCTGCCCCCAGATCCGCCTGCCCTCAGGCCAGTGCCTGCGGGAGCGTTTCCCAGCTGACTGCCCTCTGCAGCACGTCACTCAGCGCCTCTCGACTCTGCACCCCGACCTGCTGCCGTTCACGCTCCTTCAGGGCTTCCCCAAGCGCCGCTTCGGCCCGGCCGAGCTGCCCTGCAGTCTGCAGGCTCTGGGCCTGACCCCCAGCGCCACCCTGTGCGTCCTGGCCACCGAGCCGCTCCCGTCAGGCACCTGCGCCCTGGCAGCCCCCCAGGCCAGAGATGGACCCCTGCAGCCCCCTGGGCCTCAGGCATTGCCCGTGGAGGAGCACGCCTGGGGCAGGGGCGAGATCCTGAGCCTCGTGCCGGAAGAGGCCATGGCCGAAGGGATGTTCCCAGAGGCCGAGGAGCTTCGGCTGGCGCTGAGCTCCCCTGCGCGCAGGGTGGTGCCAGGGAAACCTGGGGTCCATGGCCTTTGGGAGTTGACCTCCCCATCGCACCATCACTGGGGTAAGCTGCCAGCCTGCTGGTTGGGGGAAGGGGCCTTGGGGAGGCTTCGTGCCCACCTGGCTAGTGAGGGGCTCAGGGGCCTGGCTCTGTGGACTCCTGTGGGGGCTGCTGTTTGCCAGGCCTGCCCCCGGGGGGAGCGGGGAGATGAGACTCATAGACTCTAGGACTGGAAGGGACCTCGAGAGGTCATCGAGTCCAGTCCCCTGCCCTCATGGCAGGACCAAATACTGTCTAGACCATCCCTGATAGACATTTATCTAACCTACTCTTAAATATCTCCAGAGATGGAGATTCCACAACTTCCCTAGGCAATCTATTCCAGTGTTTAACTACCCTGACAGTTAGGAACTTTTTCCTAATGTCCAACCTAAATCTCCCTTGCTGCAGTTTAAGCCCATTGCTTCTTGTTCTATCATTGGAGGCTAGGGTGAACAAGTTTTCTCCCTCCTCCTGATGACTCCCTTTTAGATACCTGAAAACTGCTGTCATGTCCCCTCTCAGTCTTCTCTTTTCCAAACTAAACAAACCCAATTCCTTCAGCCTTCCTTCGTAGGTCATGTTCTCAAGACCTTTAATCATTCTTGTTGCTCTTCTCTGGACCCTCTCCAATTTCTCCACATCTTTCTTGAAATGCGGTGCCCAGAACTGGACACAATACTCCAGTTGAGGCCTGACCAGCGCAGAGTAAAGCGGAAGAATGACTTCTCGTGTCTTGTTTACAACACACCTGTTAATGCATCCCAGAGTCACGTTTGCTTTTTTTGCAACAGTATCACACTGTTGACTCATATTAAGCTTGTGGTCCACTATGACCCCTAGATCTCTTTCTGCCATACTCCTTCCTAGACAGTCTCTTCCCATTCTGTATGTGTGAAACTGATTGAGGCTCTGTCCTCCCTCACAGGGTGAGGGCAGCGTGAGCCCTGTTGGATTGGCTGTTGTTTGCCCCTCCCGCAGGCCAAGGACAACGGCTGACGCTAGGAAATCCAGAGCAAGCACCCACTGTGTGCAGCCCGCTGGACGAGGAGCTGTCCCCCCGAGGTCAGCAGGGCCGGAGGGAGGGAGCTGAGCCATGTGAATAGGGCAGAGTCTCCAGGGAGGGGACTGTCGGTGTGGGGAAGGCCCCATGGTGTTTCCGACTCCTGGGCTGCACTGTCGGGAATCCCTCGTGCCGGGGGTGTGCCCGCTCTGGCCGTGACAGCCCTGTTGCCTGCAGCGTTAGGCAAGGAGACGTGTTAACGGGCAGCCCAGTCTGTGATGGGAATGGCGGCGTGGTTCCACCACATCTATCTGGCCAGTGGGCATCATGTGATGCCAGGGCCCTTGCATGCACATCGGGACCCAGTGGACTCTGCCTCTGCACTGGCATCGCAGTCAGCCCTGCCTGGGCGTCGGGAGGTGGCACGAAGGCAACTGCTTGCCCTGGGTGCCTACAGCTCCCTGCGCTGCCCGCTGGGTTAACGGAAACCGAGGTGCCAGGAGTTCCAGGATAGATAGTTGGGGGATGGCTGCCCGTGGCCCTGGCCCCTTTCCCGATGCGGCTCGCCCCTCCACTGATGTGATGTGCTCTGATCTGCAGGCTCAGGGCCGGCTCCTTTGCTGCCATCTCCGAGCCGGGGCCCGATGGAGCCGCAGCACCAGTGGCCGGCAGAGGGCAACAGGCTCAGGTATGTGCTGGTGGCTGTGGGCGGCACCCCTGCGTTGCAGAAGGCCTGGGGGTCATGGCAGAGTTCTGCTCGGCCATGGGAATCCCAGGGGATCCAGCACTGGCCTCTTTGCAAGGCGTGAGCTGCAGGGCAGGAAGTTTGCTGCCTTGGGTTTGGGCCAGGGCCCCGGAGAGGAGCCAGCTGAAGGTGCCTCTCCCCAGAGGTGGTGGCCATGGCCTGACCCAGTTCCTCCTTGCAGGGCTGCAGACGATGGGCGTGGTGTGGGCCCCTCGGACCTGCCGGGCGCCGTGGCCCAGGCAGCAGAGCAGCGCTTCCACAATGCCTTGCGAGGCCAAGAGGAGCCAGCCTCACCCCCAGGGCACAAGAACCCCCCCCGCCTCTCCCACGTGCCTTCGCTCTTCCAAATGGCCCTGCGGGCGGCCATGGCCCTGCTGACAGGTACAGCCCCATGGCCCTGCCCCCAGCCCAGTGCCCCCCAGCACCTTACCTGCTGTCTCCTCCACAGCACCCCGAAAGCAGTACTGCAGCAGCCTGGCCTCCCTGACGCCCCCGCTGGCTGAGCGCATCCTGGCCTACATGATCCACCACCGGCTGCTGCGCCCCAAGACCCTGGAGCTCTTCTTTGGCTGCCAGATACAGACCCTGGTCCTCAACTGTTACGCCTACGCCACCAACGAGCTGCTGCGGCAGCTGCGGGCCTTCCAGAGCCTGCGGCACCTCAGCCTGGTCTCCTGCGCCCTGCTCACTGGTACGGGGCGGGGGCGGGACTGGCTCGCCGGTATGGGGCAGGCCTGGCTCTCTGCTATGGGGCAGGCCTGGCTCACTGGGGTGGGGCGGGGGCGGGGCTGGCTCGCTGCTATGGGGCAGGCCTGGCTCTCTGGTATGGGGCAGGCCTGGCTCACTGGGGTGGGGCGGGGGCGGGGCTGGCTCGCTGCTATGGGGCAGGCCTGTTCATGGGGAACAGGAGGACATATGGCAGGCCCATGGACAGACACTAGGCCTGGGGTCTCCCCACCCCTGAAGGCCCGTGGAGCTCTGCCGTGGGCCCATGGAGTGCTGCGGGCAGCCCCCTGTGGGGCAGTGTGGGCCAGGCTGTCGCACACCCCTCTCTTTGTCTCTCTCTGGGGTGGCTGTGGTGTCCCCCGCAGGGCCTGGCTCCCTTGGGGCAGGGAGCTGTCGGGGCAGGTTCCCTTGCATATGCGTGACACAAGAGCCCCCCCCACCCCCCAAGCTGGCACAGGCCTGGCAGTGCAGGCAGGTGAAGGATAAATCGGGTTAACAGAGAGGTTCTATGTAACGTCAGTGTTCACAGTGGAGAGAGGTAAATAGCAGGGGCCACCGGGAGTCTGTACTCGGACCAGGGCTGCTCAACATATTCATAACTGATCTGGAAAAAGGGGTAAACAGTGAGCTGGCAAAATTTGCAGATGATACAAAATTAGTCAAGCTAGTTAAGTCCCAGGCAGACTGCGAAGAGCTACAAAGGATCTCACAAAACTGGGTGACTGGGCAACAAAATGGCAGATGAAATTCAATGTTGATAAATGAAAAGTAATGCACATTGGAAAACGCAATCCCAACTCTACATATACAATGATGGGGTCTAAATTAGCTGTTACCACTCCAGAGAGATCTTGGAGTCATTGTGGATAGTTCTCTGAAAACATCCACCCAATGTGCAGAGACAGTCAGAAAAGCGAACAGAATGTTGGGAAGCATTAAGAAAGGGATAGATAATAAGACAGTAAATATCATATTGCCGCTATATACATCCATGGTACGCCCATGTCTTGAATACTGTGTGCAGGTGTGGTCACCCCATCTCAAAAAAGATATATTGGAACTGGAAAAGGGCGACAAAAATGATGAGGGGTATGGAACGGCTGCCATATAAGGAGAGACTAATAAGACTGGGACTTTTCAGCTTGGAAAAGAGAGGACTGAGGATATGATAGAGATCTATAAAATCATGACTGGTGTGGAGACAGTAAATCAGGAAGTGTTATTTACTCCTTCTCATAACACAAGAACTAGAGATCACCCAATGACATTAATAGGCAGCAGGTTTACAACAAACAAAATTGAGTATTTCCGCACACAACACCCGGTCAACCTGTGGAACTCCTTGCCAGGGGATGTTGTTAATGTCAAGACTATAAGAGGATTCAAAGAAGAACTAGATAAATTCATGGAGGTAGGTCCATCAGGATGCACAGGAACACAGCCCCATGCCTTGGGTGTCCCTAAATCTCTGAGTGCCGGAGGCTGGGAGTGGGCGACCAGGACGGATCACTCAATAACTGTCCTGTTCTGTTCACTCCCGTTGAAGCCCCTGTTGCAGCTGTTGGTCCTGGGCTGCATGGACCGTTGGGATATTGTTACACGGGGGGCAGAGCCCTGTGCTGTCGGCGGAGTCGAGGCGCACCAGCCGTGGGGGAAGGGATCCCTGTGTACACTGGTCAGGATCCCCCCGCTGGTTTCCCACAAGGCCCCATGGGCGGGATGGACCCAGCATGGTGGTGGTGTGAGGTCTGCGGACCCGGCCCTGATGTGTCCCCTCACCCTCCCTGCAGACCAGGGGCTGTCCGTGGTGAGACACCTGCAGAGACTGCAGCACCTCAACCTCTCAGCCTGTGTCAAGCTCACCGACGCCTGCCTGCACTTTATTAAAGGTACAGCCGGGGACAGCAGGCCCCATGGCTGGACGGGGGCCAGCCCCCTGCATCGCCTCTCCCACCACTCGTCCCCCTCGGGGCCGCAGCCTCGCCCACCTCTGGTCCCTCCGGCAGCCCCGGCCCCTCCCACCGATCGTCCTCCATCCCCCCCGGCTCGCGGCCCTGGCCCCATCCCGCCGCTCGTCCCCCATCCCCCCCGGCTCGCGGCCCTGGGGCCATCCCACCGCTCGTCCCCCTCGGGGCCACAGCCTCTCCCACCTCTGGTCCCTCCGGCAGCCCCGGCCCCTCCTACCGATCGTCCTCCCCCCCGGCTCGCGGCCCTGGCCCCATCCCACCGCTCGTCCCCCATCCCCCCCCGGCTCGCGGCCCTGGGGCCATCCCACCGCTCGTCCCCCATCCCCCCCCCGGCTCACGGCCCCGGCCCCCTCCCACCGCTCGTCCCCCTCGGGGCCGCAGCCTCTCCCACCTCTGGTCCCTCCGGCAGCCCCGGCCCCTCCCATCGATCGTCCTCCCCCCCGGCTCGCGGCCCCGGCCCCATCCCGCCGCTCGTCCCCCATCCCCCCCCCCAGCTCATGGCCCCGGCCCCCACCCACTGCTCGTCCCCCATCCCCCCCCGGCTCGCGGCCCCGGCCCCCTCCCACTGCTCGTCCCCCGCCCCCCAGCTCGCAGTCCCGGCCCCCTCCCACTGCTCTTTCCCCTGTCCCCCCCCCCGGGTTTGTGGCCCCGGCCCCCTCCCACCGCTCATCCCCCCGGCCCCCCTCCCACCTCTCCTCCGTGCCCATGTCCCCTACCACCTACTCCCCCCATTGTGGCTGGATCCCACACAGACACTGGCTTGGCCCAGCTCTTTGTCCTCAGGCTGGGCCAGTCTCTGCCCCAGTAACATCTGCTTCCCCACCCCCCCAGGGCTCCCGCACCTCTCGTACCTGGCTCTGGACCAGACCAAAATCAGCGACTGCGGCATGGTGGATTTCCTGCACTCAGCTCCCTCCACGCTCAGCCATCTGCGCCTCAACAGGACAGCGATCACAGAGAGCACGCTGCGCCTGCTGCCCCAGTACGCGCCCCGCCTGGCGCTGCTCAGCCTCCAGCAGACCGAGGTGATGGGGCAGGGAATGGGGCACGGGGCCTTCTCCTCTAGGGCGCTGGCTCCGATCCCACCCCGCGATGGGGTTTTGGCTTTCTGAGGGGGCGGGGAGTGGGGCATGGAGCCTTTCCCCTGTAAGGGACACCAGCCCCGATCCCACCCTGCGACGGGGGTTCAGCTGGCTGAGGGGGTGGGGGAGTGGGGCATGGAGCCTTTCCCCTGTAAGGGACACCACCTCCAATCCCACCCTGCGACGGGGGTTCAGCTGGCTGAGGGGGCGGGGAGTGGGGCATGGAGCCTTTCCCCTGTAAGGGACACCGGCCTCGATCCCACCCTGCGACGGGGGTTCAGCTGGCTGAGGGGGCGGGGGAGTGGGGCAAGGAGCCTTTCCCCTGTAAGGGACACCAGCCCTGATCCCACCCTGCGACGGGGGGTTAGCTGGCTGAGGGGGCGGGGGAGTGGGGCATGGAGCCTTTCCCCTGTAAGGGACACCGGCCTCGATCCCACTCTGCGATAGGGGGTTCGGCTGGCTGAGGGGGCGGGGAGTGGGGCATGGAGCCTTTCCCCTGTAAGGGACACCGGCCTCGATCCCACTCTGCGATAGGGGGTTCGGCTGGCTGAGGGGGCGGGGAGTGGGGCATGGAGCCTTTCCCCTGTAAGGGACACCACCTCCAATCCCACCCTGCGACGGGGGTTCGCCTGGCTGAGGGGACGGGGGAGTGGGGCAAGGAGCCTTTCCCCTGTAAGGGACACCGCCTCCGATCCCACCCCACGACGGGGGTTCGGCTGGCTGAGGGGGTGGGGGAGTGGGGCAAGGAGCCTTTCCCCTGTAAGGGGCACCGGCCCTGATTCAGCCCCAGGGCAGGGACTGGCTGGCTCACAGGGGGCAGGGAATGGGGCACGGGGCCTTTCCCCACTAGGGGGTGCTGGTTCCCATCTGGTCCCAGGTCAGAGACTGCCTGGCTTGGGGGTGGGGAATGGGGAACGGGGCCCATGGGTGGCAGATTGAGCCCCCTTTCAGGGAAGCTAGCGCCCGAGTCCTGCCTCACCCTGTCCTCCCGCTCACACCTGGAGATCCGAGACTCCCTGGCCCAGAGGAGCCTCAAGCTGGCCAGAGCCACCCCAGCAGCACCGCGCCGAGACCCTGAGCCACCCCGCGGGAAAAGCTCATGTCTCTTCCCGAAAAACCTGAGCTTTTGCTATGCCCCATGCAGGCTCCAGGGCATCTGAGGAGGCTGCATCTGGTACTCAGCTTCCGGGGCTTAGCAGCCACCCCACTGGGGTCCGGGGACGTTCCTGCTGAGCCCAGGAAGCTGAGAAGCACATATCGCCGCCTTAGCCACCCCAGAACCTGCATGAGACTTTCCTGTGCAACCTGCCAGAATCCACTCCCAGGTGTCTAGTGGCGGTCGCTGCACCAGGGGAGGCCGTTCCACTCTAGGGGGTGCTGGCTCCCATCCGGCCCCAGGGGCAGGGGATGGGGTAGGAGGCCATTCCCCTCTAGGCAGGGCGGGCACGGGGTTGCCCTGGGCGGGGTTCTGACGGGCAGTTGGTCTCTGGCAGATCTCGGATTTCTCTGCCCTGCAGCAACTGAGTTGCCTGCACACGCTGCACCTGGATGACACCCGCGTGAGCCAAGCCTCCCTGGCGGCCCTGGCCTCCCACCCTGCCCTCTCCACACTCACCCTGTCTGGAGTGCAGTCCGTGGATGGCGACCGGGCGCTGCAGCTGGTCTCAGGTAGGAGTGCCCTGGGGTGGGGGGTCCCTGGCAGAGCTCGGCGGGGGTCCTGTGGAGAAGCAGTGTCTAGCTGCCTGTGCACGGCCGGGGCAGGGTCCTGCCCTCATGGTGCTGCAGCCACCCAAGGCACGTCCAGTGCCCCAAGGGCCCTTCGCGTGCTCCGTGTGTGGTGTGTCCTGGTCGGAGCTGGGCTCTGGGCAAGAGGCTGGGCTGGGCGGGACCGGCAGGAACCCCAGAGCTGTGCTAACAGCGTGGGTGGGGTGGGGTGAGGGCCACTCACTGCCCTGCTGGCTGTTTCAGGCCTGCCACTGGCCCAGCTGAGCCTGCCAAGCCGGCACACAGTCACCGACTCCGGCCTGCAGTTCCTGTGCCGCCTGGAGAGGCTGCTGGAGCTAGACCTGACCGATTTCACCCACATCAGTGACGAGGGCCTGCGCCATCTGCCCCAGCTGCACAGGTGCCTGGGAGGAGAGGGAGGCGGCCAGCCCCTGCACTGGCCCTGTGGGCGCCCTTCCCCCCCGGGTCCCTGGTTGGCGGCAGGCGTGCGCTGGGGTCTGCCGGGCACTCTGACCTGGGATATGGCCCCCCTGGCTGGCTGGGGCAGGTTCTCTGAGGCGTGGCGAGCCCAGCTGCAGGTTGGGGTGAGGAGCCCAGCGGAGCAGAGGCTGGTGGGCTCAGGGTGGGCTCCCGGGCAGCCCCGGGATGGACCCAAGGCCAAACAGCTGCTGCCGAGCCCCACTGGACCCATGTGCACATCCTGAGCCTCTGCGATCTGCACCTGGGCAGTGATGCTGGGAGGAGGGGCTGGGCACTAAGACCTCGTGAGGGAGGGAGCCACCAGTCCTTGCTGATGCCCCGTCCTTGTCCCTGCCCCAGGCTGCGGCGGCTCTCCCTCTGCAACACTCCGGTGAGTGACTCCGGGCTGCAGCACCTGCAGGGCCTGCAGCACCTCGAGGAGCTGTGCCTGGACCGCACCGCTGTCTCCAGCGCAGGTGTGGCTTGCTGCATCACCCAGCTGCCCCTCCTGCAGGTACCAGGTGGGGTGGGCGCAGCAGGCAGCCCAGGGCTCTTGGGGCTAGTGGGGAAGGCTGGTACCTGGGATCTCCCCAGGCATCCCCTCCCCTTCCCCCATGAAAAGTCTCTGACCCAGCTGGGCCTGGGGGTTCCTGCCACATGGGCAGAGGGTTCTGGCAATGTCCCAAGGTGCTTGGCCCAGACACTGTCCCCCAAGGGAACGGCTGGGGCACCCCACCCCCAAGCAGACCAGATTGTGGCCCATGGCAGCGGAGGGGCTGGGTGGGGCTCTGTGGCCTGCCCGGGGCTCCTGCTTGCATGCCCAGGAGATGGAGCTGCTGCTCACTCCAGAGCCCAGGCGGGCAGCGCTGAGGATGAGCTGTGAGGCATGGATGGACACAGACCCAGGTGCCAGCTGCCCCCAGCAGGCTATGGGGCAGCCGTGACACAAGGGCTGCTGTGCTGGGTGGGTTACTCACCGCCCCCTGGGCACTGCTTGTTCTGACGCCAGCCTGCTGCCCCAGGTGCTGGGCCTGGCGAGCACGCCCGTGGGAGACAGCGTGGTGAGGCTGGGTATCAGCCGCTGCAAACAGCTCCACAAGGTGAACCTGAGCCGCACGCGTGTCACCGACCGAGGTGAGCCCCCACCGGGCCAGATGCCGGGGGGGAGGGCTGCCACTGGCCCCGGGGCAGCATGGGGCAGGGGTGGGGGACTGGCCACAGGCCCGTTCTTGGGGGCGGGGAGTGGGAAGGAGCTGGGTGGGTCCCGCTGCCTGGGCTAACCCCTCACCTCTCTCTGCTCTAGGGCTGCGTTACCTCCGCCAAGTGCCCATCGCTCAGGTGAACCTGGATGGCTCCGGGGTGACGGCAGCCGGTGTGGCCAGCCTCCTGGCTGCCTGCCCCAGCATCGTCAGCGTCCGGGCCAGCCACCTGCAGGCGTTGTCCCCTGAGCAGCTGTCGGACGAGGAGCTCCCCGGTTAGCCCTGGTGGCTCCTCCCCATCGCAGTCCCCAGGGCCGACCTGCCTGCTCTGCAGGGCTCAGCATCCCAGCCTGGCAGGGCGGGGCGGTGGAGACAGGCTTCTCCCACAGCCCCCTGGGTGCGCAATGTCCTGCCGCAGGCCGAGGGGGCCAGTTTGGGGGTGCTGAATAAAGCAGGATCCTCTGGCTGAATTCTCCTCCTGTACCCAGGGAGAGGCATTGCTGCCCCAGTCAGCTTCAGACACCCGCCAGTGGGGGGAGCCCTACGGAACGGACCCTCTACAAACCTTGTTCCCTGACCCTGGGCCCCACAGAGCCCCCCTCCGGGCTGCCTGGTGCAAGCAGGGCCTGAGCACTGTCAGAGGGGGTTCAACCCACGATAACAAACCCCTTCTGCAGCCCACAGGGGCCCAGCTTGCAGAGACACTCATCCCCTCCCCCAGGAGTTAACCCCTCTGGGCCATGAGGCTGCCAACGCCAGGGCGGGCAGGAGGGGAGCAGGTCGGTGCCAAGGGAGCCAGGCCGGAGGCGTGCGAGAGTGAAGAGGGGATGCCAGCCTCTGTAGGAGCAGGAGGGAGACGCGCATTTCCCTGCCTTGCCTGGCTGAAGCTATGGGGGCCCTGTGCCCGCCCAGGGCTGAGACTAGGGGAGCCCCGTCCCCAAGGGGGCTCTGTGCCCCCCCCGGGGCTGAGACAAAGGGAGCCCTGTCCTCAAGGGGGCTCTGTGCCCCCCCCGGGGCTGAGACAAAAGGAGCCCCGTCCCCGCCCGGGGCTGAGACTAGGGGAGCCCTGTCCCCAAGGGGGCTCTGTGCCCCCCCCGGGGCTGAGACAAAGGGAGCCCCGTCCCCGCCCGGGGCTGAGACAAAGGGAGTCCTGTTCCCACAGGGGCTCCATGCCCCCCCAGGGCTGAGATTAGGGGAGTCCCGTCCCCAAGGGGGCTCTGTGTCCCCCCCCGGGGCTGAGACAAAGGGAGCCCCGTCCTCGCCCGGGGCTGAGACTAGGGGAGCCCTGTCCCCAAGGGGGCTCTGTGCCCCCCCCGGGGCTGAGACAAAGGGAGCCCCGTCCCCGCCCGGGGCTGAGACAAAGGGAGCCCTGTTCCCACAGGGGCTCCATGCCCCCCCAGGGCTGAGATTAGGGGAGTCCCGTCCCCAAGGGGGCTCTGTGTCCCCCCCCGGGGCTGAGACAAAGGGAGCCCCGTCCTCGCCCGGGGCTGAGACTAGGGGAGCCCTGGCCTCATGAGGTCTCTGTGCCTACTCAGGCCTGAGACAAGGGGAGCCCTGGCCCCAGCCCTGAAGGTGGTGACATGTTGAGTCCCAGTTCCCTGGGGCTCATAGTGGGGGCTGCAATATCCCAGGCCAGCTTGGCCTCCCCCCAGAGGGTTCCCACTTCCCAGGCCGGGCACCTGCCCCTCCCTCGTTGCAGACAATGGGGCAGCCTGTGTCCTGCAGGTCAGTGTTGTGCTCCCTGGGTACCCAGCCTTGAGAGGCACCACTCCACCACCTGTCCTTGGAGTCAGGGGATCGGGTCTGGGCCTGCTGTGGCTTGGCTCCCTGGACCCACCAGCCTCTAGCAGGGCCCGCCCTGCCCTCCAGGCCCCCACAGGCCTCGTCCTCTGTACGGGCGGCGATAGGCGCGGCGAGACTCCAAGCCCTGGGAGTTTCTCTGCGGTGCACTGATCTCCAATCCCCAGGCCTGCTGCTCCCCATGGCACAGATCACACCAGAGGGGAGCAGTCGGCTCTCGCCCGGGCCCAGCTCAGCTGTCAGCACTGATATATCGATAGTGAAAACAAGATGCAGGGGACCCTGAGGAAGAACGTTGGAAACAAACGGTTACATATAAAACAAAATAACTCGCTGCCTAGAGGCTGAACCTAACGAACACGTGACCTCGTCTACCGATGCTTCTTTCACCCTAAGTTCTCTCCACCAGCTGGACGCCCCTTTCATCCGGTTCCTTCCCTGGAGAGGATGACGGGGTGTCATCTTTGTGCACCAAATGTACTAAAGCAAACTTTCGATGTGGCCTTGAGACAGCCCTGCCCTCGGGCTGCAGGCCGCCGGTGTCTGACCAGAAGGCCCAGTCAAAAAGGGACCCTGGCGGCTCCGGTCAGCATTGCTGACAAGACCATTTCAAGTCCAGTCGGCGGTGCAGCAGGGCTAAAGCAGGCCAGTCCCTACCTGTCCCGGCACTGCGCTGTGCCCTGGAAGCAGCCAGCAGGTCCCTGTGCTGCCTAGATAGAGGGCCAATCAGGGAAGCTCTGTGCACTGCCACCCCCCCCCAGTGCTGCCCCCGCAGCTCCCATTGGCTGGCAACCCCGGCAAAAGGGAGGTGTGAGCAGTGCAGACCCACCTGGCTGCCCCTGCGCCTAGGGGCCAGACACCGTCCACTACCGGGAGCAGGGTGGGGCCAGGGCAAACCTGCCATAGCCCCACTGTGCTGCTGCCTGGGAGCTGCCTGAGATAAGTGGAGCCTGCACCCCAAACTCCCTCCTGCACCCCAACCCCCTGCCTGAGGTTGGAACCCCTTCCTGCACCCTAACTCCCTCCTAGAGTCCTCACCACAACCCCCGAGCCCTCCCTGGCCTCACCCCAGAGCCCACACCCTCCAGCTGGAGCCTGCACCCCAAACCCAAGCCCTGAACCTCTCATTGCTGGCCCCACCCTGGAGCCCTCGCACATCCCAACCCCCTGCCCTAGCCTGGTGAAAGTGAGTGGGGGTGGAGTGGGTGGGGCAAGAATGGTTGGTTTTGTGTGATTAGGAAGTTGGCAACCGTGGTCTGCGCCCCAGCTGTGTGTGTCTTCCTGGTGCTTTTCTCTGACCTTTTCACACTCCTGCCTCACCATTCGGTTCAGCCTGGTGGGGAGACTCACCGGCAACCAGACTCCTCCATTTACAGTGGGCAGCGTTCATCCCACAGAAGCTGCTTTTCAGCCCTAGCTGCAGTCCTGGCACGCATGGCTGTGACCCCTTCCGTGGGATCTGTACGTGCATTTCACACGGAGGCTGGAGACTAGTGAGACATCAGCTGTCACTGGAGCCCTCCTGTGCCAGTCTCTGATGCACTAGGACGTACACCCCAGACACAGGAGCTCCCTGTAACCCTGTGCACCTCTCTGGGCCCCTCCCTGTTGGCACCCAGAGGTACCTGGGTCAAAATAGGCTCCTGCACTCTTTGCTCCCAGGCCAGGGGCAGGTGAGAAGCCTGCCAGGCTGCCCCGCAGCATGCCGAGAGACTGCAAAGGCCCACTGGAGAGACAAGGCTGGGCCTTGGGGAGCCCTGCACCAGGCTGCGGCGGCCCTGGGCTTGCGCTTTGCAGACCCAGGGTGCCCCTAGCCCCACGGCAGGTCTGTTACACCCTGCACTGGGAGGAGGCTGGCTCCAGGTAGAACTAGACACAGGCTGCAGGGGGCTGCAGAGGCACTGCAAGACTGAAGTGCGGGTGCCATGCTGGGCCAAGAGCCCCAGCATCTGCCCCACACCATGAGCCACACAGACGGCAATGAGAGTATAGCCACTGCCCTGCACCGTGTCCCCTGCTGGCACTGGAGTGACTGGGCACCCCCTGTAGCCAGCCTCTTGCCCCCTCCACAGCACCCCCTGCTGACACTGGAGTGACTGGGCACTCCCTATAGCCAGCCCCCTGTCCCCCCATAGCACCCCCTGCTGGCACTGGAGTAGCCAGGAGCCCCCTGCCCTTCCCCTCACAGCACCCCCTGCTGGCACTGGAGTAGCCAGGAGCCCCCTGCCCTTCCCCCCACAGCACTCCCTGCTGGTACTGGAGCAACTGGGCACCCCTCACACCCAGAACCCTACCTCGCTCCTCATGGCGCCCCCTGCTGGAAGTGGAATAGGTGGAAGCTTCCCCCCCCGCCTGTGCCCCTCCCCCACATCGCCCCCTGCTGGGAGAGTCTGGGACTGGAGTAGCCGGGGACACCACTGCAGCCAGTGCCCCACCCCCACATTGCCCCCTGCTGGGAGAGGCTGGGACTGGAGTAGCCGGGGACTCCACTGCAGCCTGTGCGCCTCCCCCACATTGCCCCCTGCTGGGAGAGGCTGGGACTGGAGTAGCTGGGAGCTCCCCCCCTCAGCCCTGGTCCAGGCCCCTGGTGGCAGAGGCCAGGCCCCAGGCTGGCTCTGTGCTGTGTGCACTGGGGCTGGCGCTGTGGAGGCTGGGGTGCAGGCAGGGGAGACTAGGGCCCTGCAGCCTCTGGCACGTGTTGGTCTCACTGCTCCAGTGCAGGGCACCTGCTCTTATGTAACCGCCTGGATTCCCATTCCCTCCCCTTCAGCCAGGCTGGCTCTGGCATGGCCCCAGCAAGGCCTGGGGCTGGTGCAGCATCTGGCTGAGCAGTCAGGGAGGGGGGTACTCAGCGGGTGACCTGGGCAGGGAGTTGGGGGGGTCTCCTTTGGCAGCAGCTGCCCTTCACTGGGTGACAATCAGCACAAACTAGTACAAGTGCCAGGCACTGCCCAGGGCCGGACCAGCAGGGGCTGGACCAGGGCAGGTAGGGGGCAGAGTGCCTGGCTGTGTCTGTGTCCCCCACCCTGGCATCGGGGTGCCATGCTGGGGAGGTGCTGCTCCCCCCCCAGCTGTGCCTGTGTTCCCCACCCTGGCACTAGGGGGCACTGTGCTGGGGAGGTGCTGCCCCCCCCAGCTGTACCTGTGACCCCCACCCTGGCACTAGGCGGTGCCATGCTAGGGAGGTGCTGCCCCCCCAGCTGTGCCTGTGTCCCCCACCCTGGCACTAGGGGGTGCCATGCTAGGGAGGTGCTGCCCCCCCCAGCTGTGCCTGTGTCCCCCACCCTGGCATTAGGGGGTGCCATGCTGGGGAGGTGCTGCCCCCCCCAGCTGTGCCTGTGTTCCCCACCCTGGCACTAGGGGGCACTGTGCTGGGGAGGTGCTGCCCCCCCCAGCTGTACCTGTGACCCCCACCCTGGCACTAGGCGGTGCCATGCTAGGGAGGTGCTGCCCCCCCAGCTGTGCTTGTGTCCCCCACCTGGCACCAGGGGGCGCCGTGCCTGCCAATGATACAGCTCTGAGCTGTCCAGGTGGGGGCAGCAGTCAGCACACCTGCAGGGGAGGCACGTGGGGATCTGCCCATCCCGCTGGCCTCCTGTGGGGCCTCACACTGGACTTACCCGTAGTGGCGCTGCCAGAGCCACAAGCTCCCCAGGGCAGAGAACAGGGACTCAGCATCACTGGGCCAGACCGCCCTGCACCCCCCACCCTGCGCCAGGGCCAGAGCCAGGTCCTGCCCAGATCGCATGTCTAGGGCTCTGTCCCAGCGCTGGGGCATCCTACACGACCCCGCTGGGGAGGAGCTGGCCTGGGGCAATATGGCCTCTGCAGTCAGCCCTTCCCACTGCCCCCTGAACAAGCCCCCCGGCCTCCAAAGTGCGATCTCCACAGGCAGGGCCTGGCAGAGCCGGGCAGGGGGGCAGGGATGGGCTAGGCCAGCTGTTCTGGGGCCCGTCTCGCAGCGCCCCTCCTCTCCATGCACTGCTGGTTTGGGGGGTGTCCCCAGAGCCCTACAGGGAGGCGCTGCCTCCCTGACCCCTGGTTTGAGGGTGCTGGAGCTGAGCATGGGGGTCAGCCCCTCCCTGCACAGGATGTGGGGGTCTCCTTGAAGGAAGATTGGTTTTGGGGCAAGGCAGGTGCTCCTGACTCTGCTTGAGGGGCCCACATGTGCATGTTACGGCTCCATGGTCATTTTTCTGCCCACTGTATTGCCTGTTGCTTGCCTGTGGGCCCCACCTGCCAGCTGTGCTCAGCCCCCCTGGCCCATGGGGGGGGGCCTCACCCATGGAGGGCTCTGCCCTCACCTCACACACCCAGCTACTGCCAGTCCCGGGCCATGCCCGTCACCTGGGGAGCACCAGAGCAGACAGGGACCCCAGTGCTGCAAGCTTCCCCAGAGCAGTGCCCTCCTGCAGTGGGAGGGCTGATCGCCATGGGGTGGGCTGCCCCAGAGAGGGAGGGGTGAGGCCCCTGTGGGGCAGCTACAGTCCTTGTTTCCAGGTCTCTCCGCTGAGTGAAGCGGGGGCTCAAAGAGGGAGGGGGAAGCATTGTTGGGTCTGGGTCTGGCACCAGCTGCCCTCCAAGGTGGGCACCGACTGGTGGTTCTCTGCAGCGGGCAGCACTGGGCAATCAGGTCAAGAGGACGTGGCTTGGGGGTGTTGCTGCCAGGGCACAGGCTTGTCAGCAGTCCAGGAGCTGCTGCCTCCACTTCGTTCCTCCCCCGATTGTCCGTGGTCTGCGGGCAGTTCCTGGCCAGGGAAGCTGGGGGCACTGGCTGGAGGCCGTGTTCCTGGCAAGGCCGTCTGGGGACGGCCCCTGGCACCCAGCTGTGGGCAGTGAGGCCCTGGAGTACCTGTGGGTAGGGCAGAGATCTGCCCCCCCGAGCCCAGGCAGTATAAGTGCTGGGCACCTGCCAGAGAGTGTGTGTCTGCCCCAGCTCACACAGAGTGAGCAGCAAGGCCTGAGATGGAACCCAGGAGTCCTGGCTCCCAGCCCCCCAGAGCCGGGAGGGAACCCAGGAGTCCGGCTCCCAGCCCCCCAGTCTAGCTCCCTAGGCTGCTCTCCCTGTGCTGCAGATCTCGCCCACCCACAGAGGGGTGCCGTGATGTGTTTAGCCCCAGCTGGGCGCGTCTGGGGGGCCGTGCCAGCTGCTGTGTGCTCGGCCTGGGAACGGATGGGGCCCGGGTGTGAAGGAGGCAGGGAGGGGACAGCGCTGGCTCCGGCTGGAGAGTCGAGCGGCTGCGTGAGCATGTTCAGTGGCGGGGGAGCAGCAGACTGCTAAGGAGCCGGAGCCATCGCGCCGGCAAGGAGCCCTGGAGACGGGCACACAATGGGCTGCTGAGCAGCTGCCGCGCGGGTGGCCAGCGAGGGGGGGCGCAGCCCAGAGACGGGGTCCCAGGCCACATTCCATCGCCGCGGTGATCTGGGGCTGTGGTTGCCAGTGCCTGCGATTGGTGGGAGCAGGGTCCTGCTCTGGCCGCGCCGGGTGCAGGGGGAGCCCGGGACCTGGCTGCCAGACAGCTGAGCATGGGCGGGCACCGCGGGCAACCCAGGCGAGGGAGGGAAGCAGGGAGCCCAGGCGTCTGCCCCGGGGCTGGGGCGTGAGGGACTGCCGGGCACAGGGACTGGAGCCGCCATGAGGGCCTGCTCACAGGGCAGCATGGGGGCCGAGCGGCTCTCCAGCCTCCAGGTCTTTGCCAACAACTCCTCACTGCACGGCATCAGCCACATCTTCCGGCACGGCTCGCTCTCGCTGCGCCGCGTGCTCTGGGCCCTCTTCTTCCTGGGCTCGCTGGGGCTGCTGCTGCTGGTCTGCATGGAGCGCGTCACCTACTTCTTCAGCTACCCGCACGTCACCAAGCTGGACGAGGTGGCCGCGCCCAACCTGACCTTCCCCGCCATCACCATCTGCAACCTCAACGAGTTCCGCTTCTCTCGCATCACCCGCAACGACCTGTACCACGTGGGCCAGCTGCTGGCCCTGCTCAGCGACCGCTACGAGATCCGCAGCCCCCACCTGGCTGAACCCCAGCTGCTGGCCGCCCTGCGGGACAAGGCCAACTTCCGGAACTTCAAAGCCAAGCCCTTCGACATGGCCGACTTCTACAACCGCACGGGCCACGACATGGCCGAGATGCTGCTGCAGTGCAGCTTCCGTGGCAGCGACTGCACCGCCCAGAACTTCACCGCGGTGAGTGCGGCCCCGACTGGCACAGCCTCCGGCTGGCTCCAGACCGGGGAGCAGCTCTGCCTGCGGGGTGTTGGGCAAGGTGGGGGGATGTTTGACTCCAGGCCGAGGGGGCAGCTCGGGTCTGTCAGTCACTTGGGGTGGGGGGGGTCGTGCTGTTGGCACTGCTGCGTTGGGCTCGTACTCCCGGGGCGTCAGAGAGGGAACGGGGTGACGATCCACCCCTCCCCAATGTGCCTAGTAGTGGGCATGGGATTCCTGCTCCCCCCATGGCTGGGCTGCTGCCCCCTGGGCTCATCCCCCATCTCTGGAGCTAAGACCCGCCCCGCAGCCCAGCCAGACCAGGCCCCACTGCTGGGCTCATCCGTTCCCTAGCGTAGCTGTCTGCAGACGTGCCAGGCTCCCCTCTGCCTCTGGGACCCTGCAGCCAGGGCCGGCTTTAGGAACGGCAGGGCCCAATTTGAATACCCGGCACCAGTCCGGGTCTTCGGTGGCACTTTGGTGGCAGGCCCTTCCCTCACTCCGGGTCTTCTGTGGCCCCCCCTCTGCCAAAGTGCTGCCGAAGACCTGGACTGTCACCGGGTGAGTAAAAAAAATTTTTAAATTAAAAAGGTGCCTAAGGCACGGGACCCTCTTAGGCGCAGGCACGGGGCCCGATTCTGAGGAATTGGCCCAAGCCGGCCCTGCCTGTAGCTGTGGGTCTCCGGCCCCTGCCAGCCCCGGAACTGCCAGCCCCACCCAGGCGCTCGGGCCCTCGCCGTCTCTGGTGCCACGAGCTGGCTGACATTCGGGAGCCGGGTCTGAGCCGACAATTCCCCAAAGCACCTGTCTGGGCCGCAGGCTGCCGAGCGTTTCCCAAAGGAGACACCCTGGACACCATGTCAGCGTCATTACAGCCCTCCTCGCAGGATGGGCCCGTGCACCACAAGCAATGGCCTGGCCCTGCAGCCTGGCTAGGAGCCCCCCGCTTCGCAGCTGGCCCGTGGGCTTAGCTGTCCAGCCGGCTGGCTGAGCGACGCTGGCCGCTCTGACCCCATTTATATCCCATGCGCCCTGCCAGCTGCGCTGCTCGGTGCCGGTCCACGGCCACATGGCTCAGACGCCCCCTCGCGCTGCGCTCCCAAGCTGGCCTGGCCCGCGGAGTTCAGCTGAAATCATTGCTGCGGTTTGCAGGGACAAGGACCCGACCCTTGGGAACACTCACTGCACCTCCAGCAAAGCCACTTGCCTCGCTGGCCAGCAAGCGCCACCTGGAACCTCCCTCTGGCCCGTCCCTTGTGCGAGGTGCTGGGGCGGAGCACACCCTGCTGCTCCAGCCCGGTGGGACAGGCGGCGCTGGCTAGTCATGGCCTCAGTTCCTGCCGGCGGGAGGGGGAGCTCAGTGTGTTGTTCACACCCACAGGACCGTGCTCGGACCCTAGTGCCAGAAACAGAAACCAAGAATCTTGCTGCCAGTGTCGCTGCTGTTGCACACTTGTGTAAAGTCTGGGCTGTGTGTGCCACAGGAGCCATGTGTGCACACTTGTGTAAAACACAGACCATGTGTGCATGCGTGTGTGACACAGGGCCATGTGTGCACACTTGTGTAAAATGCACACAATGTGTGCATGCGTGTGTGACGCAGGGGCCATGCGCTGACGTGGGGCAGTGTGTGCACAGGTCTGTGTGTTGTGGCTTCCTGACCAGGCTGCTCCACACTGAGGCTGGGGCCAGCCCGCGGGAGCGGACGCCGGCGCGTGGGTGCAGACTCTGCTGATGCCCCAGGCTGGGCGGAGCTGGGCCCTGTGCTAGCTGTGCCAGGGGCCTGCTGCAGCTGCTGGGCGGGCTGCCAGGTGCACCGCCTTGGCCTGTTGTTTGCTGGCTGCTGCCCCTTTAAGAACGGGGTGGGGCAGACAGTATTTGGGGCAGGGCAGGAGCCCTGGCTGGGGGGCACGCTCAGCTCCCGCCTCTCCCAGCAGGGGGCACTGTGGGGGGGGGCAGGTGTGCGGGCTGACAGCGACTGAGGGCCCTGGGGCGACTCAAGACTGAGCTGCGTGGGAGGGGCATGAGCAGAGCTGGGGATGGGCCAGATTGTCACGGACTCACCGGTCGTGCCCACTCGTGGCCCCGTGCGATCCATGGGGGGTGCCCCTTTCAGTTTGCAACAGCCCCTTTTCTCGGGGGTGCCACCCTCTCTCGGGGTCCGGCCCCTCCACTCCCTGGAGCCGCACTCTCTGTGAGCCTCAGCACGTCTGTCTCTCGCACGTGGGCCCCTCAGGGAGTCCACACGCTCTGGACCCCCCAGGCCTCCTCCACCCCGAAGGGGTTGATGCCCCCTGTTCTCTAGCCCGGAGTGACTCTCAGCCAGGCGTAACACAGGAGGGTTATATTGATGCGTCTGAACCCAGCACAGGAAACTCTCCCGGCCTCAGGCCTGGCCTCCCTCAGCCCAGCACATACTAGGCTCTCTTCTGGCATCCAGGGGGGGCTCTGCCTGCTCTGCATCCAGGTGGGCTCTGCCTGCTCCCCCTATCCAGCCCAGAGCCCCCCTGCTTCCCAGCTGGGCCTCCGATATCCCGGCCTCAAGCCCCCTCTGTCCATTGTCTTCTCTCCAGGGAAACAGGGTCGTAAACAGAGTGGCCTGGGTCTCCTCTCCTCTCAGCCCTCCTCTGGCTGGAACCGGCTGGTCAGGTCACCGGGGTCCTCTCCCTGCAGCCCATTGTCCTCCCACTGGCCAGAACCAGCTGTGACTCCTGAGCTGGGTCGTCAAGTCACCAGTCACCAGTCGCTGGGGTGTCCATTCTCCACACCAGTGGTTGTGGTCCCAAGTCCCCTCTCCGGTCCTGCGTACCAACAAACTCCCTCTTCCCTCACCTCGTTAAACCTGTAGCACCCAGGGAAACTGAGTCCCACCCGCTCTGCATGCAAACCACTGGAAAACCAAGAAAACCCCCCATAGGAAACAAGGCAAAACAAGAAATTCCCCCACTTGGTCACCCCAGGCGTTGAAAGGGTTTGAGGCCTAGGGTGGCCCCTGCCCTAGCAGGGTGACAGGGTGGGACCTTCGCGCGGCTGGGGACACAGGGCAGCAGGGCGCTGGCCGCACATTCCAGGCTTGGGGGAGGGATCCCTCTGTCCCCACCCACACTGAGCCAGTGGAACTCCCTGCCACAAGGTCTCGCTCAGGCCAAGCGCTCAGGCACGGTCAGAGCATCAGACTTTGCTGTGGATAATGAGACTTTCCAGAGACCCCGGGGGGCATGCAACCAGGCTGCCTGCAACAGTGCTGGGCTGGCCTCTTCTCTGGGCTTGGGGTGTCTCCCTCTAGGCAGGGTCCCTTGGAGGCTGGGCCGGGCCGGCCTGGCAGCTTGGGTGATGGGGAGCAGGCAGATCAGGGACGAGAGGGGCGTGGGAAGCTGGAGAAGGGGACAGGCCCACAGAGGGGGTGATGAGGGAGCCCCGCAACTCTTCCCTGCCCTATATGGCCCTGGCCTGAAGGGGCAGGCCCAAGCTCACAGCACCTCCTGGCAGTGCCCACCCTGTGCTCAGCTCTTGCTGCAGCTGGGGTTCCCCCCCCTGCAGCATAGGGAGCCTGTGGGGCCAAGCCCACAATAGCAGGCGTGTCCCCTGCTCCCCTGGCAGGCCTGCAAGGGGCATTCAACAGAGACTGGACATGGATGATCATGAAGGCGGCTCCCTGCCCACACGCCCCCTCTCCCCCTTCCTTAGATGGATCCCTTGTTACCATGGCAATGGCTCCCCTCTTTCAGTGCAGCCGTTGCCATGGCGATGGCTCCTCTCCCTTACCTGTGCAGCCTGGTTGCCAGGACAGCGTCCCTGGTGTGGGTTGGGTGCCGTGGTACCCACATGGGCCTGCTGCACCCATCACACCCCTACGCAGGGCACTGGGGCCTGCTGCACCCATCACACCCAACCCAGGGCCCAGTTGCCATTTCGGGATGTCCCAGGCTGGGGTGTGGGGGGGTGTATGGACCCTTCCCTCCCCCAGGATGCCCAGCTTGGGCATCCCCCCGAGCTGCCCCAGAGCCAGTCCCGGGGCCAGCATAGTGCTGGGCCAGCTCCCCCCAGCCGGCACCGCTTACCCCGCTGGCCTACGCCTGCTCGGGCCAAGACTTCCTGGGGAAGTGGGAGCCAGTCCCTGGCCAGGCAGCCTGTTCTACGCAGTGCCGGGGTGGTGGTGGAGAACCCCAGAGGTCTCCGTGGGTCATTGACACGGAGCTGCAGAGTCTAGGCTGTGCCTGGCCTGTCAGCAGGCTCTGGGGGGGACTGCTTAGCAGGCGGGGCCCAGGGACCCCCAGTTCCCTAGGGACCCACACTCCAAGGCAGGGCCTTCACCCCAACGCCCCGTCTCCCCATGCTCCCAGCAGCGAGGCCTGTGGGAGGCTGTGCTGGGCCCTGCCGGGGCAATGTTCCCGGGTGCATTCAGTGCCACGCGGGCCGCCTGTGCCAACCAGGACCTGTCAATTAGTTGTCTGGCCTTTCTGACGGGCCGAGGTCAGCGCAGCGAGGCAGGAGTCCAGCCACAGGCCAGTATCCGCCCGGCCAGCCGAGCAGTGCCAGCCCCGGCCCCAACTTCACTCGCTGTTGTCCCCTGTCTCCCCACCCCAGGCGCCGGAGTCCCTCCGAAGAGCCCTTTCCCCAGCCTCCTGCCCCGGGCTGCCAGCTCTGTAACCAAGTCCTGCCGGGCAGCCCGCTGCTTGCTGGGGGTCGGTCAGGCCTTGACATCTCCTTGCCCTGCAGGCCTCTCTGTAGATTTGGGCCGGTTCTGTAGTGACTCTATCCATCCCCAGCTGGCACCGTGGCCCCCCCCACCCACTGCACTCTCCCAGGAGTGTCAGCCCATTGGGCAGCAATGCCATGCCCCGAGGGAAACTGAGGCATGCCAAGGCTGCATACAGCTATTACAAACAATTCCCATGTGGTCTGAGTTACACCCTGGGGGCAGCAGAGAGTGAACCTGGGCCCACTGCATCCCGCGGAGGGAGCCTCCCCTGCCCAGGCTCTTGAAAACTCACCTGCCACCCCCAGGAGTCCGAGCCCAGCTGCCAGCGGGCTGCAGGATCTAAGAGGCCAGATTCAGGCTGGTGCCTCCTGCGGGAAAGGGGCCACAATCATCAGCAACACCCCATGGCATGGGGGTCCATACCCCAGAGGGGCAGGGGTCTCTCTGGCCACGGGGTAAAGAGGAGTTGCTGGATTTGGGTGGGGGCAGGGGGCCTCTGGCAATGGGCTGTGGGGGAGAGTTGCTATGGGGGGAGTTTCTCTGGCTATGGGGTGTGTGAGGGTCTCTGGCTGTGGCGTGTTGTTCTGGCTATGGGGGTGTCTCTGACTATGGGGTGCAGGGGGGGCACTGGCCGGGGGGTGCAAGGGTGTCTGGCTCTGGCCATGGTGTCCAAACTTTTCCCATCGTCCCCCCACCCCAATTGCTGCAGGCGGCTCAGCAGTGGGCTGACAGCGCAACTGGGGATGAGGGAGGCACTGGGACTAAAGGTGGGGCTGAGTTGGGTTGGGGGGGCGGAGTGGAGCTGGGGGCTGGCCTGGGCCCTGCTGTGCACCCCCTGTCACGGAGTCCCCAGGCGATGCTCTGGAACTGCTGCTCACAAAGCCAGGCAGGACTTTGGGGAGCCTCCTCTCCCTTGGAGCAGACTTGTTCAGGGCAAGAAGCTCACACGGCTTCACCTCCTGGGTCTCTCCTTGGAGCATTCAGCATCCTCTGCCCCTCCGTGCGCTTCCCACAGCGAGTCCACCCCAGCAGGGTCCTGGGGGGGCCACAGGGTCCTGCACCCCCACTGTGCAGTCAGTCGTGACTCTCAGCCAGCCAGTAAAACAGAGGTTTATTCGATGACAGGAACAGGGTCTAAAACAGAGCTTGTAGATACAGCGAACCGGACCCCTCGGCTGGGTCCATTCTGGGGGGCAGTGAGCCAGACCCCCAGGTCTGCCCTCCACCCTTGACTCCAGCCAGCTCCAGACTAACAACCCCTCCCAGCCCCTCCTCTCTCCTCAGCCCCTTTCCTGGGCCAGGAGGTCACCTGATCCCTTTGTCTCCAACACCTTCAGCTGGCACCTTTGCAGGGGAGGGGCCCAGGCCATCAGTTGCTAGGAGACCGAGTGCCAGGCATTTAGGTGCACTGGCCCTTTGCTCTGCAGCAATCACACACCCTTATCCCACCACCTGGATACTTAAGAACTGCAGAGGGGACACTGAGGCACCAACACAGTATTCAGAGAAAACATTAAGACATTCCCAGTTCATCACACCCCCTCATACGTTCCTCCATGCCCCCCAGAGGGGCGCACCCCACAGTCTGGGTACCACTGGGCTATGGTGTGGGGTGTCACAGATCCCCAGGCCCGGTGCTCCGTCCAACTCTGGAACCGTCCCTAGGAGAATCCCTGTGTCTCAGCCCCCCTCAGGGCCTCCCTCTTTCACAAAAGGGAAACCACCCCCTGCCTTCTGGGACCCACCCTGGGAGCCTTCAGCCGCCTGCTTCATGCCGTGAGCTCCCCTCAGGGCATCCTGGGGCGAGATGCCTGCACCCCCAGAGGGAGTCCTGCACCCCCAGTTCCTGCCTGCAGTGAGCTCGGCCAGCGTGTGAGAGCCGGGGGTCAGTGGGCGTCCGGACCCAGCGCAGACAGTCTGTAGTTACCACAGAGAACAGAAAGTTACAGCCAAGTCCAGCTGGGTCGGGCCAGAGCCCAGCGCTCCAGGACCCCTCCCTAAGCCCAGGCCAGGTGCTTCTGGGCCCAGCAGCCCCCACTTAACACCCCCGGCCTCCTCGTCAGTTCTTGTCCTCCCGCTGGTCCCACCCCGCTGACCTGCTGCGGAGGGGCCGGGCCATGGGTGCCAAACGTCCGGGCAATTGGAGTGGCCCCTGTATTCTAGCCAGCAGGCCACTCCCCCTGGGGCTGTCGACTAGTCCCCCATTCCCCCCAGGCCGTCGGCCAGTCGCCCCCTCCCCCTGGGGCAGTCGCCCCTCCCCCCCGGGGCTGTCGGCCAGTCACCCCCTCCCCCACTCCCCCGGGCCATCGGCCAGCCACTCCATCCCCCCGGGCTGTCGGCCAGCCGCCCACTCCCCCACTGCCCCCCGGGGCCATTGACCAGCTGCCCCCTCCCCTACTTCTCCCAGGCCATCGGCCAGTGGCCCACTCCCCTACTCCCCTGGGGCCATGGGCCAGTTGTTCACTCCCCCCAGGCCATCGACCAGTCGCCCCCTCCCCCCGGGCCATCGGCCAGTCGCCCCCTCCCCCGGGGGCCATGTCCTAGACCTCCTGTGCGCCTTTCTCTGGGCCTGCCCCGAGGAACCCAACCCAAACTCTGCTGGGAGCCGACCCCGAAGGGAGGGCTGTGGAAGCTCCTTCACTGGAGGTTTTCCGAAGGAGGTTGGAGTCGTCTGCCTGGGATGGGACAGACACAACAAATCCTGCGTCTTGGCAGAGGATTAGACTGGATGACTCTGGCGGGCTCTGGGATTCTCTCCCCCTCTGCCATTGGGCTGGCCAGGCAGTCCATGGCGTGGGAACACAGAGCATCCCTGACTCCTGGTGCCTAGGTACACCCACCTGGCTGAGGGGACCATTTCCATAACCCTTCGCAGTCACAGGGCCAGTCGGAGGGAATCAACTCCCCAGACGCTGGCATCCAAACGGTGTGTAGCCACCTGCCCACAGCACATCCCACAGCCGGTCTGCACCTGCACTGTTCAGGGCCTGGTTTCACGAGCCCACGTGGGGACAGGAATGCTACTTGTGACAGGGTTCTGCCCTGGGAACAGCAGCCCAGCCTGTCCCTGAATGTCGACTCCCGACTGGCGACGAACCCCAGCATTGTGAACACTTTGCTGCTCGTAAATCGGCCTCCGTGGGTCCCAAGGGCCTGCATACCAACAACGTAGTGCCCATATGCTCTTGTGGGGGCAAACCCTGGGCACATGGGTCGCATCCATGGGCTGTTCTCAACGCCAGCAATGCTGCCGGTCTAGCCTTACTGCCGCCGCTTGGGGCAAACTGCACACCTGGCTGCTCAGACACCTCTGCCGTGCCTGACCCAGAGTCAACCCCGCAGCTCCAGCGCAGCAGAGCTGTAGCAGTCTGGGGCAGCTGGCTTCTGGCCAGTCAGGGGGCCTCCTGCGGGCGTCTCTACCCAAAGGGGGGCAGCCCCAACCTGCTCCCACGCTCCAGAAATGTGGCTTTCCTCAGGTGCCAGGTCTCTGCATGGTGCTGGGCCACGAACTGGGCATTAGCGGCTGTGCTGAGCATCACGAGGCTGCCATGCCAGGTACTCTGCCTGCTTCTCGCCTCCCCCTGCTCTGTCATTAAATCCGCCAGGTCCCCTGGGTGGCTCTGCCTGCTCCTCGCCTCCCCCTGCTCTGTCATTAAATCCACCAGGTCCCCTGGGTGGGTCAAAGTGCTGCCCACGTGTCGCCCAGCCTTCGCCCAGCTCCTGCCAGGTGAGTGACCGCGCAAGCCAGCAAGGTTTGGCCAAAGGCGCCTTCTCCACATGGCTGGCGCCAGGAGCTGAGAGCGCAGACAGAACGGCAGCTGGCCCATACAGGGTGGACAGTCAGCGCCCATGGCCCGAGGCGGGGAGTGGCCCCATTTTGGGCTGGTTTGACTTGGAGCTGTGAGCTGCCAGGCTTCCAGAGCCCCTGTTAACACAGGGTTCAGAACTAATGTAGAGGTGCCAGCCCCGGGTTCTCTAACACAGGACATCTGTCTGTCCCTAGTTGCAGTTGGTTTTGATAGGTTAAGGTTAGTTGGTTGAGCTCGGTTAGTAGCTGAGGTTGGGTTAGGGTTAGTTGGTTGGGGATGGTGGATGGTGGCCTACCAGCCCTGGACTTACAGCAGTGCAGACAGGCCCAGCCCCCCATCCAGACACAGCTCTGCACATGGCACAGCCCCCCACAGCGTGGCCTAATCCTGGTGCAGTGTCTCTCTGGGCTGGACTGGGGCTGACTCATAGATTCATAGATTCACAGATTCTAGGGTCAGAGTGGACCAATGTGATCATCTAGTCCGACCCCCTGCACAAAGCAGGCCACAGAACCCTACCCATCCACTTCTATAACAAACCCCTAACCTATGCCTGAGTTATTGAAGTCTTCAAATTGTGGTTTGAAGACCTCAAGCTGCAGAGAATCCACCAGCAAGTGACCCATGTCCCACGCTGCAGGGGAAGGCGAAAAAACTCCAGGGCCTCTGCCAATCTGCCCTGGAGGAAAATTCCCTCCCGACCCCAAATATGGCGATCAGCTAAACCCTGAGCATGTGGGCAAGACTCACCAGCCAGCACTCAGAAAAGAATTCTCTGCAGTAACTCAGATCCCATCCCATCCAACATCCCATCACCAACCACTGGGCATACTTATCTGGCGATAATCAAAGATCAATTGCCAAAATTAGGCTACCCCATCATACCATCCCTTCCATAAACTTATCAAGCTTAATCTTAAAGCCAGATATGTCTTTTGTCCCCACTACTCCCCTTGGAAGGCTGTTCCAGAACTTCACTCCTCTAATGGTTAGAAACCTTTGTCTAATTTCAAGTCTAAACTTCCTAGTGTCCAGTTTATACCCATTCGTTCTTGTATCTACATTGGTACTAAGCTTAAATAATTCCTCTGCCTCCCTAATATTAACCCCTCTGATATATTTATAAAGAGCAAGCATATCCCCCCTCAACCTTCTTTTAGTTAGGCTAAATAAGTCACGCTCTTTGAGCCTCCTTTCATATGACAGGTTTTCGATTCCTCGGATCATCCTAGTAGCCCGTCTCTGAACCTGTTCCAGTTTGAATTCATCCTTCTTAAACATGGGAGACCAGAACTGCACACAGTATTCCAGATGAGGTCTCACCAGCGCCTTATATAACAGTACTAACACCTCCTTATCTTTGCTGGAAATACCTCGCCTGATGCATCCTAAAACCGCATTAGCTTTTTTAACGGCCATATCACATTGGCGGCTCATAATCATCCTGCGATCAACCAATACTCTGAGGTCCTTCTCCTCCTCTGTTGCTTCCAACTGATGTGTCCCCAATGTATATCTAAAGTTCTTATTATTAATCCCTAAGTGCATGACCTTGCTCTTTTCACTATTAAATTTCATCCTATTACTATTACTCCAGTTTACAAGGTCATCCAGATCTTCCTGTAGGATATCCCGGTCCTTCTCTGTGTTAGCAATACCCCCCAGCTTTGTGTCATCCGCAAACTTTATTAGCACATTCCTGCTTTTTGTGCCAAGGTCAGTAATAAAAAGGTTAAATAAGATTGGTCCCAAAACTGATCCTTGAGGAACTCCACTAGTAACCTCCTTCCAGCCTGACAGTTCACCCTTCAGTACGACCCGTTAGAGTCTCCCCTTTAACAGTTCCTTATCCACCTTTCAATTCTCATATTGATCCCAATCTTTTCCAATTTGACTAATAATTCCCCATGTGACCCCTCATGTCCGGCTCTGTCTCCCTTGCAGATCTTCACACGCCTGGGGAAGTGCTACACCTTCAACGCAGGGGCGCCGGGCAACGAGCTCCTCACCACCGTCAAGGGTGGCTCCGGCAACGGGCTGGAGCTCATGCTGAACATCCAGCAGGAGGAGTACCTGCCCGTCTGGGGGGAGAGCGGTGAGGCTGGGCGCTGGGCACAGGGCTCCCCACACACCTCTGGGACAGCAACACCCCCCAGACAGCCACACCCGGCACGGACAGCCCTGCCTGACCCCGTCCCTGGGACAGCAACACCCCCAAGCCAGCAACATCCGGCACGGACAGCCCTGGCTGACCCCATCCCTGAGACAGCAACACCTCCCCAGACAGCAACACCTGGCACGGACAGCCCTGCCTGAGTCCATCCCTGGGACAGCAAGACCCCCCAGACAGCAACACCCGGCACGGACAGCCCTGCCTGACCCCATCCCTGAGACAGCAACACCCCCCCAGACAGCAACACCTTGCAGAGACAGCCCTGCCTGAGTCCATCCCTGGGACAGCAACACCCTCCCAGACAGCAACACCCGGCATGGGCAGCCCTGCCTGACCCCGTCCCTGGGACAGCAACACCCCCCTCAGACAGCAACACCTGACACGGACAGTCCTGCCTGACCCCATCCCTGAGACAGCAACACCCCCCAGACAGCAACACCCGGCACGGACAGCCCTGCCTGACCCCATCCCTGAGACAGCAACAGCCACCCCGACAGCAACACCCGGCACGGACAGCCCTGCCTCAGTCCATCCCTGGGACAGCAACACCCCCCCCAGACAGCAACACCTGGCATGCGCAGCTCTGCCTGACCCCGTCCCTGGGACAGCAACACCCCCCAGACAGAAACACCCGGCACGGACAGCCCTGCCTGACCCCGTCCCTGAGACAGCAACACCCCCCAGACAGCAACACCCGGCACGGACAGCCCTGCCTGACCCCATCCCTGAGACAGCAACACCCCCCCAGACAGCAACACCTGGCACAGACAGCCCTGCCTCAGTCCATCCCTGGGACAGCAACACCCCCCCCAGACAGCAACACCTGGCATGGGCAGCCCTGCCTGACCCCGTCCCTGAGACAGCAACACCCCCCAGACAGCAACACCCGGCACGGACAGCCCTGCCTGACCCCGTCCCTGAGACAGCAACACCCCCCAGACAGCAACACTTGGCACGGACAGTCCTGCCTGACCCCGTCCCTGGGACAGCAACACCCCCCAGACAGCAACACCCGGCACGGACAGCCCTGCCTGACCCCATCCCTGGGACAGCAACACCCCCCAGAGAGAAAAGACGATTACTCACCTTTGTAACTGTTGTTCTTCGAGATGTGTTGCTCACATCCATTCCAGTTAGGTGTGCGCGCCGCGCGTGCACGTTCGTCGGAAACTTTTTTACCCTAGCAACTCCAGTGGGCCGGCAGGTCGCCCCCTGGAGTGGCGCCGCCATGGCGCCCAATATATACCCCTGCCGGCCCGCCCGCTCCTCAGTTCCTTCTTGCCGGCTACTCCGACAGTGGGGAAGGAGGGCGGGTGTGGAATGGATGTGAGCAACACATCTCGAAGAACAACAGTTACAAAGGTGAGTAACCGTCTTTTCTTCTTCGAGTGATTGCTCACATCCATTCCAGGTAGGTGACTCCCAAGCCATACCTAGGCGGTGGGGTCGGAGTGAGAAGTCGCGGCACGGAGCACTGCAGTTCCGAAGGCCGCATCCTCCCTCGACTGCTGGACCAGGGCGTAGTGGGAAGCAAAGGTGTGGACCGATGACCAGGTCGCTGCCCGACAGATTTCCTGGATGGGCACACGGGCGAGGAAAGCTAGCGACGACGCCTGCGCCCTGGTGGAATGCGCAGTCACACGACCCGTAGGGACATGGGCCAAGTCATAACAGGTCCTGATACAGGACGTAACCCAAGAGGATACCCTCTGGGAGGAGATAGGAAGACCTTTCATACGATCTGCTACCGCCACGAAAAGTTGGGGGGATTTTCGGAAGGGCTTAGTCCTCTCTATGTAGAACGCGAGAGCCCTACGGACATCCAGCGAGTGGAGCTGCTGCTCCCTGCCTGAGGAGTGAGGTTTTGGGAAAAAAACCGGAAGGAAAATCTCTTGGTTGACGTGAAAGGCTGAGACCACCTTGGGCAGAAAAGCAGGGTGTGGTCTCAGCTGCACCTTATCCTTGTGGAAGACCGTATATGGGGGGTCTACCACAAGAGCTCGGAGCTCCGACACCCGTCTAGCTGAGGTGATAGCCACTAGAAAGGTAGTTTTCCAAGAGAGGTAGAGCAGGGAGCAAGTAGCTAACGGCTCAAAGGGGGGCCCCATGAGCCGGGACAACACCAGGTTAAGATCCCAGGTTGGAGCAGGGGGACGGACGTTAGGGAATAAACGTTCCAGCCTTTTAAGGAATCTCGACACCGTCGGGTGAGAAAAAACGGAGCGACCGTCCGCACCCGGGTGAAAGGTGGAGATAGCTGCTAGGTGGACTCGCAACGACGATAAGGCCAGACCTTGCCCTTTGAGGGACAAAACGTAGTCTAAGATTTCGGATACCGAAACTTCCATAGGGCGGAGATTTCTCTCTACGCACCAACAGGAGAAGCGCTTCCATTTCGCCGAATATGTGGCTCTTGTGGACGGTTTCCTGCTGCTCAAGAGCACCTCTCTCACAGGCGTAGAGCAGCGCAGCTCGGAACCAGTCAGCCACGCAGGAGCCACGCCGCTAGGTGCAGCGACTGCAGGTCTGGGTGACAGAGGGTCCCGTGGTCCTGGGTAATCAGGTCCGGATGAAGGGGCAGGGGAACTGGGTCGGCTATGGCCAAGTCCAGCAGCATGGTGTACCAGTGCTGCCTGGGCCACGCCGGGGCCACCATGATCACGAGAGCCCTGTCCCTGCGCACCTTCAGGAGGACCTTGTGGACCAGAGGGAACGGGGGAAATGCATAGTACAGGTGGGTTGACCACTGGATGAGGAAGGCATCCGCTATCGACCCCGGCTCCCTGCCCTGAAAGGAGCAGAACGCTTGGCACTTCCTGTTCCCCTTGGACGCGAAGAGGTCCACCCGGGGATAACCCCACCTCCGGAAAATGGAGAGAGCGACGTCCGGGCGAAGGGACCACTCGTGTGACAGGAAGGATCTGCTCAATCGATCTGCCAGAGTGTTCCGTACTCCAGGGAGGAAGGAAGCCCTGAGGTGAATGGAGTGGGCTACGCAAAAGTCCCAGAGACGTATCGCCTCGTGGCACAGGGAGGAGGACCTGGTGCCTCCCTGCTTGTTGATATAGTACATGGTCGTCGTGTTGTCCGTGAACACGGCGACACAACGACCCTGAAGCTGATGACAAAACGCTTGACAAGCAAGGCGGACCGCTCTCAACTCCCGCATGTTGATGTGGAGCCCCACCTCCTCCTGGGACCACAGGCCCTGTGTCCGCAGGGTCCCTAGGTGGGCCCCCCAGCCTAGATCTGAGGCATCCGTTGTCAGGGATACCGAGGGCTGAGAGGGGTGAAAGGGAAGACCCGCACGTAATACGGACTGGTCTAACCACCAGCCGAGAGAATCTAAGACCTTCTGGGGGATTGTGACTAACATGTCTAAAGGTTGCCTTGCCGGCCTGTAATGACTGATAAGCCACAGCTGGAGAGGCCTCATGTGGAGCCGAGCGTAGTCGGTCACAAAAGTGCACGCCGCCATGTGGCCTAACAGGGCTAGACATGTCCTCACTGACGTCAATGGGGCTGACCGCAAACGTTGAACGATCGCCGCCATGGTCTGGAACCGTTGCAGAGGCAGCGAGGCCCTGCCCACAGTGGCATCCAGGACGGCCCCGATAAATTCCACCTTCTGCGTGGGCCGCAGAGTGGACTTGTCTGTGTTTATCAAGAGGCCCAGACTTGCGAACATGCCGGTGATCACGCGGACATGGCTGTTGACCTGCTGTTCCGACGTGCCCCGAATCAACCAGTCGTCCAGATAAGGGAACACGTGGACACGGTTGCGCCGAAGATGCACCACGACAACTGCCATGCATTTTGTAAACACCCTCGGGGCCGTGGACAGGCCGAATGGGAGGACTGCAAACTGATAATGAAGAGCCCCCACAACGAAGCGGAGAAAGCGTCTGTGGCGCGGCCAAATGGCAATGTGGAAATACGCGTCCTGCATGTCGAGGGCGGCGTACCAGTCTCCCGGATCCAGGGATGGAATAATGGTCCCCAGGGATACCATGCGGAACTTCAACTTCACGAGGTATTTGTTGAGTTCTCGCAGGTCGAGGATAGGCCTGAGGCCCCCCTTGGCCTTGGGGATCAGAAAGTAGCGGGAATAAAACCCCTTGCCTTTCTCGTTTTCCGGAACCGCCTCTATAGCTCCTTTGCTGAGGAGCGTCTGCACCTCCTGCCGAAGGAATTGCTCGTGAGAGGGGTCCCTGAAGAGGGACGAGGAAGGAGGGCGGGAAGGAGGAAACGAAACAAACTGCAGGCGGTATCCTGTCTGCACCATGCTTAAGACCCAGCGGTCCGATGTTATTTGGGACCACGCCGGGAGGAAAAACGAAAGGCGGTTTGAAAACGGGGGGGAAGGATCCATAGGGGAAACTGTTACCGCGCCCTCGGGCGCACCTTCAAAATGAAGGCTTAGGACCAGGCGGGGGTTTTGAGGAGCCTTGGTTCTGCCCCCCTTGGTTCCCAGACTGCCTGCGCCTGCCGTTCCTGCCGCGGCGCCTGTAAAGGTCCTGCCGCTGGCGGAACTGGGAAAACGGCCTACGTTGTTGCTGTTGTTGCGACCTAAAGGGTCTACGCTGCGTCACGGGGGTGTGTATCCCGAGGGACCGCATGATGACCCTGTTGTCTTTTAGACTCTTGAGTCTGGGGTCTGTCTTATCGGAAAACAGGCCCTGGCCTTCGAAAGGAAGGTCCTGTATAGTGTGCTGGAGCTCCGGCGGAAGGCCGGAAACCTGCAGCCAGGAGATGCGACGCATCGTAACTCCTGACGCGAGGGTACGGGCAGCCGAGTCCGCAGCGTCCAAGGAGGCTTGTAAGGCCGTGCGTGCGACCTTCTTGCCTTCGTCCAAGATGGCCGTAAACTCTTGGCGAGCATCCTGTGGCAGCAGCTCCTTAAATTTGTCCACTGCCACCCAGGAGTTAAAGGCGTATCTGCTCAGCAGGGCCTGCTGGTTAGAGACCCTGAGCTGCAGCGCCCCAGCCGAATACACCTTACGGCCAAGGAGGTCCATCCGCCTGGCCTCTCTGGACTTGGGGGCCGGAGCCTCCTGGCCGTGACGCTCCCTATCGTTCACCGATTGCACCACTAGTGAACCGGGAGTCGGGTGAACATGTAGATATTCGTATCCCCTAGAAGGGGCCATGTACTTTCTCTCGACTCCTTTCGCTGTCGGAGGGATGGAGGCCGGGGACTGCCAGATAGTATTGGCGTTGGCCTGGATGGTCCGTATGAAGGGCAGGGCGACCCTGGTGGGAGCATCAGAAGAGAGGATGGTGACAATTGGATCCTCTATCTCCGAGACCTCCTCTGCCTGCAGACTCAGATTTTGAGCCAATCGCCTGAGGAGGTCCTGGTGCGCCCTGAGATCCAGCGGGGGGGGACTGTTGGAGGAGGTACCCGCCACCGCCTCATCCGGGGAGGAGGATGATGAGACCCCAGGCACGAGAGTGTCCAACTGAGGGTCTTCCTCAGCCCTCGCCTCTGCCTCCGGAGCTACAGCGGAGTCCTGCTGCTTGGACCCTTCCTCCCCTTCCGGGGAGGGAGGGGGGCGAAACAAGGAGGCTTCAGGGGCCCTACGCTCCGCAGTCGCCGGTCTAGCAGGGAGCTGCTGGGGGCCCTGGGCCTGATGGTATGCCCAGGGTGTCCAGAATCCCCACTGTTGTGGGCCTTGGTCTTGCAGCGGCGGATCCCCGAACAGCGCCGCCTGCCGGTCGGTGCCCAGCGCATACCCGCTGTCCGTCTGGGAGGATACGGACGGCTGTCTCGAGGGCCACGGTGGGGCCGACCCCGGATGGTAAGGGTCTGCGCGGGCCGGCACGGAGGATCGTCTCGGTGCCGGGGACCGGTGCCGGGAGTCATATCGGTGCCGGGACCGGGATCGGGACCGGGATCTGTCACGGTGCCGGGATCCTGATCGGTACCGGGTGCCGCTTCGGTACCGGGACCTGCCACCAGCTCGGTGCCGGGAGGTCGACCGGGACCTACCACCAGCTCGGCGCCGGGAGGTCGACCGAGACCGGGACCTGCCACCAGCTCGGTGCCGGGAGGTCGACCGGTGCGGCGAGTAGCGTCGGGACCTGCTCCTGGAGTCGCGGTGCCGGTGTCGCCGACTGGAGTCTGACTGCGACCGCCTCGATGCTGACCGTTGCCGCGAGTGCGACCGGTACCGCTGAGGGGAGCGGTGCCGGGACTGCGAGCGGCGTCGGGATCTGGAGCGCCCAAGACGTCGGGACCTGGATGGCGAACGACTGTCTCTGGGCGGCGCCGACATCATGGGCTTGCCTCTGGACACAACCCGCACCGGAGGTACCGGGGGTGGCAGCCGAGTGGGCTCAGTCAGGGCAATAAGGTCCCGAGCCGAGGCGAAGGTCTCCGGTGTGGATGGGACCACTACCTCAACCCCAGATCTCATGGGGGAGCTCGGCGGCACCGGACTCAACGGACCCGCCGGGCCCGGAGTCAACGGTGCTGACGGTGCCGGCGGCGCCGCGGCCGATGTCGAGGCCGGGCGCTCAAGCCGGGTCTGCCTGGCCGGAGTATCAGACTTCGACGGCCTTGGCTCTGATTCCAGTGCCGGAGAAGGTCGGTGCCGAGGAGTCTTCTCGGTGCCGGAGCGATCCGGTGCCGGTGCCGATACCACGGCCTGCGAAGCCGACGGGTCAAGTGCCGCCTCCATTAGGAGAGTTCGGAGCCTCTGATCCCTCTCCTTCTTTGTCCTCGGCTTAAAAGCCTTACAGATGCGGCACTTGTCGGATCTGTGCGATTCCCCGAGGCACTTCAGGCACGCTTCGTGGGGATCGCTGGTAGGCATGGGCTTCTTGCAGGCCGCACACTGCTTGAAGCCCGGCGAAACAGGCATGAGCCTGGCGCCGGGTGCCGGGAAGGGCTAAGCCCCCGGCGAAGAACTACTTAACAACTAAACTATCTACTTAACAAACTAATTAACAACTATAATGGAACTAGAGATGAACGATAGATAAACGATAGAGAACTAGGAGAGCTAGGGACGTGGAGGACAGCTAAGCCACGCTCCACAGTTCCAACGACCGACACGGCGGTAAGAAGGAACTGAGGAGCGGGCGGGCCGGCAGGGGTATATATAGAGCGCCATGGCGGCGCCACTCTAGGGGGCGACCTGCCGGCCCACTGGAGTTGCTAGGGTAAAAAAAGTTTCCGACGAACGTGCATGCGCGGCGCGCACACCTACCTGGAATGGATGTGAGCAATCACTCGAAGAAGAAACACCCGGCATGGACAGCCCTGCCTGACCCCGTCCGTGAGACAGCAACACCCCCCTCAGACAGCAACACCCGGCACGGACAGCCCTGCCTGACCCCGTCCCTGAGACAGCAACACCCCCCAGACAGCAACACCCGGCACGGACAGCCCTGCCTGACCCCGTCCCTGAGACAGCAACACCCCCTAGACAGCAACACCCGGCATGGGCAGCCCTGCCTGAGTCCATCCCTGGGACAGCAACACCCCCCCAGACAGCAACACCTGGCACGGACTCATAGACTCATAGACTCTAGGACTGGAAGGGACCTCGAGAGGTCATCGAGTCCAGTCCCCTGCCCTCATGGCAGGACCAAATACTGTCTAGACCATCCCTGATAGACATTTATCTAACCTACTCTTAAATATCTCCAGAGATGGAGATTCCACAACCTCCCTAGGCAATCTATTCCAGTGTTTAACTACCCTGACAGTTAGGAACTTTTTCCTAATGTTCAACCTAAACCTCCCTTGCTGCAGTTTAAGCCCATTGCTTCTTGTTCTGTCATTGGAGGCTAAGGTGAACAAGTTTTCTCCCTCCTCCTGATGACACCCTTTTAGATACCTGAAAACTGCTGTCATGTCCCCTCTCAGTCTTCTCTTTTCCAAACTAAACAAACCCAATTCTTTCAGCCTTCCTTCATAGGTCATGTTCTCAAGACCTTTAATCATTCTTGTTGCTCTTCTCTGGACCCTCTCCTGCCTGAGTCCATCCCTGGGACAGCAACACCCCCCCAGACAGCAACACCCGGCATGGGCAGCCCTGCCTGACCCCGTCCCTGGGACAGCAACACCCCCCAGACAGCAACACCTGGCACGGACAGTCCTGCCTGACCCCGTCCCTGGGACAGCAACACCCCCCAGACAGCAACACCCGGCACGGACAGCCCTGCCTGACCCCGTCCCTGGGACAGCAACACCCCCCAGACAGCAACACCCGGCATGGGCAGCCCTGCCTGAGTCTATCCCTGGGACAGCAACACCCCCCCAGACAGCAACACCCGGCATGGGCAGCCCTGCCTGACCCCGTCCCTGGGACAGCAACACCCCCCAGACAGCAACACCTGGCACGGACAGTCCTGCCTGACCCCGTCCCTGGGACAGCAACACCCCCCAGACAGCAACACCCGGCACGGACAGTCCTGCCTGACCCCGTCCCTGGGACAGCAACACCCCCCAGACAGCAACACCCGGCACGGACAGCCCTGCCTGACCCCGTCCCTGAGACAGCATCACCCCCCCCAGACAGCAACACCCGGCACGGACAGCCCTGCCTGACCCCGTCCCTGAGACAGCAACACCCCCCCCCCCAGACAGCAACACCCGGCCTGGGCAGCCCTGCCTGACCCCATCCCTGAGACAGCAACACCCCCCCCAGACAGCAACACCTGGCACAGACAGCCCTGCCTGACCCTGTCCCTGGGACAGCAACACCCCCCCAGATAGCAACACCTGGCATGGACAGCCCTGCCTGACCCCGTCCCTGGGACAGCAACACCCCCCCCAGACAGCAACACCTGGCACAGACAGCCCTGCCTGACCCCGTCCCCGGGACAGCAACACCCCCCCAGACAGCAACACCTGGCATGGACAGCCCTGCCTGACCCCGTCCCTGAGACAGCAACACCCCCCCAGACAGCAACACCTGGCATGGACAGCCCTGCCTGAGTCCATCCCTGGGACAGCAACACCCCCCAGACAGCAACACCCGGCATGGGCAGCCCTGCCTGACCCCGTCCCTAGGACAGCAACACCCCCCAGACAGCAACACCTGGCATGGACAGCCCTGCCGGACCCCGTCCCTGAGACAGCAACACCCCCTAGACAGCAACACCCGGCATGGACAGCCCTGCCTGACCCCGTCCCTGGGACAGCAACACCCCCCCCAGACAGCAACACCCGGCATGGGCAGCCCTGCCTGACCCCATCCCTGGGACAGCAACACCCCCCAGACAGCAACACCTGGCATGGACAGCCCTGCCTGACCCCGTCCCTGGGACAGCAACACCCCCCAGACAGCAACACCCGGCATGGGCAGCCCTGCCTGAGTCTATCCCTGGGACAGCAACACCCCCCAGACAGCAACACCTGGCACGGACAGTCCTGCCTGACCCCGTCCCTGGGACAGCAACACCCCCCAGACAGCAACACCCGGCACGGACAGTCCTGCCTGACCCCGTCCCTGGGACAGCAACACCCCCCAGACAGAAACACCCGGCATGGACAGCCCTGCCTGACCCCGTCCCTGAGACAGCAACACCCCCCCCAGACAGCAACACCCGGCACGGACAGCCCTGCCTGACCCCGTCCCTGGGACAGCATCACCCCCCCCCAGACAGCAACACCCGGCACGGACAGCCCTGCCTGACCCCGTCCCTGAGACAGCAACACCCCCCCCCCCAGACAGCAACACCCGGCATGGGCAGCCCTGCCTGACCCTGTCCCTGGGACAGCAACACCCCCCCAGATAGCAACACCTGGCATGGACAGCCCTGCCTGACCCCGTCCCTGGGACAGCAACACCCCCCCCAGACAGCAACACCTGGCACAGACAGCCCTGCCTGACCCCGTCCCCGGGACAGCAACACCCCCCCAGACAGCAACACCTGGCATGGACAGCCCTGCCTGACCCCGTCCCTGAGACAGCAACACCCCCCCAGACAGCAACACCTGGCATGGACAGCCCTGCCTGAGTCCATCCCTGGGACAGCAACACCCCCCAGACAGCAACACCCGGCATGGGCAGCCCTGCCTGACCCCGTCCCTAGGACAGCAACACCCCCCAGACAGCAACACCTGGCATGGACAGCCCTGCCTGACCCCGTCCCTGAGACAGCAACACCCCCCCAGACAGCAACACCTGGCATGGACAGCCCTGCCTGACCCCGTCCCTGGGACAGCAACACCCCCCAGACAGCAACACCCGGCACGGACAGCCCTGCCTGACCCCGTCCCTGAGACAGCAACACCCCCTAGACAGCAACACCCGGCATGGACAGCCCTGCCTGACCCCGTCCCTGGGACAGCAACACCCCCCCCAGACAGCAACACCCGGCATGGGCAGCCCTGCCTGACCCCATCCCTGGGACAGCAACACCCCCCAGACAGCAACACCTGGCATGGACAGCCCTGCCTGACCCCGTCCCTGGGACAGTAACACCCCCCAGACAGCAACACCTGGCATGGACAGCCCTGCCTGACCCCGTCCCTGGGACAGCAACACCCCCCAGACAGCAACACCCGGCATGGGCAGCCCTGCCTGAGTCTATCCCTGGGACAGCAACACCCCCCAGACAGCAACACCCGGCATGGACAGCCCTGCCTGACCCCGTCCCTGAGACAGCAACACCTCCCCCCAGACAGCAACACCTGGTACGGACAGCCCTGCCTGACCCCGTCCCTGAGACAGCAACACCCCCACCCCCAGACAGCAACACCCGGCACGGACAGCCCTGCCTGACCCCGTCCCTGGGACAGTAACACCCAGCATGGACAGTCACCCCACCACCACCCCCAGACAGCAACACTCGGCACACACAGGCCTTTCTGTGCCTCCCTCCCCCCAGAGAGCAACACCGCTGGCATGGACGGGCCTGTCTCATCCCCCTCCCCCGAGGCTGAAAAGCCACAGGGCAGGAATCAGGTCTAGCCAGCTCCCGCACAGAACAGGAGCCCTCTCCCACCCCCTTGACCCCCGGGTGTCCCCCTGCCCGCGGTAACACCCCCATGCTCTGCTGTGTTTGCAGATGAGATCTCCTACGAAGCCGGGGTCAAGGTGCAGATCCACAGCCAGGAGGAGCCGCCCTTCATCGACCAGCTGGGCTTCGGTGTGGCACCCGGCTTCCAGACCTTCGTGTCCTGCCAGCAGCAGAGGGTATCCGTCCTTCCATCTGTCAGTCCATCCCTGGGGCCCACGGGCCAGCAGGGGTCCTGCCCATCACCCCAGTGCTCATGGGGCAGGCAGCCTGGGAGGGAGGGGGCCCTGGTGATGACAGAAAGGGTGGTCGACTCCTCAGGGATCCATGGGGTGGGGCTGCCCCTTCTGTGCAAGGGAGGATGTCAGGAGCCATTTTTATCCACAAGCCCTGGCTGTGTGGATCCCCCTCTCCAGGCAGGCTCCCCATGCATGTGTGATCAGAATCTTTGGCCACCAGTGTCTGTGGGGGGGCACTCTGTGCCTGCGAGTTCTGGTGCCACCCACCTGGGGTCAGATAGAGGCAAAGTGACCCTGCCTGCTGTCTCCGCTTGGTACCTGTGGCAGTGACGTGGGACTCGCATTCCACCTTGTCCTCATGCACTTGCAAATATGAAATATTGATAGTTAGTTGGTTACGATTGGTTGGGTTTGGCTAATTGGGAATGGCTGGGGTTTGTTAGGGTGGGTTGGGGTGAGATGGAGATGGTGGGTTGGTTAGCATTAGTTGAGGTTGGTGGCTGGGGTTTGGTTAGTTGGGATGGTGGGTTAGGGGTTGATTGGTTGGGGTTCAGATGGTGTGTGGGGTTAGCACCATGGGTATCCGTCCTTCCATCTATCTGTCCATAGTTGCAGTTAGTTGATTTGGTAGGTTAAGGTTAGTTGGTTGAGGTGGGTTAGTAGCTGGGGTTGGGTTAGAGTTAGTTGGTTGGGGATGGTGGCTGGACGGCATTTATAGCTGATGTTGTTTGGTTAGGGTTGGTTGGGGATGGTGGTTGGGTTGGATTATTAGCTGGCATTGGTTGGTGTAATGAAGTGGCCTTTGGCAGGACACAACTGAGAGTATCAATTCAGGACAAATCAGTTAGAGCAGGGCAGTTACAGCCCTAGGCTGGGGGTCCTTCCTTGACCCCCTTTGAACAAGATTTGGTGCCACTATAGGACCTTTGTTGCAACAATGATCTATACAGTCCCAGTTCATGTCAATAACGTCACACCCCCAACACAAAATTGCTGCAGGAAGGGATGATGTAAACATCACTGACTGCATCCCAAGAGCCCCCCCTCCTTGGGTCTGCTTCATTACAGCTAGTACTGTATAACAGAAATGGTTTACCAAAAGTCCTGTTCAATAACATGATTGAATCTCTTTACAAACTCAAGGTAAAACTTGGTTAGAACAATAGTGGACTGGATCTGCTTGTTACCGAAATATCGGGTCTGCCTAGCTGAGAGCCAATAACAGCCTGACAGGGATAAGGAAAAGATGCTTTATTCTGCAGAAAAAAGGAGAACCTTGTACTTTAGTACAAAGACCCTATTCCATACAAATTTCACAAGCCTTTTATACACTTTTAGACAAAGACCCTTGCGTGTTAACACTTGATTGGTAGGTATCAAACCTCGTGGTTCTGTTATCTGTTCAGTAAAAACTGGTTTGAAGCAAGTTTTCTCTGCTTTGAGGCAGAAGAAAAGAGAGAGTTCCAATGTTCAGGTTACTGTATATGTGAGGCTTCTGCTTCCCCCTACTGACTGCTTGTAAGCTGTTAAGGGGGGTTACCAGTAACTTTTCCATGCTCTTGCAGCAGGATTCCTGTATGTCTCACGCGACCTTGCCAAGAGCTAAAGGACATAGCTACTTTATCCATACACGCTCTGGCAAATGGTTGGAACCCACTTAGTACCAAGACAATGTAGACATTAATGTTGTCCATACTATAGGAATCTTGGCATTTAGCCATGAAAGCAATATAGTACTGTGCCTCAGTTTCCCTTTTCATAGATTATTAGGGTTGGAAGGGACCTCAAGAGATCATCTAATCCAACCCCCTACTCAAAGAAGAACCAATCCCCAAATGGCCCCCTCAAGAATTGAGCTCACACCCCTGGGTTTAGCAGGCCAATGCTCAAACCACTGAGCTATCCCTCCCTCCATACAGCACATTGGGTCTGGAATGTCTTTTCTCCTGTGAAAAGTTCCCATACTGTTTACAGGCACTAACTGTGCAACATCAGCTTTACAAGGCCTTTTAACACAGTCGGTTCTTCTGTATCATTCTTAACACGTTCAAGGGTTTTCCCAAAAGATTCTGCACATTGTACATTTTTACAATTCTTGGTATTAGCAACACATTAGCAATAATTACAAATCCATTGCAAGTGTCCATCTACAATAATTTTTTCATGCCACACCTGTGGCTTAATACCATTGGGGTTTGGGCGTTTTAGATTCAGTCTGTGGCTTCCCTTTGGCCACACGTCCAGACTAGGGTATTAAAATCGATTTTAGATACGCAACTTCAGCTACGTGAATAACGTAGCTGAAGTCGAATTTCTAAAATCGAGGTACTCACCCGTCTAGACGGCGCGGCATCGATGTCCGCGGGTCTCCGTGTCGATTCCGGAACTCCGTTCGGGTTGATGGAGTTCCGGAATCGATGTAAGCGCGCTCGGGGATCGATACATCGCGTCCAGACTAGACACGATATATCGATCCCCGAGCAATCGATTTTAACCCGCCGATGTCGCGGGTTAGTCTGGACGTGGGCTTTGCAAAATTCAGTTTTCCTCTTTGTTCTGCGGGATCACACCCTGATTTCTCTTGCTTAACAGAATTCACTGGCTGATGGGTGGGGCTCTCTGTGCTAACAGCTATTAGCAAGTCTGCCTTCTCCCTGCCAGCCAGGTTATTTGCATCAACATGTTGCCGGCACACAGGGTGCCCGAGGACAGCAACAGTGGGGGTGTTCGTTGCCCGGTGTGCTTCACGCCAAAGAACACACCAAGGTGGAGAAGCAGGCTAAGTTTATTTGAGATCTCAAAGCAAACCTGATGCACGGAGACAGGCACGTCTCAGATCATGCACACAGATACAAACAATTTCTCTTTTTTTATACATAACTTAGCCAAGCCGTTTCTATTCCCCCCCATGCCCCCCTCTTCCCCCTCCCGTCTTTCCCTGTGACTGTTACAAAAGCAATTATCCCAAGTACATAAATCACTCCTGGCACCTACTAATCTATCTTGTTAGTGACTCTTCTCTAAACTACTATCTCATCCTAGTTTCTGTGATAAATTAGCCTACTCCCCTAGCCAGGTGCATACCGGCCTCCTTAGTGCCTCTTGGTACCAGCACTGTAGCTGATAGTCAGCCGCTTTTACATTCCATTCTTTAAGCCAGCTTGTCAGGTCGCTGAGAGTTCAAACGTGGAAGGACTTTGGTTCACTGAGGCCTTAACAGGGGGCTTTATTAAGACCCAGTGGCTTTCCACCCTCCCGAGTGGGCCAATGACACCAACAATTCCCTCCTTTGAGAATACTCAACAAACCTTTGGCCGAGTTTTCTCATACTTTACAGACAAGAAGTGATTGAGTTTTATGGAGCTGGGGCTCTCAACAAGAGGGTATGTAGGGATCTCTGGGGCCTGGGGGTTACAAAGTTTGCGGAGTAACAGTTTGAAACACGCGATCAGGAGGAGGGTGATCAGGCATAGGGCCACACCTGTGAGGAGGAGACGCACAAGGCCGTTCCCCAGCCCTCCTAGATTAGGCAACCAATTCCAGAGGGAATCCAAAATTGTGGGTTCCCTTTCCTGGGCCTTCCAATGGCTGAGAGCCTGTTCGGCTGACAAAATGTGTTTGTTAATGTCCTGTGAATTTTCTGGGACATAAGTACAACACTCGCTGCCAACCAGGGCACACACCCCGCCCTGGGAGGCTAAAACATAATCCAGGGCCTGTCTGTTTTGCAGGGCCAGCAATCGGAGCTGGTAAAGCTCTGAGTTAAGGCTTTTCTCTATGGCCAGGGTCTCATTAGCAAACTTGGTGAGAAACATAGAAAGTTTACGATACATTTGAGACAGCCGTCCCACCCCATAAGAGGGGAGGAGGATCATACCGAGTCTGTCTCCCTCACCAATGGGCTCAGGGGTGGCATACAAGGACCTACGATGCCTGGGGCGGCCAGGGGGCAGTTTAGGAAGCACCCAAAGAGGAGGAGCAAGATATCCCACGTAACAGCTTCCATACCAGCGATGTGGGAGCCACTTATAGGCAGAGGTACCGCAGACATAAAAGGAGTGGCCATTTCCCACCAGCCCATTATAACCACTTTGCCACCTTTCAGTTTGGGAGCTACTGAAAGTTCTGAACCAGGCAGTAGAATTGGGTTTTCCATTGACATAGACTGGGATATAGGCATTACTGCCAGGGGATAGATAATACTGGCAGGTGCTGTTCCCAGCGGACCAGGTGTGATTGCTGGACTTGGACTGCTGATAGCACACCAACCCTGGGCTCACTGGCCGCAGCCTGATAGGGAGAGGGAGATGCGTTGAGTGGCTTGCGGTTCCCAGGGGTCGTCCCTTAATGCATACTGGGACTCAATTGTACAGTTCTGAGACAAGGGGGTACCTGAAATGTTTTTCCCCCTACTGAACCATCCCCAACAGAGATCTGACCAATTTTGGGGAACCACCCTTCAGGGCAATCCAGCTGCATGGTGTGGGATTTGGGAGCATATCCAGCAGTTGGAGAGGTTAAACTCTTGGGCAAAACAAACTTTCAGGGCCTCATACGTGTTTGTTTCCAGCTTGTTAGGGATTCCTCTCCATCCCGCATGTGCCTGGGGAGAACCAGGAGTTACCAAAATGAGTGCTCCCATGGCAAGGAGTAATACTGTGGCTAGCTTTGACCTGAACTTCATACTGGGCTGGTAACCGTGAGGCCTAACAATTACAATTCCCCAAATATCCACAAAATAACAATTACCAATAACAAACAGATTAAAAAACAGAAGGGACCAGGCCACGAGGTTAGGCCAGCCCTGTGAAAATAAACAGAACCAATGCTCAGAGTGGTCGCTGGGGGTATGCCGTGACTGTCCGAAGAGGGCACAGGGCATTTCCAGCGGACCTTACTGTCGTTTAAACAATAGTTTAAGTCCCAAATCGTCGCTGGCAGCTCTATCCGCAGGCTGGACGGTCCACCGTTCAGGAGCAGGCACTGCTTTCAGACGAGAGTGATGGATCCAGTGCTTGTGTCCCTCAACCTTTGCAGCTGTGTGTGAGACCAGCAGGACAGTGTGGGGTCCCTTCCACTTCTCTTGGAGAGGCTCGTCCTTCCAGGTACGAACGAGGACGGAGTCACCTGGATGCAGGGAGTGGACAGGAGCATCCAGCGGGAGGGGCTGCAAATCTTTGGTATACCTGTGAAGAGAACAAAGAACAGCAGACAGAGAGCACAGGTACTGAGACAAGAAACCACAGCCTACCTCCCACTCCCCTAACAGAACCGGTGTACCATTCAGAGGCCATGCCCTTCCAAACATAATCTCGAAGGGACTGAGCCCTAACCTGCCCTTTGGGAGAGCGCGAACTCGAAGCAAAACAAGGGGTAAGGCATCAGGCCATCGGAGAGAAGCCTCCTGGCAAACCTTTGAGAGATGTCGCTTGAGGGTCTGATTTGTGTCTGAGGTCGCCAGGGAGTGTGGAGCTTCCAAGGGATCTGTAGGGCATCCGATATCTTCTGGACAACTTGTGACGTGAAGTGCGTTCCGTTGTCAGATTCCATCCATTGAGGAAGCCCAAATCGTGGAATGATCTCCTTGACGAACTTAAGGGCTACCATTCTTGCAGTGTTGTTACGACATGGGAAAGCTTCGGGCCATCCACTGAATTGGTCCGTTAAGACGAGAAGGTATCTGAACCCCTGGGCCCGAGGGAACTCAGTAAAGTCTATTTGCCAAACCAATCCTGGGCCTGGGGTAGGTTTCAGTGTGGCTGGCAGCACTGGCACTCCCGGTCGGGGGTTATTCTTTTGGCAGACTAGGCATTCAGCTTGTACCTGGGATACTAGGGGTCTAAGCCCAGAGGTTAGAAAATATTTATTTACAAGCTGGGTTAAAGCCTCTTTGCCAGCATGAGTAGTGTGGTGTAGTTTCTGTAGCACTGGCAGTATTAGATTTTTTGGTAGGAGGATTTTTCCTTCCGTGGAGTGGAGCCATCCCTCCTTCTCCTTCAGCCCGAGTGTGTCTGCCAGGTTCCTTTCCTCACGAGAGTACTGAGGGGCTGGAAGCTCTCCTACCGATGGGATGAGGGCATGCATATGGGCATCTTCAGCTTCCAGTGGTTCCAGGGTAGCGGCTCGCTTGGCTTCCCTGTCCGCCCTAGCATTGCCCTTAGCCACGTCTTGATCTTCCTTTTGGTGAGCCCTGCAGTGTACCACTGCTACCGCCGAGGGGAGCTGTACCGCTTCTAAAAGCGGAGGATCTGGGATCCATGCTTGACCGGAGAGCCTTGGGCGGTTAGCTTTTCTCTCTGCTTCCACAGACCGGCATGAGCGTGTAGCACTCCAAAGGCATATCTGGAATCAGTGAAAATGTTAACTCTTTTCCCTTTCGACAGTTCAAGTGCACGGGTTAGGGCTACCAGTTCAGCCAGCTGGGCTGATGTTCCAGCAGGCAAACCTTCCACTTCCACAGTTTCGTGGAGAGTTACAACAGCATAGCCCGCCCTCCTTTGTCCATCTACAACAGTGCTACTGCCATCAGTATACCACTCATAATCTGCATTCGGGAGTGGCTGATCTTTTAAATCTGGACGGCTGGAGTATTGGGTGTCTATTACATCCAAGCAGTCATGTTCCTGTTCTTCTGTTTCTGGCAACAGGGTGGCTGGGTTAAGGGAGGGGCAAGTCTGCAGGGCAACTTCAGGATTTTCTACAAGTTTAGCCTGGTACCGAGCCATTCGAGCCTGTGTAAGCCAGAGACCACCCCTAGTGTCCAGCAGGGCTTGGATCATATGGGGAGTATATACTTGCACCTTTTCCCCCAAAGTCAGCTTCTCTGCTTCCCCAAGCACTAGGGCAGTGGCTGCGACCGCCCGCAAGCATGCCGGCCACCCTTTGGCAACTTGATCCAGCTGTTTAGAGAAATATGCCACAGGACGCTTCCAAGTGCCTAATAACTGAGTAAGCACTCCCAGAGCCACCCCTTTCCTCTCATGCACGTACAGCTGAAATGGCTTAGAGAGGTCTGGCAGACCCAGGGCTGGGGCTTCCATCAGTTTTCTTTTCAAGCCCTTAAATGCCTTGTCAGCTTCCGCTGACCAGTGAAAGGGGTCGTGATCTGCTCCCTTAACACATTCGTACAAGGGTTTAGCCCACAGTCCGAACTCTGGAATCCATATTCTGCAGAAGCCTGCCATGCCCAGAAACGCTCTGAGCCGTTTGCGATTGCTTGGGACAGGAATTTGACAGATAGCTTCCTTTCTCTCGTTCGAAAGCTGACGTTCCCCCTGCCTTAGGTGAAATCCTAAGTACTGTACTTCTGTGAGGGCAATTTGAGCCTTGCTCCGAGCTACTCTATATCCCCGGAATCCGACAAAGTTTAGGAGGCTCACAGTAGCCTTAAGGCAGGGAGTTAGACCCACAGCAGCAATTAACAGGTCATCTACATACTGCAGGAGGAGAACTTTATCCTCATTATCCCATTCCTCCAAGTCTCGGGCCAGTGCCTGGCCAAAAAGGGTAGGAGAGTTTTTAAATCCCTGGGCCAGCACTGTCCAGCAAAGCTGCTTTTTAACCCTGTTGTTGTCCTCCCACTCAAAGGAGAAAATCTCCCGAGACTGAATGTCAACTGGAATCGTGAAGAAAGCATCTTTTAAATCCAGGACTGAAAAGTGGGTGTACTGCCCCCCTACAGAGGCCAACAGTGTATACGGGTTTGGAACAAGGGGGTGCAGAGTCTTCACTCGCTCATTCACAGCCCTCAGGTCCTGGACCAGCCGATATGTGCCATTGGGTTTTCGCACAGGCAAGATGGGGGTGTTCCAAGCTGACTGGCATTCCCGCAGTACCCCATACTTTAGGAACTGGTCTATAGTTTCCTGTAGTCCCTCTCTGGCTTCTTTTTTGATCGGATACTGCTTAATTTGCACTGGACCTTTTCCCGGCAGGAGCTGAACCTTAATGGGGGTGTGATGGGCTGCTTTTCCTGGGACCGCCAATGCCCACACTAGAGGGAAAACCTGGTCTTCCCACTGGCTCCACTCTGGGGCTTGCATGGCTGAAGGCTCAACTGCAAGGGTCATTATCCAGGCATTCTCTGGGGGCAAGGTGAGGGTTATTTCATCTTGGGTAAAATGCAGGGTGGCACCTAAGCGACAAAGCAGGTCCCGTCCCAGCAGAGGCGTTGGACAATCGGGGAGATAAACCAGTTTGTGAGATAGAGTTCTGTCTCCCAAAGCACACTCTGCTGGAGCATATACCGGACACTTGGTTCCCTTCCCTGTGGCGCCCACCACAGTGAGGGAGTCTGCCACAGGCAGCTGAAGGGGTTGATTTACAGCGGTTCGTGCTGCTCCAGAGTCTATTAAAAAGTCTATTTCCGAATTTCCCACCCGCATCTTTACTCGGGGTTCCGGGGGCAGGATAGTCCGTCTCCCCTGACAACCCTAGTCTTGATCCTCTGCTGCCATCATAGGGGTAACTTCCCTCTCGGGGCACTCATTTTTCCAATGTCCCTCCTTTCGGCATTTGGCACACTGGTTGCGACCCAGACATCTTTCCTGTGAGCCGGGGCGCCCACGACCACGGCCTCTCATTCCCCGGCCCCTTCTACCTTCCTGAAATTTTCCCTTGCCACCAGCCTGTACTGCTGCAACCATCATTTTTGCTTGCTTTCTTTCCTTTTCTCCTTCCCTGTTGCTGTAAACCCTGTTTGCAGCTTCCAAAATCTGTGCCATAGTCATGCCCATTAAATCCTCCTTTTTCTGCAGCTTTCTCTTAATATCAGGGGCGGCCCGACTGGTGAAGATACCCTTTATGATTGCCTCAGTTTCCTGGTTATCAGGGTCTGCATTAGTATTTTGCCAAATCGCATCCCGGATGCGCTGCAGAAAAGCAACCGGACTTTCCTTGGGCTCCTGTATGAGCTCGTAAGGCTTAGCCCAATTGTTATGTCGGACAGCTGAGTGTCGGAGTCCATGCAAAAGCAACTCCTTGTACACGATGAGGCAGGTCATATCCCTGGGGTTGTTTGGGTCCCACCCAGGGTCTGCTCGGGGGAGCATGTTAGCGGGAATGGGGACATTCCGAGGATCCCGGTCATGTCTCCGCTGTGCCTCTTCCTGTGCTTTAGCCAGGACCTGATTTCGCTCTACCTCTGTCAGCAGAGTTCTCAGGAGGACGTTACAGTCATCCCAGTCTGGCTTGTGGCTAGCCAGGCATCCCTCAAACACTGAGATAAACTTACTGGGGTTCGTGGAGAATTCCCCTGCCTGTGCCTTAAAGGCTGCCAAATCCACTGGGTTAAAGGGTACATACGTGTAAACCTGCATAGTAGTGGCCAGGCGATGGTCTGATCCCGCACGGGCTATCCAAGTTTCAGTAGTTAGCAGATAGAATCCCACTGAGGGGGCGATCTCTGACACCCTAGGCACCTCATTCTTATATGGTGGGGGTGCTGGAGCCGAAGGGGACACCGACTCTGCCATCACAACTGGGGAGGGGTTCAGGGGACTAGCAGCAGCTACTACCGGACCTGCCGGAGTCAGATTACACTTTTGCACCAGGTCTGACCTATTTCTTAGCAACATAAACAGTTGTGCATACATATGCTCATCCCATTTACCCGTTTGCTGACAAAACAGAATTAATTGGAGGATCGTGTTATAATTTAATGATCCCTCCGGTGGCCACCTTTCCTGGTCCTCTAGTTGGTACTGAGGCCAGTCTACTGTACAGAATCTTTTCAGCTTGCTCTTAACCATCGGATCCGACCCAAACACTTTCCAATTCATCAGAATGCATTCTAAGGGCATACACCGTGCCCTACCTGTACTCTGTCCCTGCCCCATACTCTAGGGAGACACTGGGCGTCCCCAGGTCAAAACAGGCAAAAGAAGGTTTACAGTACTGGACTGTTCCTACCTTCTCCACGGGACCGGTTCCCCACCGTCGCCCGCAACAGCTTCTCCACTACTCAAGCGCGTTGCACCGTTGTGCCCTCCGGGGTCGACCACACCGCGTCTCCGCCGAGGCCCCCGATGAAGTCACCGGTGCGCGCTGGGCGTCGGTCGTCGCCGCAATCCGTCGACCTCCAGGAGGGGTCCGGGCAAGGCCAGTTTTAGCCTCGATGCCCACCCAGGGACGCCAAAACTGTTGCCGGCACACAGGGTGCCCGAGGACAGCAACAGTGGGGGTGTTCGTTGCCCGGTGTGCTTCATGCCAAAGAACACACCAAGGTGGAGAAGCAGGCTAAGTTTATTTGAGATCTCAGACAGAACCAGATGCACGGAGACAGGCACGTCTCAGATCATGCACACCGATACAAACAGTTTCTCTTTTTTTATACATAACTTAGCCAAGCCGTTTCTATTCCCCCCCATACCCCCCACTTCCCCCTCCCGTCTTTCCCTGTGACTGTTACAAAAGCAATTATCCCAAGTACATAAATCACTCCTGGCACCTACTAATCTATCTTGTTAGTGACTCTTCTCTAAACTACTGTCTCATCCTAGTTTCTGTGATAAATTAGCCTACTCCCCTAGCCAGGTGCCTACAGGCCTCCTTAGTGCCTCTTGGTACCAGCACTGTAGCTGATAGTCAGCCCCTTTTACATTCCATTCTTTAAGCCAGCTTGTCAGGTCGCTGAGAGTTCAAACGTGGAAGGACTTTGGTTCACTGAGGCCTTAACAGGGGGCTTTATTAAGACCCAGTGGCTTTCTACCCTCCCGAGTGGGCCAATGACACCAACAAACACAAACACCAGCTTTTAACTTCTTAGCTGCTACCAATTCCCAGGCTGGACTCTGTCTTACAGAGATACCACACGAATCCAAAGGGTCTGAGGGTGAGCGTTCGCTTGCTCTCCCCTGCATCCTCAAGCATTCGGCCATAAAACTGTTCTGCTCTGACACGCCAGTAACCCAATCTGTCCTCAGACCCTGAAGCACAGACTGCTCACTCCAGAATCAGCATGGAGACATTCCTGTTCCAACACCATTGTCTTCCCAACAAGCTGGCCACACACAGCCACTTGGTTATGGGCCTGCTCAACTTTCTTAACAGCTTCTACTCCATCTGAGAGCTTCTCTAAGCTCCCCACACTGGATCTTTCAAAAGGAAAGTCAGTGGATCCATTTACAACATAACATTTCTAGCTGTTAGGAACTGAAACTTCCTTGATTAAATCACTTCCACACCCTTCAGCTGTAGCAAACTGCTTGCAAAGACCACCCTGAAAATGTTTCTCTTCAGGAATTTTCTAACTTTCTAAGCACTAATTCACCTTTATCTTGCTCCACAGAAGCATTGCTCTGCTGAGCCATTATCAACGCCTGGTGAGCTTCACTTACATCCAGAATCACCTCTGGCCCATCAGGTGGATTCCTACCCAATCCCCTTTCAGGTAAACTGCTAGATTTCATAGTCAAAAGGTGAGAAGCATTTTCCTTCCCTTTACCACACACAAGGTCAGGAATCTTTTCCTTCTTGCTACAAGTTTCCCAACTGTCAGTAGGTAACACAATCAAACCACCTCCATGCTCTCCTTGTGCCCTGGCTAGGGTATCACCCTGATCAGACAGAGCTGCTACATCCTTTCCCAACAACAGGCAAACTACAAGCACCCGAATTGTCTGGTCTCCGGGATTTTGCTAAAGACACTAACTGGATGCAACCTACTTACAGTGCCATTCTCCCCAGCAGACACAAACTTAGGACCATTCCCTTCCTGGACTTTAGCTGAATCCAGAACCAACTCTGAGACAACTGCACTATTCTCAACCCTCCCAGGCTGAAAGGCACCTTCTGTCTGCTCCACAGAGCCAGAGACACCTTCTCCTTCCCCAGACACACAGCTCGGGATTTCACTTCCCTTGTCCCAGCACACAGGGCTGTTCACAGACAACTGCTTGGAGACCCTTCCTCCATAGGCAAGTCAATACCCCTGACAGACACAGGCACATCCCCTTCACTGTCACATTTCTCCACACAGGAAACAGGTAAGGGACAGGGACACTCATCTTCCACTGTCCTTGTCTTCCCAAACTGCTGACTAGACCAAGCCAGCAGCTCACCAGGCTGCCTAGGCCCATCCAAACTTTCCCTGCCTTCCTCTCCCTTGTCCCAGCACCCAGGACTGATTACAGACTGTCATGGATTGTGGGGGAGTCCGGTCCTGCACCCCTCTTCCTGGGACCCACAGTGACTCTCAGCCAGCCAGTAAAACAGAAGGTTTATTGGACAACAGGAACACAGGTTACAGCAGAGCTTGGAGGCACAGTCAGGACCCCTCAGTCAAGTCCTTCTGGGGGTTCAGGGTGCTTGGATCCCAGCTTAGGATACCCTGAATTCCCCTGCCCCAGCCCAAAACTGAAACTGACTTAACTCCCCTACAGCTGGCCCCTTCCTTTGTCCACCTTCCCAGGCAAAGGTCTTGATCCTCCTCCCCCCTACCTGGCTCAGGTTACAGGCCTAGGTCCTGTCCCTCACCTAAAGTCCTCCCTGGCTCTCCCATCCCCCACACAGACAGCACCTACTCCATCACATCTCTCTCCCCTTCGAGACTGAACTGAGCGGGGTCACTCTGCCCAGTGACCTGGGGAAGTTCGGGGCCCCCTCTCCAGGACAACGCATCCACTATCAGGTTGGCACTTCCCTTCACATGGACCACGTCCATGTCATAGTCCTGCAGGAGCAGGCTCCACCTCAGGAGCTTGGCGTTGGCTCCTTTCATCTGGTGCAGCCAGGTCAGGGGAGAGTGGTCGGTGTACACGGTGAAGTGTCACCCAAAGAGATATGGCTCTAGCTTCTTAAGGGCCCACACCATGGCCAGGCATTCCTTCTCGATGGCCGCGTAGCTTTGCTCCTGGGGTAGCAACTTCTTACTCAGGTACACGATGGGGTGTCTCTCCCCCTTTGCATCCTCCTGCATTAACACCGCCCCCAGTCCAGTGTCTGAGGCTTTGGTGAACACCATAAAGGGTTTGTCAAAATCTGGGTTTGCCAGAACTGGGCCACTAACCAGAGCCTCCTTCAGCGCCCGGAGAGCCTGCTGGCACTGCTCGGTCCAGATCACCTGGTCTGGCTTCCCCTTCTTGCACAGACCAGTGATGGGGGCGGCTATGGCACTAAAGTGGGGCACGAACCTTCGATAGTACCCCGCCATCCCAATAAAGGCCTGGACCTGCTTTTTGGTTTGGGGGGCAGGCCAGTCTCTGATTACCTCCACCTTGGCTGGTTCCGGCTTCAGGCAGCCGCTCCCCACCCAATGGCCCAGGTAAGATACTTCAGCCATCCCCACCTTGCACTTCTCAGCCTTTACTGTTAACCCAGCCTTTCGGAGTCGGTCCAGGACTTGTTTAACCTGGGACATGTGGTCCTCCCAGGCCCAGCTAAAGACGCAGATGTTGTCAATATACGCCACGGCAAAACTCTCCATCCCCCTCAGTAGCTGATCCACCAGGCGCTGGAAGGTGGCCGGCGCTCCTTTGAGGCCGAAGGGCAGGGTCAGAAACTCGTAGAGCCCCAGAGGGGTGATAAAGGCCGATTTCAGCCTGGCATCTGCGTCCAGCGGCACTTGCCAGTAGCCTTTGGTAAGATCCATAGTGGTGAGGTACCGAGCACCTCCCAGCTTGTCTAGGAGCTCGTCAGGCCTGGGCACGGGGTAGGCATCAGATACGGTGATGGCATTGAGCTTTCGATAGTCCACACAGAACCGGATTGACCCATCCTTCTTGGGGACCAGCACCACTGGCGAGGCCCAAGGGCTGGAAGACGGCTGGATCACCCCCAAAGCCAGCATGTCCCTGACCTCTCTTTCAAGATCCTGGGCAGTTTTACCAGTGACCCGAAAAGGGGAGCATCTTATAGGGGGATGTGACCCGGTCTTCACCCGGTGGACAGTCAAATTAGTGCATCCAGGCTGGTTGGAAAACAGCTGTCGGTACAGATGCAGCACCCCTCTGATCTCAGCGTGCTGGCCCGGGGTCAGCTGATCAGAGAGGGGAATCGCCTCCAGGTGAGAACCAGCTTTTGTCCCTGGGAATAGATCCACTAAGGGGTCATCTCCCTGCCCCTCCCAATGTCCACACACGGCCAACACCACATTCCCCCGTCATAGTATGGCTTCATCATGTTCACATGGTACACCCGACAGTGATGTGCCCGGTTTGACAGCTCCACCACATAGTTTATCTCATTCAGTTGCTTGATAACCTTGAAGGGCCCTTCCCAGGTGGCCTGGAGTTTGTTTCTCCTCACGGGGATGAGAACCATCACCTGATCACCGGTGGCAAAGGCACGGGCCCGTGCCGTGCGGTCGTACCAGACCTTCTGCCTCCTCTGGGCTCAGGCCAGATTCTCCCTGGCCAGGCCCATGAGCTCGGCCAGTCTTTCCCAGAAGGTCAGGACATACTCCACCACTGACTCTCCCTCGGGAGCAGCCTTCCCCTCCCATTCGTCCCTCATCAGGTCCAGGGGCCCCCTTACCCGCCTTCCATACAACAGTTCGAAAGGTGAAAACCCGGTAGATTCCTGGGGTACCTCCCTGTACGCGAACAGCAAGTGAGGTAAGTACTTGTCCCAGTCCTGCGGGTGATGGTTCATAAATGTTTTTAGCATCATCTTCAGCATCCCGTTGAACCTTTCCACCAGCCCGTTGGACTGGGGGTGATACGCTGAGGCCCAGTTGTGCTGGACCCCACATTTCTGCCATAAGGACCGGAGCAGGGCCGACATGAAGTTGGACCCCTGGTCAGTCAAGACTTCCTTGGGGAACCCCACCCGGCTGAAAATTGTCAGCAGCGCATCTGCCACTCTATCTGCTTTGATAGAGGACAAGGCCACCGCCTTGGGGTAGCGAGTGGCGAAATCTACCACCACCAGGATGTATTTCTTCCACGACCGGGTCGCCTTGCTGAGAGGTCCCACTATGTCCATGGCCACCTTCTGGAAGGGTTCTTCTATGATGGGTAAAGGCCTCAAAGCTGCTTTCCCCTTGTCCCGGGCCTTCCCCACCCTCTGGCAGGGGTCACAGGATTGGCACTACTGTCGGACATGGGTAAAGACCCCAGGCCAGTAAAAGTTCTCTAGCAGCCTCTGCCTGGTGCACCAGATTCCCTGGTGCCCTGCAAGAGGGATGTCAGGGGCCAGGTACAGCAGCTTGTGGCGAAACTTCTAGGGAACCACCAACTGCCTCCTGATCCCCCCTGACTCTACTTCCCCTGGGGAAGCCCATTCTCGGTACAGGAACCCCTTCTCCCACAGGAACCTCTCCTTGCAACCTCTCCTCATGGTCTGTACCGCACTAAGGTCAGCCCGGTCCCTGGGCTTCCGCAAGGAGGGATCTTTTTGCAACTCGGCCTGGAACTCAGCAGCTGGGACAGGAAAGGGGACCTGCTCTCTCTTGCTGGCTGGGTCTGAGGCCGCAGCCTCTCTGAGCCGTGTCCCTGGGCGTTCCCCAGACACCAGGTTAGGGTCCTGCACCTCGGGCAGAGTAACTTCCCCGTTGTCTGGGCGCAGTGCCCTGCGCTGACTCTGACTACGGGTCATGACCAGGGCACTCTGGGCGTTACTTGACCAGTCCTCGAGGTCCCCCCCCCCATTAACACCTCCGTGGGCAAATGTGGGTGTACCCCCACGTCCTTGGGGCCCTCCTTGTCCCCCCATTTCAGGTGTACCCTCGCCACGGGCACCTTGAATGGGGTCCCGCCCATGCCCACCAGGGTCAGGTAGGTGTCAGGCACCATCCGATCTGAGGCCGCCACCTCGGGCCGGGCCAGCGTCACCTCTGCGCCCGTGTCCCAGTACCCAGTGACCTCCCTCCCATCTACCTCCAGGGAAACAAGGCACTCTTTCCGGAGGGGCAGCCCTGCGCCCTGTAAACCAAAAACCCGGAGTCTGGAGCATCCAGCCCCATGGAGGAGCTGACCTGGGGACCTCCTCCCTCCTTCACAGGTTGTACGCTGCCAGCCCCCCTTTCCTGGGAATGTTGCCCCTCATCCGACTAGGTCTTTACCCAGTCCACCCTCTGCGGGTTGGGTCTGCTTGGTCTGTCCCTGAGCTTGGGGCACTGGGCCCGTATGTGGCCTCGTTGGCCACAGCGATAGCAGCCCATGTCTCGTGGGTCCCCTCGAGTGGGTCGGATGGACCTGATGCTGGATGTTCCCCTTTGGTGGGGGTTCTCCATAGGCCCCCTTTGGGAGGTCCCATGATGACTCTCTCTCTGCGTTGAGGCGGGCCTGCTCCTTCGAGACTCCTCCCTGCCATCCCCTGCCCGACTGTCCACAAATTGGTCGACCAGCTGGCCTGCGTGCTGTGGGTTCTCCGGCTTCTGGTCCATCAACCACAGCCTCAAGTCAGACGGGCACTGCTCATACAGGTGCTCCAGTATGAATAGGTCAAGCAGGTCCTCTTTAGTTTGGGCCCCAGCCGTCCACTTGCGGGCATACCCCTGCGCCCGGTTGACCAGTTGTAGGTATGTGACCTCACGGGTTTTACGCTGGCTCCGGAACTTTTTCCGGTACATCTGAGGAGTCAGCCCAAACTCGCGGAGCAGGGCCTGTTTGAACAGTTCGTAGTCCCCTGCCTCCGCCCCTTTCAGTCAGCTGTACACCTCCACGGCTGTGGAGTCCAGTAAGGGGGTGAGAACTGCGATCCTGTCTGCAGGGTCAACGCTGTGCAGCTCACAGGCATTCTCAAAGGCCGTCAGGAAGGTATCTATGTCCTCCCCCTCCTTACGCCGGGGCAGCAAGTGCTTATCAAAGCTCTTTGTAGGCTTGGGTCCCCCCTCACTCACCGCAGCCGGGGCCCCACTGCTTGTCAGCTGGGCCAGTTCCAGTTCATGTTTACGCTGTTTCTTCCGCTCCTTCATTCTTGCCTCCTTAACTCAAGCTCGTCCCGTCTCAGCTCCCTGTCTTATTCCAGCCGCATCCGCTCCATGGATGCCGAGCATCACCGGGAGGATCCCCTGCTGGCCGGGGGTGTCACGGTGCCCTCGGTATACACTGGGCTCCTCCCCGCCCTTCCCCTACGCCTAGGAAGGGGGGGTCTCGGGAAGCCCTCGTCCGCCGGCTGACCACTCCCAGCGGGGACAGACCCTGGTGCCTGCGCTGCATCTGCTCGGCTGCTTCCCTCAGAGACAGGGCTCTGTTCATTCAAGCGGTCTCCCTCCTCCAGCCAGGCAATCAGCTGGTCCTTGGTGAGCCTCCCCGGGTGCAGCCCCCTCTGCTTGCACAGCTCCAGCAGGTCACACTTGCGCCGCTTGGCATACATCTTCCTGCTGGCCACTCACAGGCCGAGGTGCTCGCCGCTCCCCACAGTTTCCAGGGGGACCCCTAATGCACCAGCCCTTCGTGAGGTCACCACCTCTCTGCCAGGGTCGAGCTGCAGACTCCTCCGCCCCTGGGACCGCTTGCTGCAATCCCCCGGGGGACCCTGTTACTGCAAAGTCCTTCTCACTGGGCACACACTCCCAGGGGTTAATCACCCCTTCGTTTTACTGCTCCCCAGTCACTTACTGCAGGAAGCGCCGTCCACGGGGTGCAGTGTCTCCTGCCGGTGCCACCAGTTGTCACGGAGTGTGGGGGAGTCCAGTTCTGCACCCCTCTTCCTGGGACTCACAGTGACTCTCAGCCAGCCAGTAGAACAGAAGGTTTATTGGACAACAGGAATGCAGGTTACAACAGAGCTTGTAGGCACAGTCAGGACCCCTCAATCGAGTCCTTCTGGGGGTTCAGGGAGCTTGGATCCCAGCTTAGGATTCCCTGAATTCCCCCGCCCCAGCCCAAAAACGAAACTGACTGAACTGCCCTACAGCCGGCCCCTTCCTTTGTCCACCTTCCCGGGCAAAGGTGTTGACCCTCCTCCCCCCTACCTGGCTCAGGTTACAGGCTGATCACTTGTCCCTCACCTAAAGTCACCCCCGGCTCTCCCACCCGCACAGACAAATACTGGGAGAGTCGGACAGCTTCCTTACCAGGTAAACTTCTGTTCTCTGCCCTACACTGAGCTACTTCCAGCAAATCACAGTCACTTTTTTCAGGTTCCCTTTTACAAGCTGTACTTGCCCATCATCCGTCACCCATCACAAATCTACCCTTTCTTTCCTCAGTTAGGGCTTCAACCTGACCATCCACTTGAATCTGGTCCTGAGAAACATTTTCCTGACCAATGAGATCTTTCTGTGCTTGATCTAACTCCAGATTTACTTCTGAGACATTAGACAGACATTCAGAAACTCCATTCACAGACACACTGCTTTTTTGCACAGACAAACAGTCTTGCCAAGAATATTCAGTTTCACTTTCCAGGCAGGCTCTGTGTCATCACCAGTGACAGATCCCAGAAACAATGTCTCTTGGTTGTCTGTAATATGAGTGTAACGATGCTGCCCTTGGTGGGACCCAACTGAGAGTGTCAATTCAGGACATATTGCTCAGAGCAGGGCAGTTACAGCCCAAGCCTGGGTTTTCCCGCCCCCCTACGGCAACAAACCAGCCAGCCACAAAAAACTTTGGTCTCACCCCACTGGCTAACCACAAGTCACACAAGCAATTCCCTTAGACACTCCAGTTTCCCAGTATCACCAACAGCACCGCTCCTTATGGGGACGAATGGTTATGAAAACCAACACCCCAGTAAAAGAGAAAGGTTCTCCTGATCCCAAAGGACCAAGCCCCAGACTCAGGTCAACAGACAAATCAGATCTTACCCACAAATCACGCTGTTGCCAATTCTTTAGAATCTAAAATCTAAAGATTTATTCATAAAGGGAAAAAGATAGAGATGAGAGCTAGAATTGGTTAAATGGAATCAATTACATGCAGTGATGGCAAAGTTCTTAGTTCAGGCTTGTAGCAGTGATGGAGTAAACTGCAGGTTCGAATCAAGTCTCTGGAACATCCCCAGCTGGGATGGGTCATTCAGTCCTTTGTGCAGAGCTTCAGTTTGTAGTAAAGTCCCTCCAGAGGTGCCGACTTCTAAGGGTGCTGGTGGATGCTCGACCCCCCTCTGCCCTGCCCCGACTCCACCCCTGCCCCCCCATCCCCATTCCAACCCCTTCCCCAAACTCCTCGCCCCAACTCCGTCCCCTCCCTGCCCATATTGGTCTCCTTCCCCAAATCCCCGCCCCGGCCCTGCCTCCTCCCCTGAGCTTGCCACGTTCCTGCTCCTCCCCACTCCCTCCCAGAGTTTGCCACAGCTGTTTGGTTGTGGCCGGGCGGGAAAGGCTGGGAGGTAGGCGGAGGAGCTGGGACGTGGTGCGCTCAGGGGAGGAGGCAGAGGCGGGGGGAACTTGGCTGCCGGTGGGTGCAGAGCACCCACTAACTTTTCCCCGTGGGTGCTCCAGCCCAGGAGCACCACGGAGTTGGCACCTATATCCAGAGGCAAGTAGCAGAATTGAAGACAAGATGGAGGAGATGCAGCAGCTTTTTAGTCTCTTGCCATGTGGTCTCTGCTTTCTTTGTTCCAAAAACAAGCTGCCCAGCACATGGCATGGAAATATCTTAGAGTTCTGTCCATAGGCAGATCCCTGCCTTGCTGAGCCACAAGGCGTATTTGCTTCTCTCAGTGGGTCAGCTGTAGCTGATGGTCCTTAATGGGCCATCAAGCAGGCTAGGCAGTGCTGACACCAAATTGTCTGGGGTGTCACCCAGAAGCACAGCACAAGTTTGAAATACAGATGGTATAGAGCCAATATTCATAACTTCAACTACAAAAACGATACACACATAGAGACAGCATAACTATAACCAGCAAACCAGAGCCTGGTCATAGACACCTCATGTGACACCCCTGTACAAGATTTGGTGCCACTACAGGACAACAATGATCTATACGGGCCCAGTTTGTGTCAATAACATCGATAACATCACGAGTCAGCCCACTGACTGCTTTGGTGAAGCAAACAACTGCAAGATGTCCATATTTTGTGCATTTTTTACACCCTGCATCTCTGGCTGGACATGCATCATCTTCTGGGATATGACCTGTTCCACACCTTCTGCACTTAGGCTGGAATTTGTCCCTCTTAGCCTAGGCATTCTCTCTCTTTGCCGCAGGGTTTTGATGATAATGACTTTTAACACTCAAGTGTCTGGTTACAGTTTCTAAGGACTTGTCTACACTGGCAATTAACAGTGCTGCAACTTTCTTGCTCAGGGGTGTGAAAAAACACCCCCTTGAGCGCAGCAAGTTGCAGTGCTGTAAAGCGCCAGTGTAGACAAGGCACCAGCGCTGGGAGCTACACCCCTCATTGAGGTGTGTTTTGAGCTGTGCTCCCAGTGCTGCGCCATGACCACACATAAGAACGTAAGAACTATCGTACTGGGTCAGACCAAAGGTCCATCTAGCCCAGTATCTGTCTGCCGACAGTGGCCAGTGCCAGGTGCCCCAGAGGAAATTAACCTCTCTCCTGCCATCCATCACCACCCTCTGACAAACATGGCTAGGGACACCATTCCTTACCCATCCCGGCCAATAGCCCTTAGTGCACACAAGGCATGTTAAAGCACTGCCGTGGCAGTGCTTTAGTGTTGCCGGTGTAAACTAAGCTAGTTTCAGGTTTTCCAAGGTTCTCGAGTTGCCCTAGGTTTTGGTGTCTCACCAGCTCAGAATGCTTCGCTCTTTGGATAGCCGTGGCTAGGGCTAAATCTCTCTTCAATTACAGCTGATGTGAAAGATTTTTATGTTAACCCAATAACCAGCCTGTCTCTGTTATTTTTATGGTTTGCATTCCAAAAATCAGTTTTCAGCCAATGTATGCAGAGCTCTTATAAAACTTTCAGCATTTTCCCCTGGTTCTTGAAGTCTCTGGTGGAAACATGCTCTTCCATAAAACACATTGCTCTGAGGTATGACGTGCACATCGAACATAGTCAGAACCCTTTCCTAGTCGTCTCTGCCACTATCATCAGTAAAGTCAAAGGATTTAAAGAGATGCTCTGTTTGCTTCCCTGTAGCATAAATTAAAGAAGATACCTGGATATTATCAATTTCCTTGTGGAGCTTGATAGCAATGGAAAATCTTGCAAACTCTTGTTTTTGGTCTGTCCTTTGGGAAGGTTTGTCAAAGCCGAAGGTCTCTGGGGCACTGAAGAGTAGCATGTTGATGAGCTTCTGCAACCTTGTTGTTGTTCCTTCTGTTGCTGTTCTTAGTTTACTCCTGACACCATGTCATGCCCCGATATCAGGTACAGACTGGCCACAGCGCTGCGCATACGCACCAGGTGTGTTCATCCGTCAGTGCCCTGCCAGGCACAGCTGAGGTTCGTTTCAGTAAGGTATGTCACACACCTGCTGGCGGGGCAGTATGGCACAGTTTGGCACTTCACACAGGGTCTATGCTGGGTGAGACACAGCCTCCACGGAGTGAGAAGGGTGACAGGCTCTGCAATTCTTGGCAATGATTTCTCCGCGTGGATCCAACCAGCCGCCCTGCAGGCAGCCCCTCCTTCAGAGCCTGGACTGGGCGTAGTGAGGGAGAAGAGGGATGGGGTGGGACTGTAGGATGTGTGGGTGCAGCATGGCCCCCCCCGACCCTGCTGATCAAAGAGTCTGATCTCGCACCTGAGGCACCTGCACCTTGAGTGGGGTCCATGCCGATGAGAACTTGCTGAGCCAGTTACTGTAAGGGAAGCAGCCTCCCTTGTCTCTGTACAGCACCCACCGGGCCTGCTCCCCGCGCCGACCTGCTCAGCCGCCTCGGGAAATGGGCACGCAGCACCGTCTGCCTGCACTCTCCCCGACAGGGCCACCTTGCCCCCTCCTCATGCTGTCCCTCTCTGATGCCTTCTCCAGCGGTTTTTCCCCTTGGTGTTACCCACAATGCCCTGCTCGACACATTGTGTGTGCATGGGGGTCTGCAGCGCCATGTGTGCACATGCATGTCGAATGTGTGTGCATTTGCAGCCCTGTAGTGTGTGCACAGAGGTGAGTGTGGTGCCATGTGTGCTGCGTGTGCCCACGTGCCAGCCTGTGAGTTGCCCAGCTGCCATTCTGGGGGGCCTTGCTGCTGCTATGGTACAGATGGGGGGAGGTCACATCGCAATGCAGGGGTGGGCGTGAGGGGTGGGGTGGTCACAGCACAGGGGCAGGGGTGAGGGAGTCGCAGCGCAGTGCAGGGGTGGGGGTCCTGGCCACTCCTCAGCCTTTTCCTTAACCCTGTGTGTGTCATAGCTGGTCTACCTCCCGCCCCCCTGGGGGGACTGCAAATCCACCCCCATTGAATCCGACTTCTTCACTAGCTACAGCATCACGGCCTGCCGCCTGGACTGCGAGACCCGCTACCTGGCCGAGAACTGCAACTGCCGCATGGTGCACATGCCTGGTGAGGGGCACGGGCCGGGCTGTGGGGAGGCCCTATGCTGGGAGAGTGGGGGGGGGGCCTGCAGGGAGACCCCCCCTGCTGGTGGGGGCTGGGGGAAGACCCCATGCTGGTGGGGGGGGCGGATGTGGGTAGGCCCCATGCTGGGGGGGGGCTGCAGGGAGACCCCCTGCTGGGGGAGGGGTGGATGTGGGGAGGCCCCATACTGGGGGGGGGCTGCAGGGAGACACCCTGCTGGGGGAAGGGTGGCTATGGGTAGGCCCCATGCTGGGGGGGGCCTGCGGGGATACCCCCTGCTGGGGGAGGGGTGGGTGTGGGGCGGGCCCATGCTGGAGGGGGCATGCAAGTGGGAGCTGGGAGGGGACGAGAGGGCAGGGGGCTGCTGGGGAGAGAAGAGCTTGTCCTGGGAGCAGGAGGAGGAGGGCGCCTCCCCAGTACTCCTAGGCTTGGCTTTCCCCAAGCCTCAGACATGGGGTTCTAATGAGACACCGCTCTCCATGGCCCACATGGCTCCTGCAGCCCCCCCAGTCCTCCCCCACACCAAGTGATCTGTGCCCCCTTCCCCAGGGAACGCCAACGTGTGCACGCCAGAGCAGTACAAGGAGTGCGCCGACCCTGCCCTGGGTATGTACCCAACGCGGTCCCCCCTGCTCCCCATGACCACTGGGGGCACCCCTCCCACACCCAGCCAGGATCCTGACACCCACGGCCCTGCTCCAGCTCAACCCATCCCCAGCCCTGGGGCTGCCCCCTCGGGGACATGGGGAGCAGGGCCGGAGACCCCTGGGGAACCTCCAGACTCTCCTCCCCAGCCCGTGTTGCTGCACAAGGTGGGGAGGGACTGGACCCCTTTGGCTCTGTTGCTCAAGCAGTCGAGGGCTTGTGTATGGGCCCAGTTTCTGGGGATGTCCGGACTGTCAGGGTACTGTGACAATGCGGTTCTGGTGGGACCCAACTGAGAGTGCCAGTTCAGGACCAATTGCTCAAACAGGGCAGTCACAGCCCAAGGCTGGGGTTTTTCCACCTCTAAGGCACCAAACCAGCCAGACAAAAAGGACTTTGGTCTCACCCCACTGGCCAACCACAAGTCACACAAGCAATTCCCTTAGACACTCCAGTCTCCCAATGTCACCACCAGTGCCACCCGTCCTGGGGATGAATGGTTATGAAAACCAACACCCCAGTAAAAGAAAAAGGTTCTCTCGATCCCAAAGGACCAAGCCCCAGACCCAGGTCAATATACACATTAGATCTTACCCACAAATCACGCTGTTGCCAATCCTTTAGAATCTAAAATCTAAAGGTTTATTGATAAAAGTAAAAAGGTAGAGATGAGAGCTAGAATTGGTTAAATGGAATCAATTACATACAGTGATGGCAAAGTTCTTAGTTCAGGCTTGTAGCAGTGATGGAGTAAACTGCAGGTTCAAATCAAGTCTCTGGAACATCCCCCGCTGGGATGGGTCATTCAGTCCTTTGTGCAGAGCTTCAGTTTGGAGCAAAGTCCCTCCAGAGGTAAGAAGCAGGATTGAAGACAAGATGGAGATGAGGCATCAGCCTTTTATAGGCTTTTCCAGGTGTAAGAACACTTCTTTGTTCTTACTGTGGAAAGTTACAGCAAAATGGAGTCTGCAGTCACATGGGCCAGTTCCTGCACACCCTGCTGAGTCACAAGGCGTATCTGCCTCTTCTCAATGGGACAATTGTGTAGCTGATGGTCCTTAATGGGCCATCAAGCAGGCTAAGCAGAGCTAACACCAACTTGTCTGGGGTGTTTCCCAGAACTGCAGCACCAATTTGAAATACAGACAGTATAGAGCCAATATTCATAACTTCAACTACAAAAATGACACATGCACCCAGACAGCACAATCATAACCAGTAACCCGTAACCTGGTCTTAGACACCTTATATGACCCCCTTTACACAAGATTTGGTGCCACTACAGGACCTTGGTTGCAACCCATGTTCTGTATGGTCCCAGTTTATATCAATAACGTCACAGGTACTCCTGGCTCACGCCCCATCCCTGTCACTCTCCGGTGTTACCAGATTTGCCCATTACTTTGGAGTATGCTCATTTATTTGGGTTACTTTTCTGGGGAAGGGGATTCTGTAATCCTATCAATGTACTGCTTGTGTTCCTTGTGTGTTCATATGGAGCTCTACTCCATCCTTCTGCACGTCCCCTCCCAATGGAGCTATCCTGCAGGACCTAGGTTCCCTAGGGCTGGGTTTCTCCAGCCCCAAAACCGGATGAGCACACACCCACCCACACCTACATTAACAGAACAAGTCTGAGCGGACCAGGTCAGTCAGCACTGTCAAGCTGACCCCTTATATGTCCCTGGATTCACTGGGCTGGATGAAGCAGCACTTTCAAACTGCCCCCCCTTATCTGCCCCTGGGCTCCACGGACTGGGTCAAGCAGCACTTTCAAGCTGTTACCCTCATGTGTCCCAGATTCAGCACGTCCCTATCCCCACCTTCACAACACAATTGTACTGGCAGTAACCTGCTTGATGAGCAAACCCCACTGTATTTTGGGCACTGCAGGGATCTTTAGCTTAGGTAAAAGAAGCATTGCTGCAGAGTGAATGGGGGGAGCTAAAAACACAAAAGAGTAAAGTCCAGCAAGAGAGAGAGAAGCAGCCAGCTTCACCATGCAAGTTATTTATTGAATACAGGTGATAACTGCACAAGGAGGCTAAACCAACCCAACCTACATTATTTAAAGGTTAACACCTAAGGTAGAAAGGAAAACAGAGAGAGAGAAGGGGGGCGTCTCACCCACTCCATGAGGCTTGAACTGGTCCGGGTTCCCAGGTGATGCTGGTAGCTGAGGGTCCTGAGGGCAGGAGACAGGCAGAGTCCCCAGCACGATCAGCCAGGAGAAGATGGAGTCCTAGTGGAACTGATGCACAGTTTGGATCTAAGCATCAGAACCCCGACTGGAGGGTGAGTGGGGATTTTTGTAGAGAAAATACAATGGTCCAAGGGAGAACACTAGATTTGTTTGTAGGTGAGGCTGATAACTCCAGGGTTTTCTTTAGACTAGACAATAGGAGCTGATCACTCTTGGCTATGGGTGGTGTTTTCTTCCAGGGAGCTCACAATGCAACTAGGCGGCTTCACTATTTGGATATCAGTTAAAGATTCATGACTAGAATTGGTCTGATAACTGCTGAGCTGGGTGTGGGAAGACATAGGCTCATTAACATCTGGAGCAGGGATTCCCATGATGCAGTGCTTCCCTGTCTTTTCTGGTCCCAGAGTTCAGTGCGGTTCTCAGTTCTCCATTCTGTATGTAAATTGAGATGTCTCCCTGTCCCATCTCTCATGCAGATGAGGCTAGGGGAGTCGTCTCTGTTTTCCATTCTGTATGCCAATGGGGATGTCTTAATCTTGTCACCCTTGTCAGGAGGGGTCTAGGTGTGTCCCCCAACGCCCTTCACTGCTCTCTGCAAGTTTTTTTTTCCTCTGATGGGTTTGGTTTAAGCAGAGGCTGGGGAGGGAGGTGTCTTTCATGAGTCAGGCAGGACACTGCACCCTGGTTCCCCAAGAACACAGAGGTGTCTGGTATCACCGGCCCACCCCCTCCCCATTGCTCGCCGGCCCGTCCCTGTGGGTCTCCATCCTGTCCCCATCCCTGTGTTTCTCTGGCCCGTCGGGGTGCTGCTGGCTCACGGCATGTGTTTCTCTGGCCCGTCGGGGTGCTGCTGGCTCACGGCATGTGTTTCTCTGGCCCGTCAAGGTGCTGCTGGCTCACGGCATGTGTTTCTCTGGCCCGTCGGGGTGCTGCTGGCTCACGGCATGTGTTTCTCTGGCCCGTCGGGGTGCTGCTGGCTCACGGCTTGTCCCCATCACTCTCCAGCCCGTCCCCCTCCCATCCCCATGGCTCTCGGGCTGTCGCGGTCCCTGTCCCCGTCCCTGTCCCCGTCGCTCTCCGGCCTGTTGGTCGGGCTGTTTTTGGCTCACGCCCGCCCTCGCACTCCAGACTTCCTGGTGAAGAAGGACAGCGAGTTCTGCGTGTGCCGCACACCCTGCGATATGGTGCGCTACGGCAAGGAGCTCTCCATGGTCAAGATCCCCAGCAAGGCCTCAGCCAAGTACCTGGCCAAGAAATACAACAAGAGCGAGCAGTACATCTCGTGAGTGCCCCCCCCATGAAGCACGCCCCCGTTTCCCCTCAGACAGCCCCACACACGCAGCATGCCCCCCGCATGCAGCACGCCCCCGTTTCCCCTGACAGCCCCATGCATGCAGCATGCCCCCCACGCGCAGCACGCCCCCATTGACCCCCAGACAGCCCCACACATGCAGCATGGCCCCCCGCATGCAGCACGTCCCCGTTTCCCCCCAGACAGCCCCACACACACAGCATGGTCCCCCGCATGCAGCACGCCCTGTGTTCCCCTCAGACAGCCCCACACACGCAGCATCCCCGCATGCAGCACGCCCCGTCCCCCAGACAGCCCCCTGCATGCAGCATGGCCCCTGCATGCACCATGGCCCCTGCATGCACCATGCCCCCGTCTTCCCCCAGACAGCCCCCTGCATGCAGCATGGCCCCCCACGTGCAGCACGCCCCCATTTTCCCCCAGACAGCCCTCCGCATGCAGCACGCCCCTCTCACCCCTCTAGACAGCCCCCCCACAGCCCCCCGAGACATCACCCCCATGCACAGCACGGCTCCCCCTGTGCCCCCCCAGACAGCCCCCCTGCACACAGCACCCCCTCAGACAGCCCGCTGCACACAGCGCCCCCATGCACAGCCCCCCGACATCTCCCCCATGCACAGCATGACCTCCCCACAGTGTACCCCCCATGCACAGCCCCCTAAACACCCCCCCCGCATACAGCATGACCCCCCCCAGCACCTCCCCCCACAGAACACTCCTCCACAGCACCCTCCTGCAGACATGTCCCCACATACACAGCCCCCCCAGACATCACCCCCACACATAGCACCCCCCCCAGTACACCCCCATTGCGGACAGCATGACCCCTATGAGTGACCCACCCAACATACCACAGCCCCACATGGGGCGCCCCCCTTTTGCTCCCCCCAGCCTGCCCCCCCAGTGCCCACACCAGCCCTGTGGGGCCCTGGTGTCACCGCACTGCCGCTCGGACTCACCCGTCTGTCTGTGTCTGGTCCCGGCCCCGCTGGCGCCCCGCAGGGACAATGTGCTGGTGCTGGACGTTTTCTTTGAAGCCCTGAACTATGAGACCATCGAGCAGAAGAAAGCATATGAGGTGGCAGGGCTGCTGGGTGAGTGCCCGGCGGGCTGGGTGAGGGCTTGGAGGGATGAGTGCCCAGGGGGGCTGGGTGAGTGCCCGGGGGGCTGGGTGAGGGCTTGGAGAGATGAGTGCCATGGGGGGCTGGGTGAGTGCCCGGGGGGCTGGGTGAGGGCTTGGGGGGGCGAGTGTTCAGGGGGCCGCTGGGTGAATGCCTGGGGGAGGGCCCGGGGGGCTGGGTGATTGCCTGGGAGGGGTTGGGGGGCACTTGCAGTGGGGCAGGGGACTTGCAATCCTGCACCCGGGGGGGGAGCAGTGCCCCCTCCTGGCTCTACATGGGCGTGGGTGGGGCTGGCCCCGCCTGCCAGGAGCAGCGTTGAGGGGCATTGCCTGGCTGCCCACTCATGCTCTGACCCTGCCCCCAGGGGACATCGGGGGCCAGATGGGGCTGTTCATCGGGGCCAGCATCCTCACCATCCTGGAGATTTTCGACTACCTGTACGAGGTGAGGCTGTCGGCTCTTGGTGCATCCCCAAGCCTGAGACTGGTTCAGCTTCGGTGCTGACCAAAGCCACAGACCCCAGTGCATATGCCCCCAGCCCCTCCCCACTCCCCCCCTCCATGCCCATCCCCCCACCATGCCTTCCCTCCACCGACAGGGAACAACGCAGCACGTAGGGGAAACTGAGGCCTAATATTACGGACAATTCCCACTTGATCGTGGGTGTGTCCGGGGCGCAGCTCTGCCCCTCACTACAGCATTGGGCACGGCTCACCCCTTTGTGCATTGCCCTGCCCCGAGAAGCAGGGTCAGACTGTGCCCCCATGGGCTAGATGGGGCTGCCCAGCGCCCCACATGGTGAACAAGGACTCCCGCCACCCATACTAGTGCCGGCCCCCTGACTCTCCCCGGCAGGCACAGTGAGCAGGGGAAGTACAAAGGGGCCAGGACCCCCCAACAGTGGGGACCCCCAGGAGGTCACTGCAGAGCCCTAGTGCCCACCCCCTGGCATTGGTGACGACCCAGTTATCTCCCCCCCCAGGTGTTTCGGGACAAACTCCTCAGCTTTTACAAGAACAAGAAGAGACCCCAGAGGAGTAACAGCGACAACCTGGTAACCAGCCCCCGGGCGCCCAGCCAGGGGAGGGGCCCCTGAGCTTCCCCCATGCCCCCAGAACCGCCCAGCCAGGGGAGGGGCCCCTGACCTTCCCCCATCCCCCCAAAACTGCCCACCCCAGCACCCGGCAGCGCTGAAGCCTGCTGGGGATCGGGGCTGCTCCAGGCTGGGGGGTCGGGCTGCCGCTGTCTCAGGCTGACAATCCATGGGGGAGGGGAGGTGCCAGCCCCCCCGTGGGGCACAGAGCAGGGGCAATTGGCTCCGACCAACGGGGGCGGCTTTGGAGCAGCCCAGGGGGTTTCGGGCTCCTCTCTGGCTGGCCTGTCTGCTCAAGGGGAGGGTCTGCATCAGCCCATCGTCACCCCCTGCCATGCTTTACCCCCCGGTGCTGGCCCCCTCCGCATTCCAGGCTGTCACTTGCCTCATCGTCCCCCCTCTGTCTGCCCGCCCACCCCGTGGCTGTGCCAGGAGCACCCTGAGAGCCCTGGCGTCCCACTCCTTCCCGCGCCCCATTGGCACGGGTGGCCGGCCAAGCCCTTTGCCTGCAGGGGCTGGCACCGGGAAGGCGGAGCCCAGCACGTGGGAGCCCCCGACGGGGACGATTCCTGCAGGGAGCTGGGGGAAGCGCAGCAGCAGACTGCTCTCAGGGACATCCTGCTGGGGTGCGGGGACGGGGGGCAGCCCCCTTGGTGGGGGCGGCCCGAGGTGAATCAGAACAGCCCCCGCCACAGAGCTGTGACCCTGCTCTCACGTGTGAGCTGAGTAGGCTGTGCTGGCGGGGTGGGGACCTCCTGGCTGGGGTCATGCCCAGGTGCCAGCCGAGCCGCTCCAGCCCATTCCTGCAGGCGCTGGGGGCAGCGGGTCCGTCGCTGGAGGCCATGGTCTCCCCGGGGGCTGAGTGCTCCGTCACCCACTTCCCTGCTCCTCCCCTGAGCCAGGGGCCAACCCACAGCCCTTCCGTCCTGCAAGTGGGCAGCAGGACAGACCCTCCAGGGCCCCGGGGACACACTGGGCTGGAGCCTTCGGCTTTGCCATGTGCCAAAGAGCCACACAGCGCCGCTGCCAGCGTGGCCCTGGGGCGATCGAGCTGAGCACAGGAGGACTCATTGCTCAGCCCTCTGGGCTGTGTCCCATCACGGGGCTCGGCTGCGCTGGCTCCTGCTCAGCTGGGGTGTGGGCTCCTCCCCTCTGCTGCTGCCATTGCGTGGGGGGCGGTGTGGGGAGCAGGGTGCATCCCCAGCACCAGCAAAGCTCCCTGCGCAGATTCGCTCTCAGCCCATCTGCTCGCAGCTCACCCCTCTGCATGGGCTGGGACACTCCCGGGGCTGGCCCTAGGCTAACGTGATCCTGGCCCTGCCGGTGACACCGGATTCAGTGCCACCCAGGAGAACCCCCCAGCGAGCCTGGGGCACACTAGCACCCAGTGGCCCTGCCCCCCCTTCCTCTAGCCCAGTGGCTCTCAAACTGCAGGCCACGACCCAGAAGCAGCCAGCAGCAGGTCCAGCTCCTAGGCAAGGGGGCCACAGGACTCCACGCGCTGCCCCTGCCTGAGAGCCGCTTGTGCGCCTAGGAGCCAGAGCTGCTGCTGGCTGCTTCCATGGCACAGCACAGTCCGTGGTGCTAGGTGAGGCAGGAAACCTGCCAGCACCCCCGCTGCACCGCTGACCCCCAACCGAGCCCCCTCCTGCACCCCAAATCCTTCAGCCCCAGCCCCACCCCAGAGCCCTGACTCCCTCCTGCATCCCAACCCCCTGCCCCAGCGCGGAGCTCCTCCCACATGCTGATCCCCTCATTCCTGGCCTCACCCTCTGCACCCCAACCTGTTGCCCCAGCCCAGAGCCCCTCCACACCCCTCATCCCCAGCTCCGTTAGGTCGCGGGCATCAGCAGTTTTCAACTGTGTCACCAGAAAAAAAGTTTGAAAACGACGTGTCTAGCCGAGGCGTTGCTGCACCGTCCGTGCAGACGCAGGGGCAGGGCTGTGTCCGTGCAAGCCGGCGGCACTGGGCCGCAGACACTGGGCTGGCAATGCGCCCACGCAGGTGGAGGGGCCTGCTGCAGCTAGCTGTGAGTGAGCACAGAGCAGGGTCCCTTGTCCCCGGCAGCACCCTCCACCCAGCCCCACCTCCCTCATCCTGTCCCAGTGTGGCCGGGGGGTTCTGGGAATGCAGGAGAGCGAGTCCCCCATACTCACCTGCCGTGGGCCACTGGGGTAGTGTGTGTCCCCCTTTGCACCCATGAATTCATTAGTTCTGTGGGTGCAGCTAAACCCAGACCCCCAGCTAAGTGCAGCACATCCCAGCTGCCTCTGCGGGTCCCATAGCACCAGGTCCAGGCAAGAGCCTGAGCGGCTGGGGCTGAGTGCTGGGTTCTGGGCACTGCAGCTCTTGGAAGGGCTCGGCTTTGCCTTCAGCCCCAACTTGGGATCTCTGCCCGGGAGAGAGCTGGCTGGGCTCACGCCTGCCAGAGGGACGGAGGGTTTAGGACAGCTCGATGCTAAGGAGCAGCAGGGCTGGGGGGCTGGGAGTTCGAAAAGGGGCCTGGGCCAGGATGGAGCCCACCCAGCAGGACTCCCCGTGAAGGAGGAGTGTGGTGATCCAGCCCCTGCTCCGGAGCCATCCTAGGCTGCTGCCTGTGCCAGCACCTGCTCTTCAGAACAGGGACTGACCAAGTGGCAGAGTTCATAGAAGAGCCACTGAGGGGTCGAGCTCTGCAGATCCTGCCGCATAGGTCTGGACAGGGGAGGGGCCAGCGGTGCTGCGAGTGCGGGCTGGGCAGGGGAGGGGTCAGCGGTGCTGCGAGTGCGGGCTGGGCAGGGGAGGGGTCGGCGGTGCCGTGAGCGTGGGGTCAGTGACTCCAGGCCAGTCGTGTCTCCAACAGCCCCACTCTATCTCAGTCGACGGAGCCGGGCCGGGTGCAGGAGTCCCTGGGCAGAGCCCTGCCCTGGGCTCTGTGGGAGGCTGAGTGGTCCCTGTGGCCATGGCCAGGGCCAGGCTCAGGCTCACACACCGGCCCAGGCTGTCACCCTGCAGGCAGGGCAGGACCTGGGGCTGCGGCAGCTGGAGCTGGCCCTCTGGTGGAGCCGTTCCCCAGTGCTGGCACCGCTCAGGGGGCCTGCGGCAGTTGGGCAGCGTAGGGTCCCATGGGACAACCAGACTCCTGCAACAGCCACACAAGAACGCAGGCTTGGCTGTGACCTCTTGGCCCTGAGGCCAGGCCCCTGCTACTGCTGGCAACCCCGGCCCATCATCCCCCCGTGCAACCTGATCCACTGCACCATCACACCAGCTGCCCCGGGCTCCACCCAGCACCCTCCTGCCCCCACCGCTCAGCCCAGCACCCCCAAGCTGTCCCCACCGCTCGGCCCAGCAGCCCCAAAACCTCCAGCTGCTCAGCCCAGCACCCCCCCACTGGCCCTCTTCCCCTGCCTCAGCTGACAGCGCCGCCCTGTCTCACCAGCACATTTTACTAGCACCCTCCGCGTCCTGTGCCATCATCAACGCCCATGTTACAGACACAGCCTAGGCCAAACTGCATGTGGCTCCTGCAGACCCTCCCGGCCCAGAACTGGGGAGCCTGGCATGGCCCTGGCATCAGAGCATGCCAGGAGGGTCATGGCACCAGCAGCCAGACCCAGCTCCCAGCCAGGGACCCGGAGAGGGGAGGCAGACCATGGCTGTGGGGGCAGCAGGGCAGGGATCTGGGATGGGGTGGGCGGACAGAAACACTGCCTGCTTCTCACCCCTTGTTCCTCCCCAGAGCACCTGTAACACACTGCGGAGCCACTCGGACAGTCTCGGCTACACCTCGAACATGCTACCTCGGCACCCGGCTCTTGGCAACTTCGAGGAATTTGCCTGCTGACGGGGCGGCTGCGCCTTGCAGTCCCAGCCCACCAGCCCCTCACCTCCAACAAGATCCAAGCTGCTCCGGCCAGGCAGCCACGGCTTGGCAGTGGAGAGGGCATGGGGGAAGGGGCCAGGCAGCCACGGCTTGGCAGTGGGGAGGGCATGGGGGAAGGGGCCAGGCAGCCACGGCTTGGCAGTGGGGAGGGCATGGGGGAAGGAGACATCAGCAGTGGCGCAGTCCTGGGCTTGACATGCCGGGCTCAGTGGGGCCTGGGGCAAGCTGTGGCTCCGTGCACAGCCCCTACCCGGGGAACTCAAGCTCGGGTTTCCCTCCTGCCCCATGAGGAGTGGGGGATTGGGGTCCCCAAGGGTCAGCCCCTCTGCGGGCAGGGGGGTGCTGAGCCCAGCATTGGAGGGCCCTGGCCCACTCCAGGGATGGAAGGCAGCACCTCCGACAAGCCAGGGTGCCTGGCTGCCTCCCAGCATCCCCGCCATGGCAGAGAGCAGAGCCAGCTCTCCCTTTCCCAGCAAGCCTCTACCCCATCCCCTGCCTGCAACCCCTCCCCAGGGAGCCACCCCCAGGGCTCCCCAGCCCCAGGGCACCAGCACCCTCACAACTCACTCAGGACGGCTAAGCCCTGGGGCTGGGCAGGGCTTGCACTCCTGGTCTTCCAGGGCCCTGCAACGGGGACAGGCAGGGGGTGGCCTCGGGCCCCTGTGCTGGAGCTGGGAGGCCCCAGGGCCTGACCAGGCCCTTTATGCTAGTGACCCCGTCTGACACTCCCGCTGGCCACGTATCTGCATGAGCTGCTTGGAGCACCCCCCGCCTACGCCCCTTGCCCATGTGTGCCCCCCCAGCATAGAGACAGCTGCAGCTTGCACCTCTCCAGCCTAGCACGGATCCCGTGTAACATTAAAAACCCGCCTGGCGGTTCCGACTTCCCACCTCTTCCTGGTCAATTCCAGGCTGGGAGGGCTCGAAGCAGGAGGCGTCACTGGGGGGAGGGGGAGGCAGGGCGGGACAGGCCTGGGGGACCCTGCAGGGGGTCGAGGGGAGGGTGCTAGGCTAGGCCTGCAGAGAAGGGGCACGTGGCGGGAGCAGAGAGGTAGCTGGTGAGCGGGCCCTAGACCAGAATCTCTCTCTCCAGCTCTTTGCTAGCAGCCCACGGGCTGCCCCCACACCAGCCAGCTGGGGGGGGGGGGAGACACTCCGTGCTCCGCTCCCCTCACCCCGCAGGATCCTGGAGCCGACTCCCCGTTGTCACCACAGCCAGAATCTTCCCCAGGCCCTGCAGGGCCCTGGTGTACCAGCAGCCCCCCCCCTTCCAGTCTCCCCCCCCCGACTCGCTGCCCCCCCATGAACAGCAGGGCAGGCGCGTCACCACCCCAACCCACAGGGCTGGCCCCGGGACAGCCCCAGCAGCCCTCTCCCCACACCAAGGACAACAGCGCAGGACGCGAGCTGAGGGAGGGGAAATGTTTATGAAATTAAACATACACCTTCAGCCACACAGGAGCACGGTACGAGGGGGAGGGAAGCTGCCTGGCCCCCCAAGGAGTCCCAGCTAGAGGGGGCCCCACCCAGGCAGAGGCACAGCCAGGGCCCAGGGGCTTGCAAGGGATGTGGCAAGAAGGGGCAGCTTGTGTTGGGGGCACCACGTCCCATGCCAGCCCAGGAGGAGCGTCCCTTGTTCCTGGACCCCTGGTGAAGGAAGGGAAAGCAATGGCTCCCCCCTTTCCTGTGCCCCACTGGAACCCCAGGGCCGTCCCTGTCCCGTGGGAGGCAGGTGACGCTGCACAGTACCAGGGCGATGAGCACTCGCAGCAGGGCAGGGCAGGGCAGGGCAGGGAGGGAGCTGGCTCCTGTCCATGGGGTCCCAGCAGAGACTGGTAGAAAAGCTAATAAATACTGAGGGGGGGATGGGGACGCAGGGCCCTGCCCATCACCCAGGGCCCTGGCCCCAGGACATTCTCCCCAGGGCAGATGCTGGCCCGGCAGGCCCGGCTGCGGGCAGTCTCTACGGGAGGCAGAAGTCCGTGAAGTAGGAATGCTGCAGTGCCTCCTCGGCTGAGATCCGCTGTACCGGGTTGCACTTCAGCAGGTTCTGTGGAGGTAGCAGAGGGGCTGCGTGAGGAGGGGGTGGGGGGCAGCCTGGCCGGAGCAGGGCAATGGGGCTAGGCGCCCCCCACCCCTGGAGCTGCAGGTGAGGGTCAGAAGCCCATTCCCCACCCCTTCAGGGGTGGTTAGAGGAGCAACTGGGGAGGGAGCTGTCTGGGGTAGCCCCACAGGGGCCTGGCCCCTGTGGCAGAGGGCGAGGAGAGGCAGAGAAGCCACCTGGCTGCCCAGCACAGCAGCTGCTGCCCCCGCCCACGGGGGACACAGAGGGGGGCTGTCAGCGGCATGTACGTGAAGGGCCTGGGCCAAGGTGCCCCAAAACCATTATGGTCAGTCACAGGACCCCAGCAGTCCCCCAGGGACAGGCCTGCCCCTTCTTGGGGCCAGCTGCCCCCACTGCATGCCACGGGGCTGGGTCCACAGCGCCTGCTCAGCCTGGGCAGCGGGGCACTCACCTGCAGCAGGTCCCGACCTGTGGCATTGAGTTTGGGCACCACGTTGAGCAGCGACGTTGTTGCAGGGTACATGGGATACGGCTGGGGGGGGGGGGAGAGAAAAAGACAGCACTAATCCCCCTCCCTGGAGACAGGCAAAGCCCCACCTCCCCCTGGAGACAGGCCAACCTGCCCCCCACCTGCCCACTAACCTTGACCCAGAACTAATCCCTCCCCAGGAGTCAGGGCCAACCTGCCTCCCTTTCCCCCTCCAGACACTAAGTCAGCCCCCAAACTCCCCCGGCACTAACCCCCAGACTGGGCCTGGCAACTGCTCCCTCTCTGGCCCCGATGCTCCGAGGGCCCAGCCAGCCCTACATACACTTGTGTCCAGCACTCACACCTGTCACACATCGTTTGTGGCTCCCACTGACATGGACCCAAGAGCTGCAGCTTGTGGCTGGAGGGGGCAGCTCCCTGGCCCCTGCCCCTGAGAACAGCGTGGGCCCCAGAGTGCCCTCCCTCAACGGGCCAGGCCCTGGGCGCCCATCCCCAGCCTGGGACTCACCTTGTAGTCTGGGAGCTTGGTCATGGCCGGCCACTGCTCTTCGGTGGGGGTTCCCAGCAATGTGGGGCAGGTTAAGGACCATCTCTGCCCCCAGACAGCCAACCGGGGGAGAGGAGGGGAGCACCTCCGCTCCGGCCCACAGGCAGAGCCAGGCCCTGCCCAAGGCACATCCTACCAGCCCCCACAGGGCTCCTTCGGGCAGGGGGAAGGCCAGCCCCTCTGGGACCTGCATGCCCCTCCCACCTGGAGGAGGTCAGGAGACCCCTTCCCCAAGGGGGAAACCAGGCTGTCTCCTCTCCCCATGCTTAACAAATCCACCCAAACACCTAGTTAAAACGGATATCGGAAAATCCTCTTCAGCTGATCGTCCACGTCATTTCCGGGGAACAGGGGCCGCCCGGCATTGGCCAGCTCTGCGGGGAGAGAGATGGGGCTGAGTCCAAGAAGCCCTGCACCCCCCCACCCCTGCTCGCAGCACAGCCCCTCCACAGTGGGGAGCCAGCACTGGGGTGGATACCTGCAAAGATGCAGCCGGCTGACCACATGTCTATGGAGGTGGAGTACAGCTTGGCACCAAACAGCACGTCAGGGGGGCGGTACCACAGTGTGACAACCTGCAGGGGGTGGAGACAGGTGGTCAGACCCCCACTGCCCTGAGAACAGCCTGCAGGAGGCACCGCTGAGCTGCTGGCCTGAGGACCATGTCTGGTCCCAAGCTCTGGGCAGCGGGGTGGCTTCCCCCTCCTCCCACAGTCCCCCCATGGCTGCTGCAACACTCCGCCATGGTTGCGGACCCATCTCCCCTGGAGAGAATGGGGCTGGTTGACACCCCCCCCAGAGCCAGTAGCAGCTTCCTAGCTTTGCCCCAGCTCCTGTGTGATCCAAGCAGAGGCACCGGCTAAGCGGGGGAAGAGAGGATGTGAACAGCCCATCACCATGAACCCCCGCTGCTGGGCGCTCTCCCCCCGAGTCAGCGCTGCCCCCCATACATCCGTGCAGCTCTAGGTGGGGCTGAGCTGCGGGGAGTGGAGCAGGGGCTCAGCAGGGGGTGCTCTCCCCTCGCAGTGAGTACTGACCCCACTGCCCCAGTGTGGTGCTGGGCGGGGCTGTGCTATGGGGTGGGTGGGGGCTGTGCGAGTCTCCTGTGTGACAGCCCGTCCAGGAGCTGTACAGAACAGCCCCCACGCTGTCCCCAACCACTCACCTCTGCCGAATAACAGCGCACAGGGATCCCGAAGGCCCGAGCCAAGCCGAAGTCGGCCAGTTTGAGCTCCCCATTCTGCCAAGAGAAGCAGATGAACCAGCCACAGTGAATCAGTCGTGCAGAGCGCGCCACCTGCCAGGAACTGCGGCTGCCACCCAGAGCCAGAGCAGCAGCACGCCCCCGCTCTGTGCTCAGAAGATCAAGATTAGAGCCCTGAGAGAGAACACAATGAGCAGCCCTCCAACCCTGCCCTGGGCCCTGGCAGCCCTGCTCTGGGCTCCCCCTCAATCCCGACCCACAGCCCCTGCTAGCCCAGCCCTGGGATCCTGCCAGCCCTGCCTGTCCCCCTCAATCCTGACCCACATCCCCTGCTAGCCCAGCCCTGGCATCCTGCCAGCCCTGCCCTGGGCTCCCTCTCAATCCCCACCTGCAGCCCCTGCTAGCCTAGCACTGGCATCCTGCCAGTCCCAACCCTCAGCCCCTGTGATGTTATGAGTACAATATAATATCTCACTGAAAGGTGACAGGGCCAGAAAGAGTTAATTAACTCACCTCACCGACTGACCTGACCCATGGGTGAACCTTAAGAACTGGTTAGCAAGATATGTAAATGAACAGAGCTTTGAAATGCAAGTCTGCATTGTTAGAGGTAGAGGGGGAGGTGTTTGCTCAGGGCTTGGGATGTCAGCAAACAAGTCTTGTCTATTGCTGTAGTTTTAATTCAAAGATCAAAAAAGGGAATATTAGCATTTAAGATGATACTTGAGTGAAATAGGATTATTGTCTATGTGTCTCTTTGAAGGTTGTGGTAACCTGTATCTGAACTGTTTAATGGATAAATTACCCTGTGCTAATTGCCAGGATGTTTGGGAGAAGGAGTTAAGCCTATTGTTTTCTCAGGCCGAGAGGCTGCTGGAAATGTATAAGAACCTGGGACACGATCCTTCTTCATCTCAGATCTGCTTTGGGTTTCAAGAGGGGGAAACCTTTAAGCCACAAGGATTGAGATCCCCAGTCATTGACTGGAGCCACCCTGAATATGGACATTGGACTATAACCTCTGGACTATTTCTAAAAGGACTTTTGGCAACTACAAGCTCATCTCTGCTGTGTATCTGAACCTCAAGAATTGAATTCTAGTCTGTCTGTATATTGATCTTTTAACCAACACTCTCTCTTTTCTTTTTAAATAAATTTTAGCTTAGTTAATAAGAATTGGCTGTAGCATGTATTGTGGGTAAGATCTAAGTTATAATTGAACCTGGGTATGTAGCTGATCCTTTGGGATTGGAAGAACCTTTTCTTTTATATGATGAGATAAGATTTTCAGGAATCATCATCATATCTGACAGGTGTGTCTGGACGGAGGCCTGAGGCTGGGCACTTTAAGGGAACTGCCTGGTTTAAACTTCTAAGTAACCAGTGAGGTACTACAGAAGCTGTTTTGTGCTGGTTGGTAAATCTAAGTATTGGAATAACCACCAGCGTTTGGGGTTTGTCTGCCCTGTTTTGTTTGCAGTTCACCCTGATTGAGTGACCTCAGCTGACTCCCATGGGCAGCACTGTCACAGCCCCCTGCTAGCCCAGCCCTGGGATCCCGCCAGCCCTGCCAGTCCCCCTCAATCCCCACCTGCAGCCTCTGCTAGCCCAGCCCTGGCATCCCACCAGCCCTGCCAATCCCAACCCTCAGCCCCCTGCTAGCCCAGCCCTGGCATCCTGCCAGCCTGCTTGTGCCCCCAATCCTGACCTGCAGCCCCCCTGCTAGCCCAGCCCTGGCATCCCACCAGCCCTGCCAGTCCCCCTCAATCCCAACCCACAGCCTCTGCCAGCCCAGTCCTGGCATCCCACCAGCTCTGCCAGTCCCCCTCAATCTCAACCCACAGCCTCTGCTAGCCCTGGCATCCCACCAGCCCTGCCAGTCCCCCTCAATCCTGACCCACAGTCCCTGCTAGCCCACCCCTATGATCCCGCCAGCCTGCTTGTGCCTCCAATCCCGACCCACAGCCCCTGCTAGCCCAGCCCTGGGATCCCGCCAGCCCTGCCCTGGGCTCCCCCTCAATCCCCACCCACAGCTTCTGCTAGCCCAGCCCTGGCATCCCACCAGCCCGGCCAGTCCCAACCCTCAGCCCCCTGCTAGCCCAGCCCCGGCATACCGCCAGCCATGCCCCGGGCTCCCCCTCAATCCCGACCTGCAGCCCCTGCTAACCCAGCCCTGGGATCCCCATCCACCCTGCCAGTCCCCTTCAATTCCGACCCACAGCCCCCTGCCAGCCCAGCCCTGTCAATGCCCCATACTCCAGCCCAGCAGCAGCAGTGGACCCCTCATTTGGCCTGCGTGGGTCACTCACTCTGTTGATCAGCAGGTTCTGGGGTTTGAGGTCTCTATGCAGCACGTTGCGGCTGTGGCAGAAGGCAAGACCCTTCAGCAGCTGGTACATGAAGGACTGAAAAAAAGAGAGGGCAGCACTGAGCAAGCTGCAGGTAGAACCCAAACCTACCCATGCCCCAGACAGGGCGGGCGTTGGCTCCAGGATGCAGGGGATTCTCCCCTGCCAGGCCCAAGGGAACCAAGACCAGCCTGTCTGGGGGGGAGCAGCTTGTGATGCTGTGAGCCTGGAGAGCTGCTAACTCTGAACCGACCTTGGAAGGGGGCCGCCGAGCTGGATGCTGTGACTGGCATCCCCTCCCCCGCGAGGCACCATCATGGCCCGGCCCCGCAAACCCACCTTGACATTCTCAGGGTCCAGGTCCCCATTGCAGCTGTCGAAATATTTCTTCAGGTCCTAGCAGGAAAAGAGGGATGCCTGGGTCAGAGGAGAACTGGGGAGCTCAAGGGCACCCAAACAACTCCGCTCCCCCTTGGGGATGACAGTGGAATTAACTCGGGGCTCCCCATTTCCCTCAGTCCCCTGTGGGCTCCCCCCCCAGCTCACCTGGTCACAGAATTCAAACACCAGCGTCAGCTTCTTGTCACTGTGCAGGACATCGTGCAGTCTGCAATGCAGGGAAAACCGAGTGAGTGTCCCCAGCAGGAGCCCACAGGACCTTCAGCAGCAAACAGGGCCTCCTGCCAGCCCCAGTGCTGAGAGCATGGCAGGGCGGTTGCCGCACAGGCCCCCGGCCCTTTCCCTCAGGGGACATAGTGCAGGGTCCTGGGTAGAAAACAAGCAGGCCGCCCCAGTGGCAGCCCTACTGTGAAAGGTACAAACACTTTCCCATTCCTGAGCAGCCCCCCACAGCTCACACGGGACTCATGGAGAGGAGAGCAGAGGGGGAACAATGCCACACAACACCCAGGAGCTCCACGTGTCCAGATCCAACCCCAGCCCCATCCAGAGCCCCCTGGCCTGCCTGGCACACGGAGCGCCCTTGCCTGACGATGTTCTTGTGTTTCAGCTCCTTGAGGAGGCAGATCTCCCGCAGGGCAGAGCTGGGAACACCCTAGAGAAGGACAGAGAGAGGTTATCAGCACATGCTGCCCCACAGAGCCAGGACCCTACATGCCCCCAGCAGGATATTGGCAAACGCACAAAAAGGCATTAGACTCAAGCCCAGAGAAGCAGAAACAGTAGAACAGAGCCCAGGAACCACAAAGGTGGTGAGCCCCCATCCCAGCCCCCATGATAGGCAGCCATGGCAGGGCTTGGGCCCAAACCTGTTCCCCTGCAGCTGGGAACATCTGCTGGCAGTTGCAGCCTCCATTTGGTCTCTGAGGGGAATGGCCACCCCCCATACTAGAGGCACTATGGGGCCGAAGCAGCAGGCACCGGCCACAGCTGGGCACTAGAACAGAGCAGGCTGGTCACCTCGTCATCATCATCTAGCCGGACCCTCTTCAATGCCACGATCTCATGGGTCTCCCTGTTCTTGGCTTTGAACACGGTCCCGTAGGTCCCTGTGGGGAGAGGCTGTGAAAACCGGGCACCCCAGTGCCAGCCTCGCAACCTCTAACTCAACCCTCCAGCAACTGCAGCACCTGACTCCCAGCCGGGCCCCACCACAACACTGCCCCCGCCTCCAACCCCGGCCGGGCCCCCCCGCAACATTGCCCCCCGCCCGCAACCCCGGCCGGGCCCCCCCGCAACACTGCCCCCCGCCCGCAACCCCGGCCGGGCCCCCCCCGCAACACTGCCCCCCGCCCGCAACCCCGGCCGGCTCCCCCCCGCAACACTGCCCCCCGCCCGCAATCCCGGCCGGCTCCCCCCCGCAACACTGCCCCCGCCCGCAACCCCGGCCGGGCCCCACTGCAACACTGCCCCCCGCCCGCAACCCCGGCCGGGCCCCACTGCAACACTGCCCCCCGCCCGCAACCCTGGCCGGGCCCCACTGCAACACCGCCCCCCGCCCGCAACCCCGGCCGGCCCCCGCCCGCAACACCGCCCCCCGCCCGCAACCCCGGCCGGCTCCCCCCCGCAACACCGCCCCCCGCCCGCAACCCCGGCCTGCCCCCCCCGCAACACCGCCCCCCGCCCGCAACCCCGGCCTGCCCCCCCCGCAACACCGCCCCCCGCCCGCAACCCCGGCCGGGCCCCCCCGCAACACCGCCCCCCGCCCGCAACCCGGGCTGGCCCCCCCCGCAACACCGCCCCCCGCCCGCAACCCCGGCCGGCCCCCCCCGCAACACTGCCCCCCGCCCGCAACCCCGGCCGGGCCCCCCCGCAACACTGCCCCCGCCCGCAACCCCGGCCGGGCCCCCCGCAACACTGCCCCGCAACGAACACCGCCCCCCGCCCGCAACCCCGGCCGGGCCCCCCCGCAACACTGCCCCCGCCCGCAACCCCGGCCGGGCCCCCCCGCAACACTGCCCCCGCCCGCAACCCTGCCCCCCGCCCGCAACCCCGGCCGCCCCCGTGACCCCAGCTCCCGGCTCTGAGCCGGGCGGGGCGGGACCAGGCCCAGCCCGGGCAGGCGCGGCCCAAGCTCCCCGGTACCTTCTCCGATTTTCTCCAGCTTCTCGTATTTCTGCATCGCTCCGCACCGGGCCCCTCCAACTACAGCTCCCGGCAGCCCCCACGCGGCCCCGCCCCCACAGCTCCCGGCAGCCCCCGCGCGGCCCCTCCAACTACAGCTCCCGGCAGCACCCCGCGCGGCCCCGCCCCCACAGCTCCCGGCAGCCCCCGCGCGGCCCCTCCAACTACAGCTCCCGGCAGCCCCCGCGCGGCCCCGCCCCCACAGCTCCCGGCAGCCCCCGCGCGGCCCCGCCCCCACAGCTCCCGGCGGACCCTGCGCGGCCCCGCCCCCACAGCTCCCGGCAGCCCCCGCGCGGCCCCGCCTCCAGCACAGCTCCCGGCAGCCCCCGCGCGGCCCCGCCCCCACAGCTCCCGGCAGCCCCCACGCGGCCCCGCCCCCACAGCTCCCGGCGGACCCTGCGCGGGCCCCGCCCCCACAGCTCCCGGCAGCCCCCGCGCGGCCCCGCCCCCACAGCTCCCGGCGGACCCTGCGCGGCCCCGCCCCCACAGCTCCCGGCAGCCCCCGCGCGGCCCCGCCCCCACAGCTCCCGGCGGACCCTGCGCGGCCCCGCCCCCACAGCTCCCGGCAGCCCCCGCGCGGCCCCGCCCCCACAGCTCCCGGCGGCCCCCGCGTTCCCGGGCCGGGCTGGGTGCTCGTTGTCCTGTCTCTGGGCCAGGCCCCGCCCCGCCCGCCGGGTCACAGGGAGCCGGACCCGGATCCGCACCGGCCGCTTCCACAGCACCAGCCCCGCCCCCCGGCGAGTCACTGCGGGGGGCGGCCTGGCTAGACCGGGCTGGGGCCTGGCCCCCGGGCTCCCTCGGGGCGGGGCCCGCGGCGGGCTCGGTCTGTGCCCCCCCCGGCTCTCGGGGCGGGGCCCGCGGCGGGCTCGGTCTGTGCCCCCCCCCCGGCTCTCGGGGCGGGGCCCGCGGCGGGCTCGGTCTGTGCCCCCCCCCCGGGTTCCCCCCGCGGCGGGCTCGGTCTGTGCCCCCCCCCGGCTCTCGGGGCGGGGCCCGCGGCGGGCTCGGTCTGTGCCCCCCCCGGCTCCCTCGGGGCGGGGCCCGCGGCGGGCTCGGTCTGTGCCCCCCCCCGGCACCCTCGGGGCGGGGCCCGCGGCGGGCTCGGTCTGTGCCCCCCCCGGCTCCCTCGGGGCGGGGCCCGCGGCGGGCTCGGTCTGTGCCCCCCCCGCCTCCCGCGGGGCGGGGCCCGCGGCGGGCTCGGTCTGTGCCCCCCCGGCTCTCGGGGCGGGGCCCGCGGCGGGCTCGGTCTGTGCCCCTCTCCCGGGCTCCCTCGGGGCGGGGCCCGCGGCGGGCTCGGTCTGTGCCCCTCTCCCGGGCTCCCTCGGGGCGGGGCCCGCGGCGGGCTCGGTCTGTGCCCCCCCCCCGGGCTCCCCCCGCGGCGGGCTCGGTCTGTGCCCCCCCCCTGGCTCCCTCGGGGCGGGGCCCGCGGCGGGCTCGGTCTGTGCCCCCCCCCCGGGCTCTCTCGGGGCGGGGCCCGCGGCGGGCTCGGTCTGTGCCCCCCCCCCCCGGGCTCCCTCGGGGCGGGGCCCGCGGCGGGCTCGGTCTGTGCCCCCCGGGCTCCCTCGGGGCGGGCTCGGTCTGTGCCCCCCCCCGGGCTCCCTAGGGGCGGGGCCCGCAGCCCTAGAGTTAATGAAGTTTAAAGCCAGATGCTTTATAACCTTGTGGAGTCAGTGTCCCTGCCCAGTGCGGTGGGAGCGGTGACTGCAGCAGGTGTAGACGTAGCCAAGGGAGCCAGCTCTGAAAACACCAGAGATGCTGTGGCAGCCGAGGCTGTCCAGCCTGGCCTGGGTGTGTGCTCTAGCAGGTAGGCTGCGCTACCCTGGCGTCACTGCTGTTGCTACCCAAGCTCACTCACTCGCTCAGGTATCTTCACCCCTGCTGCAGTCACACACCGCGATCCCAGGGGCACAGACCTGTAGTCAGCAGCATTGCAAAGCCCCTGCTACCAGGTCTCTTGTCCATGTGTTGGTGCCTAGACACCCATCAGTCACCTCTCAGCCTCAATAAGCTGAATACATTGAGCTCCTTTGGCCTCGCATTGTAAAGCTTATTTTCCAGCCCTGGGTCATTTCTGTGGCCCCCCTTGGCACTCTGCAGTATTTCTACCTCCTCCTCAGTCTGGCGCCAGAACTGCCCGCAGGATTCTGCTAGTGATCTTACCAGGATCGTGTCCCTATTTCTACTTGATGTTCCCCTTTTACACAGCCAAGGATCACATTAGCTCTTGGCACCACTGCCTGGCACCAAGAGCTCATGTCTGCAATGACTCCGAATCAGTGCTCTCCCATCCTGTACGTGTGACACCTGTGCTTGGCTCCTATATTGCCTTGTGTTGGGCTGGGACCATTTAACCATGCAATTCCAATCACTCTAACAGTGACCTGTTCTCAATATTTATCAATCTGCCAACCTTTCTCATCTGCAAGATTTGATAACATCAGCTAGAAACTGCCCCACCAGTTGATCTCTCCCCATGACCAAGTGCATTCTAAGATCTGCCCAAGAGCCTGGTTTTAATCTAATCATGTGCCCTGATAATTCCACATAGTACAAGCTTTTTCATCAAAATGCCATGCACTACATCAAATGCCTTGGAGACAGCCAAGAACACGATACCGACACAGTGACCTTTATTAGCCAGACCTGCAATCCTGTAAAAAACCCAACCCAAAACAAGTCAGGTTTGTTTGCCAAAGCCCAACTTCCTCCAAACCATGCTGACTGGCAGAGATGATATTTCTGTTTCCTGTGCTGACCAGCATGGCCCGGGCAGGGCCTATCTTTCTCTGGGTCTGTCTCATGTGTCTCCGTGGGGCTGGCCTCAGGCAGGGCAGGACCTGTCTTTTAGTGGCATTGGCTGCTGTCTGGCCAGGGCCTGTCTCTCAGTGGGGCTGGCCGTGGTCCAGGCAGGGCCTCTCTCAGTGGGGCTGGCTACAGGCAGAGCAGGGCCTGTCTCTAAGAGGGGCTGGCCATGGGCAGGGCAGGGCCTGTCTCTCAGTGGGGCTGTTCCATGCCACAGTAAATAAAGAGGGAGACACCCTGGCTTGGGAGAGCAAATGCCTACGTGGAGCCACAGCTTGGCAGTGCTCAATAAAAGGAGCAGCTGGCTCTCCCCACCCAGGCCACAGTTTCCCTTGGGGTTGGACATGGGCAGGGCCATGGTTTCTGCTGTGCCCCCTTAGTGCCTGGTTGTCCAGCCCCCCTCGGCTGCTCCCTGTGGCTGCAGGTATCAGAGGGGTAGCCGTGTTAGTCTGGATCTGTAAAAAGCAACTGATTTCCTGAGGAAACTACAATGCATTGGTGACCTTCCAGAAAACACCATCCTAGCCACCATGGATGTAGAGGCTCTCTACACAAACATCCCACACACAGATGGAATCCAAGCTGTCAGGAACACTATCCCTGATGATGCCACAGCACAACTGGCTGCTGAGCTCTGTGCCTTTATACTTACACACAACTATTTCAAATTTGATGACAATATATATCTCCAGATCAGTGGCACTGCTATGGGCACCCACATGGCCCCACAATATGCCAATATCTTCATGGCCGACCTGGAACAACGCTTCCTCAGCTCTCGTCCACTCACACCCCTTCTCTATCTACGCTACATTGATGACATCATCATCTGGACCCATGGGAAGGAGACTGGAAAAAATCAGCCACGATTTCAACAGCTTCAACCCCACCATCAACCTCCTCCTGGACTAATCTACATGGGAGGTCTACTTCCTAGATAGTACGGTGCAAATAAGTAATGGTCACGTTAACACTACCCTATACCAAAAACCTGCTGACTGCTATGCCTACGTTCATGTTTCCAGCTTCCATCCCGGGCACATCACACAATCCATTGTCTACAGCCAAGCACTGAAGTATAACCGCCTCTGCTCTAACCCCTCAGACAGAGACCAACACCTACAAAATCTCCACCAAGCATTCTCAAAACTACAATACCCGCATGAGGAAATAAGGAAACAGATCAACAGAGCCAGACGTGTACCCAGAAACCTCCTACTGCAAGACAAACCCAAGAAAGAAACCAACAGAACTCCACTGGCCATCACATACAGCCCCCAGCTAAAACCCCTCCAACGCATCATCAGGGATCTACAACCCATCCTGGACAATGATCCCACACTTGATCCCAGTCCTCGCCCACAGACAACCTGCCAACCTGAAACATATTCTCACCAGTAACTGCACACCGCACCATAGGAACTCTAGTTCAGGAACCAATCCATGCAACAAACCTCAATGCCAACTCTGCCCACATATCTACACCAGCGACACCATCACAGGACCTAACCAGATCAGCCACACCATCACCGGTTCATTCACCTGCACATCCACCAATGTAATATATGCCATCATATGCCAGCAATGCCCCTCTGCTATGTACATCAGCCAAACCGGACAGTCTCTACGAAAAAGGATAAATGGACACAAGTCAGATATTAGGAATGGCAATATACAAAAACCTGTAGGAGAACACTTCAGCCTCCCTGGACACACAATAGCAGATTTAAAGGTAGCCATCCTGCAGCAGAAAAACTTCAGGACCAGACTTCAAAGAGAAACTGCTGAGCTTCAGTTCATCTGCAAATTTGACACCATCAGCTCAGGATTAAACAAAAACTGTGAATGGCTTGCCAACTACAGAACCAGTTTCTTCTCCCTTGGTTTTCACACCTCAACTGCTAGAACAGGGCCTCATCCTCCCTGATTGAACTAACCTTGTTATCTCCAGCTTGCTTGCATATATATACCTGCCCCTGGACATTTCCACTACATGCATCTGAAG